>NW_026067998.1:1112659-1164944 GCF_014885135.2 Alexandromys fortis
GGGGGAGGGAAATGGGAGGTGGTGGCGGGGAAGAGACAGAAATCTTTAATAAATAAATAAATTAATAAAAAAGCAAAAAAATATCAAATGGGAAAAAAGAAAGCATATTTAGCAATTGTGCTGGCATAACTGGACATCAACATGTAGAAGAATGAAAATAGATCCATATCTATCACTATGCACAAAACTCAAGTCCAAATGGATCAAAGACCTCAACATAGTGCCAGCCACATTGAACCGTATAGAAGAGAAAGTGGGAAGTACACCTGAATGCATTGGCACGGGAGACAGCTTCCTAAATATAACCCCAGTAGCACAGACACTGACAACAATTAATAAATGGGACCTCTAGAAACAGAGAAGCTTCTGTAAAGCAAAGGACATGGTCAATAAGACAAAATGACAGCCTACAGAATGGGAAAAGATCTTCACCAACCTCACATCAGACAGAGGGTTGATCTCTAAAATATACAAAGAACTCAAGGGATTGGTCATCTAAAGAACAAATAATCCAATAAAAATGGGGTACACACCTAAACAGAGAACTCTCAACAGAGAAACCTAAAATGGCTGGAAGACACTTAAGGAAATACTCAATATCCTTAGCCATCAGAGAAATGCAAATCAAAACAACTCTTAGATTCTATCTTACACCTGTAAAAATGGCCAAGATCAAAACCACTGATGACAACTTATGCTGGAGAGGTTGTAGGTAAAGGGAATACTCCTCCATTGCTGGAGGGAGGGCAAGCTGGTATGATGGAGCATTTCTATCTCGAAAGGAACTGTTACAAAGCAATGATTGAGTAAAAATCTGTTGTGCATATAAACCACACTTTTGTCCATTCATCCTTTGATAGACATCAAAGCTACTTAATCTGGCTATCATGAATAATGAATCAATGAATGTGGGTTTGTGGGATCTTGTACAGTAGGCTGACTATGATATCTTCAGCCATACATGTATTCAGAAGTGCTACAGCTTGATCATATGAAATTTCTAATTTTAATTATTTCTCAGCAAATCAACTCTACACTCATTTTTAAAGTGGCTGGAATAACTCATATTTATATATAAGCAGTATGGGAGGAGAGTTCCTTTTCACTGCAACTTCACCCACATTTGTTGTTTTTGATTGTGTCTTGAGATTCATTCTGATTTGGTAAAAAATGAACAGTTGCTATTTGACACACTAAAAATGTTGAACAGTTTTCCTTGTATTTAGTGGCTATTTTATTACTTCTTCACTCAAAAAATTATATGCTCAGTTCATTTGTCCATTATTGATTCTTGCTCTTTTGGTGTTTATTATTTTCAGTTATTTTATATAATAATGTATATTCTTATATAATCTTTTGCCATATAATTTCATAGCAAAAAAAATCTGATATTTGGCAAACTAGATCTGTCACTTGATTTACTTTTCTGTGCAGGAACTTTTTAACTTAATGCATGCCAATTCTTGATGCTATTCACAGAGTTTGGGACTCTCCAAACAGTGTTTGCAATTTTCCTTTATTACTAGTTCCTTTTTATTTGCCTTCAAAACATCTTTAACCAACCAATATCATAAAGACAGCTTCTAACGTGCTGATAACACTTCATTGATTTAACTTCCCAATTCAAGTTTGCAATAATCTGTGGTAGACGAAGTTTATTTTCCAGCAATAACCAGTTACCTGTCACTGCACTTTCATGAACTACACTGTATCCACTACACTGCTGTATCACATTATTGCAGTACAATTTTAAATACCTGAGACCTTCTATATGTGATTTTCACTTGTTCAATGAATGATTTGGGCAATTGTTAAGTGTCATTCATTGCATATATTGCCATTTAACTATCCATATTCTCGCCACCTTGCTTATTTCTATTGTTTGTCTGTATGTTATGATTATCAGTTTCAACATTGTGCCTGTGAATGCTAAAAGTTCTATTTCTTTATTTATAAATTTTGTGCTATTACTTGTGCATGATTTTCCTAGATAGTTCGAGACTCAGGCTTGGAGAGATAGTAGTAAAAAACACTGCCCTTTCAGAGAAGCAGATGTGGGTTACTAGTACCCACATTAAGTGGTTCAAATGTTGAACCAGGGCCTCCAAAGACTCCTCTAATATCCATGAGCATTCATAAAGTCACACACAAACACACAAGTAAATAGCAAAGTAAATATTTTTGAAGAAAAATTTAAAATATTTATGAGTGAAAGTTAAATAGCACCCTAAGCAATTGCCCTATGGGTAATTCTTAGTATATCCAAGTTTATTTTTAAGTTTACTATAGGCATGTCATGATACCACTCAAGATAGAGAAATTTCTGTCAATATTTCAGCTTGCTTTCATCACACGGGATTTTTATAGATTTCTGAAAAATAAAAGTTTAATGTTGGTAAATAAAGCTTGAATTAGTGAATTTTCATATATTTTGCTCTTTATTCCTGCCAATGTTAAAATATTTTGTCCGTTTTAAACTTTAGTTTATTTACAAAAGTTTATTTAAAGGATCGTAATAATACATTCATAAATTTCTATATAAAATTAAGAGCTTTGAACCACAGTAATTGTAACATTTTGATTCTCATATTTCTTAGGTTTTACTTCTGTTGCTGTTTTAAGATCAGTACTGATGTGGCACTGTTCTTCATATTGGAAAACTTTGTCCTGTATTGTGAGCCACCTCTCCTGATTTTTTACTTTTGTAAGTATTCTAAATCAAAGTGCTTTCTATTTTGAAATCTGTTTCAAAGGTTTTCCTAATAGTTTCACAGTTCTCATTTATTTAAAAGTAGTTTTGATATTTTGTAAGTCCTTATTTTAGACTTTTCTTTCCATGATTTTTTTTAACAATTTCTATTTGATATGCTATGATATCTGTAATAATATAATCTGGCATTATGCCTGACTATAGCATGTCTCTATTTAAAATAAAATATGCAGGCGAATATGACTTTTGTTCCATTCAACATGGTTTCATGTACATAGCACTTAGTTTAAAATATTTTTTAATACTAATCGTTAATCTTTTCTTTGACAAATGTATTACTAAGGAACGTTTTATTGTTAAACCTTTGAAACAGTTCTATACACCTTTTGTTATAGGTTTTCACTGTAATTATCCTGAATTAAAAATTTTACCGTATGAGATTTCATTTTACTAACATGATTGAGACCTGCTGAATAAATCAGTGTTAATTGAAAAGTACATGATTGATAAATATTCCTTTTAAATTTGAAATTTTTCTAGTTTCAGTTCTTTAATTTTTAAAATTTATATATCTACCAATTATTGTTTGGGTCTGAACATTGTGGTTTGTGGGTTTAATTGTTGACCATCTGCTCTGTTGCCTTTTTCTGGATGAAGGCTGCTTATGTTTCATGTGTTGATTCTTCTGAGCCATGTTTCCTTGTTGTTGCTTTTTTCTTTAATTTTTTTTTTATTTTAAAGACAGGGTTTCTCTGTAGCTTTGGAGCCTGTCCTGAAACTAGCTCTTGTAGACCAGGCTGGCCACAAACTCACAGAAATCCACCTGCCTCTGCCTCCCATGTGCTGGGATTAAAGGCCTGCGCCACCATTGCCCCACCTATTTAATAAATTTTTATATTGTTTTTTAGGGAGTTCTCAAATTTTCCTTTTATTGAAAAATAGACTTTTTTCATATAATATATTTGGATTATGTTTTCCCTTCCCTTTATTCCTTTAATTTCTCTTATCCAATCCTTACCCACATCTTCTTGTCTATTCTTGGATAGAGGGCAGATACGGGATGATGGGAACATGAGGGAATGTGATGTTTGAGTTGGGGAAGAGATGGAGGGGGAGATCAATGAAAGAGACACCTTGACAAAAGGAGCCATTATGGGGTTAGGGAGAAACTTGGTGGTAGGTAAACCTAGAAATCCAAAAGGATGACCCCAGGTAAGACCCCTAGTCACAGGGGAGTTTGTACATGAACTGGCCTTCACCTGTATTCAGATTGATGACTACCCTAATTGTCATTATAAAGCCTTCATCCAGTAACTGATAGAAGTAGCCAAGTACCTGGCCAAGGTCCAGGAGTCCAGTGGAAGAAAAGGAAGAGGGATTAACTGAGCAACTGAGTTCAAGGTCATGACAGGGAGACACACAGAGACAGCGGACCCCGAGGTCAGTAGTAACTCATGGACAATGACTCTAGACTGACAGCTGGAGAGCTTGTTTGGGACCCAGCTAGGCCTTCTGCATGTGGGTCTGTTTGAGGATCCCTTGTCAATGGGACCAGGATCTATGTAGCCATGGTATATGAGCTGGCTTTTTAGAGCCCATTCCTTATAGTGGGATGCCTTGCTCAACCTTGACGCAGAGGAGAGGGCCTTTGTCCTGCCTCGCCTTAATACGCCAAACTTTGTTGACTCCCTCTTGAAAGCCTTACCTTTTTTGAGGAACAGAAGAGTGGTGGGTTGGGGGAGAGGAGGGTGGAGTGGGAGAAGGGAACTGTGGTTGGTCTGGCAAATAAATAAAATAAATAAATAAATAAGTAAAAAGAAAACAAACAAGCATCTGAGGTAAAATAATAAAATAAAATTAGATGAGGCAAACCAAATAAATGAGAATAGGACAAAACAAACAGAAGTAACAGAATCAAATAAAAAGCACAAAAATCACATACAGATGCGGAGACACATATGTTCACCAGTATAGAAATCCCTTAAAAACCCAAAATTGGAATCTATAACATATATGAAATGAAACTGCAAGGGGAAAATAAATTCTGTGGATCTCATGTTTGCTTTGTTTCCCATAGTTCTTTACGGAGAGGTGAGACCACCTAAGATTTTCTCAGTCGATGTTATAATAACCATTGGTGCCATCCTTGTTCAGCTCGTGTTCAAGCAGCCATATTAGTGAGAGTTTATGGATGTAGCTTCTTCTTTTTTTTTTTTTTTAACTTTTATTTAACTGGCTCTTTAGTAGGATCCATTTAGATGTAAGTGAGCCCTGTCAAGTGCCATTCTTGACTTTTTTGTTGACTGCTTGAGCTACTTCATTCTTCCTGTGTCTGTATCTGGTATTGTTAGGTACTGCGACCTTGGTTGTGCCATACATAAGGTGAGTTGTTTGGTTGGCTTGCAATCTTCATATACTACATTTTGCAATACTTCATATACTACATATACTACATTTTATACAAAGTTAAAAGAAACTGATGTACTTATTTCTTCATGCAGTCCCATTACCTTTATTTCTCAGTCTCAGAAATTTCAAATAGCCTTACCTTTCCCATTCCTAATTTTGTATGCCATTGAGACCACAGAATGGAATTCATTGAATGGAACTCCAAACATTTGCAACAGAAGGAGAAATTGGCAATTGAGGGACATAGACCATTCAGTGCCCTTCTATCAGGGATTATAGAATAATAGTGACTTTTTGCAGTATTTAAGACAGTGATGATTTCCTAGTATTTCTGTATTTTTATAGGTATTTATGCCTAATATTTCCATGACAAAGTCTTATCCAACATTTAACTACTAACTTCATTAATCTGATGATGACTCCATTTTCTTTTTAATTTCTTATTTTTTATTTCGTCTTCTCACGTACAGCCAAGCTTAGAAATCATTAACAGTTTCAGAAGAAAAGCCAGGAATACTGTCAGCATCATCTCTGTTCACTCTCTTGACAATGGTACTTGAATTCCTAGTTTTTTTTTTCCTTCAATTTTTACTATTAGAACTGTTTCCCAGTGGTTTTGGAAGAATCTTTAAATAAAAGACATGACATTGAAAGAAAGTTGCTGTTTTTGAAGTTGAATGCGCTCTGGTGGAATGATGCATCATATCTAAAAGTAGCAGTGAGATGTATATTTTTAGCTCTATTAAACAGCTTACATATTATCTAAGGGCAAATCCATTATCATACTCCTTAATGTATGTATACCTCATTTAAAGCATGAATTATTAAAATGTTGTTCTCTAAATTGATGAATCTAAAATTTAATCTACACTAAGCTGAAGCTAGGAGGAGAACAGCCCACAAATTAGTAAGTTAACGGATGTTATTAAAAGCACCAAATTGTGGTAATGAAATTAATTTCTGCCCTTAGATAATTATGGCTTCTAAGTCTTATGTAGGTGCAGCTCTACAACTGATTTGTCATCAGGAGAATTTTAAATAAGATTCATTTAAATACTTAAATTTATGCATGTATCAGAATGTACAATTTCTATAAGGGAAATACTCATGCAATTTACAAAGAAGAAGACAAAGCACGTATTAGATATTAATCATTTTTTTAGGTTGTGGAAGTTGGAATGGACAGGTATTTAAATGCTGTAGAAGAAACACGCTTAAAATATTCTGGATTTGAGATTTGAATTTGAGGGAATAATTTCAACTAGTTTTTTTTTTTTTTTTTATCTTGGGAGGAGCTGAAAACTCTAGTGTTCCTTGGGAAATGTAAGGTAGAATAGTGATACCATTTGTAAATCACAGTTTGTGTCTTTTTCCATAGACACAGCAGACAATCCAATCTGCCCTTCATTCTTGATTGGCTTCATCCGATAATTTGACCTTATATATAGGCATCCATATTTCAAAAAAAAACCCTTTAAGTCCATAAAAGACTTCCTTAATTAGGTGGTTTTATGATCACTTGGAGAACATTTTGGAGCAATTTAGTTGGAGCAAAATGATAAATTTATTTTTCTGGATGGGTACATCTTCTCAATTTTTATTTACTTGAATTTTCACGATTATTGAGAAAATGAAGGTTTGTTATAGGACTACTATTAATTCACTCTGATTACCATTGAATCTTATAATCAGCTTCAGATTTTGGATGAATAACATGCAATTTTGTAGCTTGGAAAACAACATTTGGTTTTTACATTTTTATCAACATCAATCCAAGCTTGCAAGTTACTTATTACACACCACAATTGGGTTTACATTCAGCTCATAAAATAAGAAATTTCCATCTTTCTGTTCAGGATAATTTCACTTTCAGTAAGGAGAATAATTAAAAGGTTGATATTGTACACTTTATTAATGAAAAATCAGCTGTTCTATTTCATCACAGAGTCTAAAGCCACACATCACTCAAAACTTGCACAATCTCTACATGTGTGTGGCGAAGTCCTTGTCAACTTTCTTTAGGCAGGCACTCCTTACACTTACTTTTCTCTATGAGAAACCAGATGTACTATTCCTATAGATCTCCGGGCAGAAGTCAGAGAGTCTGCTTTTCCATACATGGCAATCATCTTCTGTAACCGGCAGCATTTGGGACAGAATAAACTCCATTAACTCGTTCTATTAATGCTCTGTGCAGTCAGCAAGATCAATGCTGCATGGAATGATGAAATGACTCACAGCCTTCCTCAGAGTCCTGCCGAGTGCTTTCTAACACACAGAATATATAATTACCGTTCGTATAAACAGGTAGAATTTGATATTCTATTGCTCATGCAATCCCTACAAATACAAGGAGGTTCTTAATGAGTGGAATGAAAATAAAGTCTTTTCGCTCTGCACAGAGTCATTATTTTATATTTTATTATCTAACTATTATTTAACAAACTAAAATTGTGGAATAAAATATGATTTGTTTTCTCCATTAGCTAATATGATGACCCAACAACTTGGCACAATTTAAGAGTATCGGATAGAAAAAATTTTCTGAACAGATGCCTCCCCAAGGCCCATTAGTTACAGCGGCAGAGCGCAAGGTGAGCCAAAGCAGAGTAAATGGGAACTAATGAAGCCAGCAGACCCGAGGATACTTCACCGAATGTAAGTAAACAGGCAACACATATCACACCATTAAAAATAATCCAAACTGCGTGATTTGAAACAGGTATCTTGTTCTGCAGATGGTCCAGCTGCTAGTACTCATCTGAAGAGAGATATTCTCTTTTAGAATAACTTCTGCAAAAAAAAAAAGGGGGAACATTAGCCACTTCAGAAATATAAATGGGCTTTTTTTTTTTTTCTGCTCTGTCTCCATTTGCTGCTGCCTGCCTTGTCGCCTCCACAGTCACCCCCACCCTGCACATTTGAGATGAAAGCTCGCTGAAAAGCTGACTAGTCGCATGGGCCTGCAAATGTAAACCTTGAGAACATTACATTTTATTCTAACCAAATGGATGAAGCATGAAGCTAAGCAGTCACAAAGGAAATAATTGAAAGGAAGAGTCAGAATGGACGTAAAATGAAGAGAAGCATAAAAAAAAATCAACATAAAAATCAAATTCGAGCCATTTTTAACGAGGAAGAATGATTTTATCATTTGCAGATTGAATATAACTAAGCTGAAAGGTATTTTTCATAACAATGATTTATATATTCAGCCTTTTGTTGGAGCAAGGTTTCTTTTGTATGACAGCAATATCTCTCCCTCCTACTATATTTAAAGGTCACTTTGCATTTCTATTAGAAGCCTCTAGATTGAGTGTTTTGTAACTTGGTTAGAGAAATTCACTGCAGAAAGAAATTTTAAATTCAGATATTATTCTTGCGGTAAAATCTGTAGGCTATTAGCATTTTCAGTTGTCCATTTATAATCTAATAAATGTATACAGTTGGAATAAATATTCCTTTTATAGAAAATTGTTAATGCTTCTCCAAAGTCTTTTTTTCTTAAATTTAAAACTGAAAGTACAAATAATGGAATATTCTCTGACTTAGTAATCATGTTTATTAAATCCTTATTAACCAAGATGTTACAGACTGGTTACTTTTAATTCCAAAATATCAGTGAACGATAAAATAGGAAGCAACTTAAGAATCATGCAACTGGTTAAGATAGAATAATTATTTTTTTTGTTATGTAATATTGAATTAGTTAGCTCCTAGCTGAGCAAAATTAGCCATAGAGATTTTGGAGGACTGAGGACAGGAAGAGAGACACAGTAAATAGTAGAGCAGGGCTTAGAGAGGATCTTCACCCTTTTGGATCAAGGATCAAGAAATGAGAGGGGGGAGGCCGAGAGAGAGGTATCACTGGTCTTTTCTGAGGATTTTCTGAACATTCAGGTTCTTATCCCAATACCTGACTCCTGAGTTTTTATTTATAAAGAATAATTCAATAAATATTTCATCATCTGGCATTCAAACTAGCATATGAAGCTATTGCCCAACTTTCTTGTAGAAGTGACTTCAGGATTGCTTCAGAATGAATACATAGTAACAGTACAAAGAATAAAGGCTATCATTCCCTTAAGGTGAGTTCAAAGGCCAGAGAATATTAAACATCATGGCCATTTGACCTCGGAAGAATTCTGAATTTATTTTCAAAACACTCCCCAATATTAGGCACTTTGTCATACTTCAACTTTTAAAATTACTTTTAGAAAATCTGTTTATGAGCAGTAATGAGACTCACAGTTTAAACTATAGTATTTTACACAGAATTTTTTATAGTATGAGGACATAAAATAAGACTGTAACATTAAGTATAGTATGAGAACATTAAGTAGTGCTCATTTCTACAATTAAGCTAAAAATAAATATCTGTTATTTGTTTATAATAAGTATCGTACTAGACACTGGGGATCTTACCATTGGTAAAATGTAGTCAATCATTTGTGTGCTTCATAAGTAACAGAACAAATATTGACTATGCAGATTGTGGTGTGGCACTTGTACATGGTATCATGGGAGAGTAAATGAGGATTGTATTGTATAAGCATGAAAACATCATGTCCATTGTGTATGGATTTATTCTCCAAGCACTCAAATATGAAAATAGTATTCCATCAATGACACAAACACCAAATAGAGCAAAAGTCATTTCACACACAGAGAGAGAGAGAGAGAGAGAGAGAGAGAGAGAGAGAATTTAAAAACATTCAAAGGAAGAAAATCATGTATAGCATCTGATAGTACAAGAAATAACAGAATTCATAAAAATAAAACATGATCATGTTTAACAGAAGATAAAATTGTATTGACAAAATAGTTGTGGTTGGGGTCAGGTATTCCAAATCTCTTCTTTCAGGCTATAATTCTAGTTATTAAATGATAAATAATAATCTAACTGTTTAAACTTCTAAATTGTATTCTGTTGTGATCAAATATGAGCTCTGGCCAGAGCATTGTGATGACAAATCTATACCACTAAGGAGACAAATGACATTTAGTCTACAGTGTTTGGTTTAATGTAAAACAAACACAAAAGTCCAAAAATGAAAAAAAGAAAGAAATAAAAATGAACATTTCTTGGCAAATCTGTTAGAAGTATCATCACTAAAAACAACAAGACAGGAAAATGGATTCAATCAATCTAGAAAACCTAAGGGTAGACTATTATTATATGTTTAGTATAGGAATCCTGTTATCTAAATGTAAAAGCTATGAGATTATAGGAAGAAATAAAATGAAGGCAATAATGAATGAAAATTGATGTCCTGTTTAGTTGATGAGCTGAGAAAGAACGCCAATGAAAGGCTCTGACACACACAAGCCAGAAATATAGGAAAGAAGAGTTACATAATTTGAAGAATGGTAAGTCAGAGATGAGGTTAATATAAAATACTAAAGAAAACTGTATAAATAAATAATAATAAGGAATGAAAAAATCAATAGGGAAGCCGGATCACTAGATTTGTTGTGAATAGAAACATATGTTATCAGGCTATTGACTAAATGTGATGCCAAAAAAAAAATCCAGCTCAGTCTGTTATATTTTTACTGGTATCCATACACAGCGCATAGAGGCAGATAAAAGGAAGATTTTAAGTAATTGTGCGCTGAAAGATAGACAGAAATGGGCTGATCCATCACTATCAATACCAGGCATGTAGCTGAAAGGCAAAGAAATAACTCTCAGTAATAGCTGGAGAGAAAAGTAATATTTAGAAATTTTATTTTCTTGTATTTCAATATAGAAATTGAAAAGATATTTCCAGTATTATAAATGAATTTTGTAATATATAAGACCTTAGTGGGAAGGTAAATGATAAAACAAGGTTTAAGTTATGAGAGATGATGGGATTAAGAGTGAAAGTCTGGCAGGCCTGTTACCTGGTCTGGAGGGGAAGAATAACTTTTGAATGTTATATAGATACAGATGTGGATTAGCATTTCCATGGTATGACAGAAATATATATATTTAATATAGACTTCAGGGTAACTTTACAAGGATAAAAGTACTAGCTAGCTAATGGATATAAGAAAAGTAGGAAAATTTACAAACCCAAAAAATAAGTAGTGGCAAGAAAAACAATTGCTAAGCAATCCTGAAGTACAATCAGAGGTTAAAACATGAATTTATAACATCACTCATAAAACTGAGCGATTTTAAGCACCTTGTATGAGAGTAGATTGGTTATATATTATAGATTAGGTATTTGGGATAAAGTAAAAGAGCAGTGAAATCAAGTGTGCAATATTATTGAGCAATTCAGAAAAAAAATCATCTTTCTTCATGCACAAATAGGGGAATGCATTGAGGAAAAGAATGTCTTTGGCCTTCAGAGAAGAGAAAAGGCAACAAATTGGGTGCTTTAAGAGATTAAAAAATAAGTTTTAGTAAACTAAAATGATGAAATGGAAGGATTAAATGATTTGGTCAGGAAGTTGTGCTGGCATTTTATAGCAGTAGTTAGTGGCTATAACATACCTAAGTTGAAGCTGCAAGAGCGGGGTGGGGCAAGCTGCTTTAAAAAAAAAAAAAAAAAAACAGCTACACATCAAAATCTCGAATTAAGTTATAGTTTCCAGGAGTCAGTTTCATACATGTATATTCTAATTATTGGTATTGAAATCTCCCTCCCATCCTTTCTACTCCCAGAACGGGTTTTCATTATTGTTTTCTTTTCCTTTTTTGCTTGATTTCTTGATTTTTATAAGACCCACTGAGTAATGCCTGGGTTGCCTGAGTTGACCTCTCTTTGGAACTGTTCAGATAAACTCCCCAGTGGATACTTTAAAATAAATATTGGTGAGTGCAGAAATGTTTGGCTGATCACAATTTTGAGCAATGATTTGGGTTCTTGACTTCCTCCCTCCTGAGGACATTCATTCTGCACTTGTTGAATCTTAGGAAATATTAGCAAGAAGTGAATGTGGAAGAAAAGTGAGAAGCAGAAAACCAAAAGGCTGGGAAATACAATCCAGTGTTTACACTCAGCTATTACAAAGTTTCTCCTCCTAGATACTGCAAGTATCTACAGTACTGGTGTAGCTTGAAATACAACAGAAGACAATACACCAGGGGCAAGGCATTTATGTGAAGCCAACATGTTCATTGGTGCAAAATTATTCGGGAAGCAGAACTGGCAAGGTAATTGAGTTTTAAAGCATGCTTAGTTTTCCATGGGAGTGGAGCCCAAGGGATAAGACAAATAAAATTCTATTCAGAATTATTAGGAGAAAGTTTTATTTAAGATTGTGAAAAGTGCACATTAAACAAAATTTAAATGAAACGTTAAGCCAAATTTCATTTTACATGTAATATTTCTGTTCAAAATTTTGTTGAAAAATATTTTTTGTATTACTCTCCAGATGATACATAATCATAGGTGATTAAGAATACTTAAGATGGTCACAAATTGTTGAGTTCATTGTTATTTATGCCTCATGAATGGAAACCATTTTCAGGTAAGTGAATTAATAAGCACCAACACATTATTTTTGTCCATAATTTGCCATAATTACACACAAAAAAATCTGCAATTATCAGTTACTAATATATAAGGTAGAATCAAACCTATTCCTTTCCTTAGAGGCATAAATCATTTATAATTAAAGTAGAAGGGTACTATGATATGATAGCCGCATCTATGTTTCAGGAATAGAAAGAAAAACCAAACTATATTATCTTACTTGCATGAATGTCTCAAGGAGTGATCTTCAACGACCAGTATTCTGTTATTGTTCTGACAAAAAGTAAGTAGATCAAAGGGCTGCCTTCCCATCCTTAGATTTTCAGAGACCATTTATAGGAAGCAAAGAAGTATCTGAATTTTCCATTCCCTGTTGAATCAGCCTAAGGGAATAAAGATAATTACAGCGATGAGCTGTGTCATTATTATTTTAATTTATTGAGTGCTAATGGCACACTCAGCACAGCAGTAAATAAAGAAAGAGAAATGGAGTCTACCCCAGCCTGAGGACAGAGCGAGGACACAATGACAAAGAGCTGGGTGGTAGAGGAGGACAAGTTCAACACTCCCCGACACTAGAAAAAGAAGAAAAGAGCTAAATATACCCTGAATTGATTAATCAGAGACCATACAACTAAATAAGAGTTGAACAATGAAGGAGATAACAGCTCTGTGATTAGTGAGTTGATGCATAGCACTTTGGCGGTCAGAAGATAGTGCTATAATGTAAAACCAAACAAAACAAGCATCTAAAGGTACTCAGAACTTCAAAGTTGCACTTCCATCATCAAATGTTATTTCCTTGCACGCTTCTAAGCTTTGAGGAGAAATGTATGGTTACAAACTTGGAAAAAAAACTGAATCAGCCTTCATATTGAATGACCAATCAACCAGAGATTCACTCACACTTCAAGAAGTCAGCTGATAACCTAGAAGTCAAAGATGAAAGGTAAGGGAGTATTGAGATCAAGGGGACAATAGAAGTTTTGAGTGTCACAAGGATATGTGACGTTATAGTTATTTCTAATGATTATAACAGAAAAGAACTACTTCATGCCCACAAGGAAAAGGAAATATAATGAAGGACAACAGCAGAGAAGTAAGAATCATCAGTACCAGGATGGGGACTGAAGGGCGGCTCAGAGGATAGGAGTCCTTACTGTACCAGCTCTAGATCTAAGCACCCTTAAACAAGCCAAGCTTCTCCCTAAGGACTGTAATTCTAACCCTCATTGATCAGTCCTCTTCTTATGGCCTCAGCATGTATAAATAGGCTCATGCAACTGAAGACTAACATATGCATATATAGTCCAAAGGTAGACACACAAACATATGAATAAATAGGTACTCAGTCACAGTCAGAATTTGTTTTTCTTGAGTCATTCCAGGAGTAGAGAAGATAATAAATTACGAATTATTGGCTCCAAACCTTACCTAGTTAGCATAGCACTATTTCAATCAAAGCCTGTGGTATCTAGCAGAGAAGTAAGTTTATACTTTTTCCTAGATCATGCATTAAACATTTGGTCTTCAAAATATATTGCCAAGTCCATATTTAAAGGTATCTTCTTCATGATTGTTATTTATCATTGTTAATATACATTTCCCATTCAAGTATTCCATCCTATGTTAAACTCATTTGATAGCATTTTAATTGACTCAAAAGTTACTCAGAATTATCTGAAAAATATATCATACAGACAATGGCAAGCAAGAACTTATCCAAACTATTACGTTAGAACTCACAAGCTAAGGTTCAATTTTAGATCCATGATTAAAATGCAGAGTGTAATTTTTAGGTCGAGTCTGCTGATGGGATGCTATGGACCATTATCTTGTGTTGCAAATTAACACGTTGACTAGACTCAAAAAAAGAGTAATGTTCCTGTTCTTTTTGAGTAAATAACTTGGATGGAGGCAATTATTCTACTGAGTTAGGACATGACACTCATAATCTTAGTGATAAGGGAATCTTTATTGATGACTATATTTCAAAGAGTTGACTCCAGATCGGGAGGAAGACATTTCAAAAAATGTTATAAAGGATTTGTATATCAAATAGAAAGAATAAATAACTATTCTAAGAAAAAAAATTTTCAGACCTCTTGAGTTAGAACTGTATAAGGTTTATTTAGATTGAGGAGATCTACCTTCTCCAGGGTCAGCTTTAACTGTAGTCTATGCCAAAACTAGGAAACATTTTAGTGCAATTGATGCTCATCCTGTTATTTATGAATGATCAAAAAGTCTTTAAAATTTGATATGTTTCAGTCATTATACTACAGAGTTTTAATTTGTATAAAAGCATTTTATTAATTCTCTGAGAATTTCATATATTCTATTTTAGTCCATGTCCAAGCTAGGTGTCAGAGTTTATTTGAATATTTTATTATAGACACAGTAGTGTAGGACACATTGAACATAATGCATGTTTTTAAAATAATATTACTTGTTTTCCTTTGTTGTATTTTTTAGTTGTATACCTTTTTCTAATTAATAATTGTATTTCCATTGTGCATAGGAACTAAGAATGTGTGACTGCAAGTAAAGAACAGACAGTGTTCAGCTGTTAGGACAAATGGAGCAAGCTTTTGTGAATGGAAAATAAATTTCTAAAATTAGCTCACTGAAACAATACATCCTAGGAAGAGATTAGACATGAATTCCTTGTCAGCTTACTTACATATTCACTGGAATGAGGGAGGAAAGGAGATTGACCAGATGCAATCAAGAACTGAAAGACGGGACCAGACCTGGGGTCTTGTGAACCGGAGGAAAGAGAATGCTTTGACTGGAAGGAATCCTCACACAATTCTAGTCTTTGTGTTTATATTGTTGGCTAGTATTTCAGGAAGCATACCACACAGTCCTTGTTGAGTGCTCATTTATTCTTTTTATCACAGTTGGAAGATAGCTTTCCATCCACAGCTGTCTGAAATGGGTCTTCAGGTGTAAATACGCTAGCACTTTTAACAGCACTATGTTTCAATTGAGACCCCTTTATGTGAGCCATTGGACATCCCAGTGTTCTAGGATACTCATTAAACTTTATGTCACAGGAGGTGGGAACCCACGACAGAAAAATATCCTGAGAATAAAAGTGCAAGCCAAATTTCAAATAAAGAAGACTCTGAAGCTAGACAGACATTGATTGATGGCATGTCCTCTTACTCTTTCCTTATTCTTTACCATTGGCCATCAAAAGCATCAACAACATGTTAGATTATTAAATATTTGCATTATTAATAATGAAATGTTTGTCTGTGTTCATGATTGCCAGCAATGAAGACAACAACACTGAACTTGGAATAACACTGTCTACCTCTAGTGAGCTCTGAACTGCAAGAACACCCCCCAAGTCCTGGAAAAGGTAGACACAGACAGTCACCTGGAAAAGGTAGCCAGCCAGCTTAAGGGTGATAACTTGGATGTTAGCGATTTTTGGTATGGTCAGAGCTGCCTATTGGTAAGGGAAATGTAATAATGGGAAACAAACAGTTCAGTTTTTAACATTCCTATAGATCTTCTCATCTTAGATCAGTTCTTATTTCTGGGAACTGTTTTTACTAGACACTTCGAAATCATCATGTCAAGATGACATTTTTAGAAATTACTAAATCCTACCTTATCGTAGAAAACATCCTCAGATGAAGGACACTGTATTAAAGTGTGTTCTTCATCTTTCGCTCAGGTTTCCCAGTGCTGCATAAATAATGCCATGTTGGGGCTAAACACCAAATACAAAATCACTTTATGAAATCTAATTGTACCTCAGAAATGATGATATGCATGATTTAAATGTCAAGGATTTTGGAGAGAGCATTTAAAACTATATATTGTACTGGGTGAATCTTATGCTTGATGACATTCCATAGATTCTGTGGCTAGTAATGAGAGGGATTAGAGTGCTAAAATAATTTCTATGATAATGACCTGGAGTCTGAAAAGAGAAATATGGTTACTAACATTGATGGATTCTGAACTTAAAGATATCACAGTGAGTTTGAAAAAAATGAAAGGAATATAAGTTCTAGAATTTGAGGGCCCTACACTAGCAGTGGGTGAAACGTTTGTGATCACCACAAGAGTGAAAAGGCTATTTTAATTTTCTGAGCATTAATTATTTTTAAATAACTTGGTAAGAAAGATCTGTAGGAAGGCCTATTATTAATTATGAATTCATTATATAAAAGTAACCTTTCTGGCAGCTATTAAATATTCAAAAAATAAACAAATTATTTTTCTGTTTGTATATGTTTGTGTGTATGTCCATGCATGCATAGGCCAGGATCAGCATCATATGTCTTCCTTAAAATCTGCATCTTATTGTTTTGAAACAAGGTCTCTCATTGAACTTGTCATTCAGTAACTGGATAGGTCAGTGATCCAAACTCCAGTTCTCTTAGTTGAAAAGCAAACACTCCAGCCAGTTGGCCAAATCCTCAGATCTTGTGCTCCTATTTTTCCAATTTTAATTTCAATCCTTTAGAGAAAATTTAGGTTAAAACCAAAAATGAAAGGAAGGTAATGAGATTCATCATGCTTTGTTAGTGTTCCACAAATGGGCTTCCTTCCAATTATCAACATCTCCACAAAGGAAAGTAAATATTTAAAAAAAAAAAAAAAAGCCTGGTTAAAATGCTTTTAGGCAATTTTTCAGTCTGTAAATAGGAAAGCAGATATAATCTTCTCTTTTTTTTGGTTTTGTTTTTACTATATCATAAGTGATTAAGTGATGCTGTGCAGAGGAAGCCCCTCCAATAATGTGCACTTGGTTTTGAAACAACCACACTAAATGTTTAATTCCATCATAACCACTGTATACATATGATTTTCTGGAAATTGATTTTTAAAAGCATGATTACCTAAACTGAATTTGGTTTAATTGATTTATTCAGTGGGGACACCAAGAACAGCTTCTGAAATGTTCAAATTAGTCTAAGACCAGTTAAGGAACTGAGCGATGAAATAATGCCACAATCAAAGCCTTGCTTGTAATAGTATTCTACTGAAGAATTCCTTTAAATAAAATCGATTTCTAGTATTGAGGACTGCAGAAATTCTAACTGACAATTAAACTTTGCACGAAAAACACCATGGGCTGTGTATGATGTTTTGTAAGCCCCACAACATTAAAAAGAATTACCAAAATTCATGGGAGAAAAAATAAAATAAGTGATTTCACCAATTTTGAAAGGAACATTGAGCTATTAGAGTTAGTCTGATCTTTAAAAAATTTCAGCCCAGCAGTGCAAATGTTATTAAAAATAGCAAGATCATAACAAGTCGTCATTAGAATTTGCATATGTGAATGAGAATGTTCTTAATTACAAATTACACTCTATAAATTATTTAGGAGCTGTAAATCAGCACAACAAAGAATAATAAGTCTAAAGCGTAAAGTGTTTCAGGGGATTTTTCAAATGCAAATGATTGGAGGAACAACACTAAATGAGGGGTTTGCCGATTTTTTCAAATCAAATATCTTATTGGAATAAAATATTATGACAGAAACTATAAAAGGTTTTAAAATTCAGGGGATATTTCCTGTAATTGAGAATGCTGTTTTCAGCAGACCGAAATGCCTACAACATCATCCTAAAACAGAAGTAAGTGAAACTAACCTTCTGGTAGCTAACAAGGTCAATAGAACCTGTTACTGGCATTCATGAAACACTGGTTTACAGGTAGTTATTACTCAGTAGCTCCTGCATGAGATGACAGGTGTAATATTAAGTTGCGGGATGTAAACATTGGATGGATAGATCTTGAACACACATCCTTCCAAAAGGGTAAGGGTAAGTACAGATTTTTCTGCTACCCACTAAGAAAAATAACCCCAGGCACTATAAATTTAACAAAAGTGAACATTTATGCGAAAACTAGCAAGAGTAAATGACACATGCTGAGGAACATGGGACTGAGGGAATAACTGTGGTGTGTTTCCTGCTTTTATTTTTACTCCATATACCAAATCAGATACTCCAAACACTAGTGAGCTAATGAAGCGAACAAGAAATCTCCTAGCAAAGTTGACTCTGGAACAAAACATCATTGGAGTCTACTATGAGCAGGTAGCAAAGTCCTGTGTCCCGACTAGCCCACTCTTAGCAGATTCTTTCCAGGTAGCATTCTTGCTTGCTCCATCTGGAACACAAGAAGAAATGCCACTCACTAGTGTCAGAGGGGAGGTCGAAGGAAGGAGCTCTACTTCCAGGACAAATTGTTCTAACAAGAGGTTTCCCTTTGCCCCCTTAGAAACTCACAAAAACACTAGACCTAAGTAGATCCTGAGTAGTCAAGAGCAAAACCAAATCTCTTTTAGGATCTAAAAATTGGTGGCTATGTTGAAACCAAATCCTAAGAGAACTAAAATAGTCATTTCTCCAGAAATAAATGTGAAAATTTCTTTCCAAAGTCAAGAAAAATATATCTCTTGCAGCCATGCTTAACCCATTGTGTTTTTAGTGTTGTGGACACAATTAAACAAGAAAATTCATTAAAGATATCCACACAAGAGGGAAAGAATGTAATGAACGTGTCTTCTTGTGGATAGTATGACCTTAGACACAGAAAACCGAAGATAACTCTAAATCATTAAAACTAATAAGTTCAGCAATATAAAATGACACAAGATGTTAGAAATGATGTGCATTTATCATAACTTTTTAAAATTTGTTTTTATTTTGTTTTGTGTTTTTGTTTTTTGAGAAAAATTTCTCTGTGTAGCTTTGGTGCCTATTCTGGAGCACTTTCTTGTAGATCGGGCTGGCTTTGAACTCACAGAGACCTACGTGCCTCTGCCTCCTGAGTGCTGAGATTAAAGGCATGCACCACCACTGCCCAGCATTATCATAATGTTTACTTAATACTCCAAATTGAAATAAAGAAGCAATTCTCTAAAGCCACAGAGAAATCCTGTCTCAAAAAAAAAAAAAAAAAAAAAAAAGAACAACAACAAGAAAAGAAGCAATTACACATATAATAATGTTAATATATTGCATATGGATAATTTAGCACTTGAAATAATAAAACCATTAGAATAAATGGAAATAAAATTGAAGAAGTCACACTAAGAACAGAATATTCTTTAAGTGTATGTACAAGTTAGAAGCATTCTTATAAAAACTTCCACTTCTATGTTGTGGAGCTGCTGAAAACCTGATCCTCAATAAAGAAATGAAGAAACTCAGAATAACTAAAACTAATTTGAAATAAGAACAATTTTAGAAATAGTAATTTTTCAATTTCAAAAAAATACCATAAATTGGTTAATATAAGGCAGTATAGTATTGATATAGAAATTAGCACATATTAATTAAGTAAAATTAAACACCAAGATAGAAAACATAATATTTGTACTCAACTGATATTTAGACAAGTTGCTGTAAAAATTCAACTTAAGAAAGTATAATCATTAATATATTTTCAGCATCAATGGAAATATCAAGATTGAATTATGAAAATATACCCATAATACATAGCATGAATATAAATTAACCCAACAAGAAATGATGTTTTTTGGAATTATTAAAATTAATTTATCATAGAATTAAGCCAAGAGCCACTAAATATCTAGAATAAACACAATAGTTAAACTTGGTAATAAGGTTAGACAACAGCTACTGGTAGGAACATCAAGAATAGAGAACAAAAATTAATGTCAGACTTAATTAAAGTTTTAAATCTTTATTAGCATATAGCTAATCAGGAAGCACTTGTATAGCATTATAAAGATTCTAAGTGCCATCCCTAGAACCACAAAATATTTAAAACCTTTCTCTATCAAAATAACATTATCCAGTAAGAGGAAACTAAAACAAAGAAAAATCTTTACAATTCTTTATCTAACAAAAAACTATAATATAAAAAGAATCTTCAGAGTGTAATAAAAGATAAAAGAAAAATAATATAATTGTATTGGGGGTAACAATGTAGAGACACTTTGCTCCAAAAATAGCCAACAGAAAAACTGAAATGTGTTTAGCACCATTGGTCAGTAGAGATATGAGAATGATAACTACAAGGGGGTATTTATTACTAGACAACTTATATTGTGGTTAAAAAAAGATCAACAAAATGTGTCTGTGAGAATGTCTCGAATTTAGCATTTATGCACAGTTGTATAGAGAATGCAAAATGGCAAACCATTGGCAAAACAGTTATGGAAATCTTCAGTTTCTAAAAATACACAATTGCCATACGATTCAACAATTCTGCTTTCAGGTATATTCCTGAGACAGTTATTAAATGTGTGTTCAAACAAAAGATGTGTGAATATTTAATAGCAGTTCATGTAAGAGTCAAAATATATGACAAATTTAATCTAAACCTGCTGTAGATAAACGATAGAGAATGAGGAAATAGAGTGGATATACCTTGACAATAATGTGTTGGAATAGGTTTCTGTAGGCAAAAAAAAAAGTTGTTTATATATGCCACAAAATTGATGAAATTTTTAGTATTATGCTAGACAAAAGAAGATACCTAGAAAGAGACACATTGGATTTTTTAAAATGTAGTAATCAATAGGCAAAGTTGTAAAGCAATTCGGGTGATATTAGTATTACTATATGTGTTTCAAAGTATATTTGCTCAAAGAAGTAACAAACTACAAAAAAGCTATAAATTAATTAAATATAATGGCTAAAAACCTACTTCAAAAAATTAATTTTTACATTCAACAGTTTGCCATCGTCTAAACATCTAAGAACTAATTAAAAGTGTGTTGGTAAGGCTAGCAATATTTGTCAATGTATTCTGTCCTATTTGTGAATCATTTCTCACAGCCATACAGTTTTCAATGGAGAGGTCATGACTAATAAGGAGAAGATGGTAAGTGATTAAACTAGTTTAATATTTTGAGGTTATAGAGTCAAGAATTATCCACAGGAATAAGAAAAGAATTCTATTATTGTAAGAGCTAACAGACTATGGAGTCTAAGATACTGAGGCAGTGCATACTTATGTATAAAACTATTGCTACTTAAACTATTATGCCTTATTTTTCAGATGGATGTTTTATTTGAAGGACTCACAGCTTGTTTATAATTAAAGTGATTCTTGGTTATGTGAATGACATTGGGAGTAACATTACTCCTATGCAAATTGCACTGAGAGCATCATTCCCATATTGTCTTCTACCTATTGTCTCTTAGTCCTATCTAATTTTTTATTTTTTGACTAAAAAAGTATCTTTTTAATTTCATATCCATATTGTTGTCCTTCAACAATCAAAATCTCTAATTTGTATATTTAATATATATTTCTGCCTGGAATTGTGGAAGAGCTGCCACAGTAACAAACTAATACGAACCTTCCTTTGGGGGTTCTTTTTGTAGGAATGCCCATCTCTTTGTGTAGTTCTCAAAAATAGAATATTGTCTTATTGTAACTTGAAGACTTTTATTTCTATAAGCACTGAGGGGTGACTGGACTCATTTAGCTACATTTATACTTGTTTTGATGCTGTGTTTGTTTCCATGAGATAATTATATTTTAAAAGATGTTATTATAAATTTTCCTACTTCTGGGTACAGAGATATCATGCAGATGAAGTCAGCTGTAATTGACAATAATATTTCAAAGTCTCATTATCAATTCCCATGAACTTTCATGTATACATCAATGATAACCTTTCATTATTCATATTTTGACATAAGTAACACTTTTGTGCATTTACTCAATTCCATATGTAATGACAACAAAATCCTATAATCATAAAGATTCAAAGGATTTCACATTAGTTTTAAAGCATTCTCTAGATGAACTTCCAGTTTATAAGTTACCAGCATTGTTTAAAAGCAAAAATTCCTCATTGAAAAAAACTTTTCGGGGTGTATGTACATCCTGTAGTAAAATAACAACTACAAATCAAAATCAGGATAGTTTTGATTATTATGAGAGTTGTCCTTGTTTTATCTTCAGATTTATTGTTAAACCAGAAATGCACAACCTGAAGCTATCTATTGGCATAATGTGGCAACATGCATTCCTTAGACATCTTGACAAGTATATTATATGATAGAAGAAAAGCAGAAAGGAGAGACAATAATTCTCTCCAAAGAACCTCTGTGGTGTGATATTGAAGGTTATCTGTGCATTCAGTAAAGATTTTCAGAGCTTTCCTTGAAAAGAAATGTCATAACCTATAGTCCATTCTTATCTGCTCTAATAAAAAAGGCGATGAATGGCACAACTCTTTGATATCTCTTATAAATTTTAAACATGTCAAAATTTTATACTATTATGCCCATAAGAATTCAACGAGGTAAGAAAGCGAAAATATCAATCTAGGCGTCCATATAATGTGTTAACATTTTGAGCCCTTCAAGTTTTTGTTATAGATTGTATTTTTAAAACACAATTTTCTTTTATGTGTGGACATTTCTTTTGAAATTTATTGTGGCAATTGTCTCAAAATATGATTGCTTGGCATGTTTTTTTCCACACAACAGCATTATTAAGCATTATTACTATTATTACTATGGTTATACTAATGATTATAATTAATTTCAGCTGGCACTTAAGCAGTTCAATTAATATAAAAGCATATATGTATCTAAATCTACATACATTATGCTTCTGATATGTGGTATCTAGACAGTTGTTCACATGTGTTTTAGAAGCTTCATAGAATTTGGATAGCATAGTAGATTAAAGGAAAAAATAATAACTGATGAAACATAAATTATATATAAAATATTAAAGATAATGGCATTTTGTTTTGAGGATGCTTTTGACTAATTTCAATGTACAATGAATTTAATTCCATATTGAAGTAAAATAACAACATATTGTGATTTATCGGAAAACGAGCACTCTTTTCCTACAATCTATACAGAATTGTATTGCATATAACAGATGAAATTACTGTGATATATCATTTAATTCAGTACAGTTAGATTACTACACACAGTGATGTATTGATAGAATGCGTACAGTAACCTTAACAATTTCAGTTTGACTATTGAATATGTTAGATAAAACATTAAAATACTTAAAGGATTCTGAAAAATCTTTCTCTAAAGCTCTGAGTTTGCATTGACTTTAAACCAGCTATACTGAACTCTTCACAAAACCTTTAATAATATAAAAAGTAATTAATTGTCACAATAGAGAGGGTATAAAGACACACTTCTTTATTTAATCCATTTAACAAATACATGTTTCTCGTAACAATCTGCATACCAGTAGCTGATACAATTATTAGACAAAATAATAAATAAATGAATGCCATCCTACAACATTATGACTATTTGGGCAGTATTTTTTTATTAATTCTTTTTCATAATATTCACTGGTTAGAAACAGTGAAGGAGCCATGGCTTCTTTCTGATGGCAGACTCTCAAAATCTGCTTTGAGTTTCTATCATTTAGAAGCCAGTATGAAATCTTCCCACTCGCTCTAGCTGCCTCCACTAAACCTGGTCTCAGAGATTTCATTTTGATTTGACATGTGGAATTAATATGTCAGATTCTGTGGCTGTTACTACAGTGACAACTGAAGAATAGATGTTAAGAAGATTAGGCAGACGGCTTGTAGTGGTACAATAAAGTCTGAGGTTGGTTTCAGAATCTGATCATTGTGTATTGATCGTATCTTATCCATGAAGTTTATATTGCTTGACCAACACATCTCATAGAATATCGTTTTAAAGTTTCCTCTGATCTGTAACTGTACATTTAACCTCCTCTTATCTGCCTTTTTTCTTATGAATCAGCTCATGAGTGCTTCAGAAGAAAGTAATTTCTGTTGTCTCTTATATTCACCTAACAGCAAGTATCCCTGGATCTTTAGTGAGAGCTTGGATTCCTGATATCCGTGTCATAATGGAATTGCAAATTAAATGACAAACAATTGAAAAATTTCCAGAGTCTTATATACCTTGGTAATTATAAGAGATGATGAGACATGCTGATGAAGCAAAACATATAAGAGAAACACACTTATTCATTTTCAGGCTCCTGTCATGAACAGAACACTTACACATTATAATACATGCTAAATTGAATTGTTCATGCTGATGAAAATGAAAAGGTAGCTTTCCTGTCTTTATTGAAAAGGCTCTCTGTACCAGTCTCAGGATACCATAGTTAGAATTCTGACTAAATCACCAGGTTGAGCATAGAGAGAGGAAGTGGGTTATTGAGAAAAAAAATATTGTTTTAAACTTTTTTGGTCCCCAGACATTAAAAGGTTTTCACATTCTCTCCAAGGTCATTTTACTTTAGTGAATTGTGGCTTGGGTTTGCACATTCTGCCTCCTACTATCTTCCCAGGTGTCATAAGAATTAATGAGATACTCAGTCCAACTCACATATTTCTCCACACCTCTGTGGATCTCCTCCGCACCCCGAGGACTACTTTATAGGCATCCTTTACTGGAATTTCAGTATGCTCAATTAAAGAAAATTTAATTAAAAATTTATTTCAAAAATAACATCAAACTCCCCAATGCTTTCAAACTTACAAGCGTTCCTCTCTGTAAAACACATATTAATTAGGGATCCCAGCTTCTTTTGGCGTTCTTTAGATGTCTTGAACTATTTAAGCAAGCTCTTTTCTCTTCAATTTAAACACACACACACACACACACACAATATAACTGAGGGAAATGCTCTACAAAATTAATATGCATTTTGCTCCTACTCATTGCTTCTGAACATGAAGTTCTCATTGCAATTAACCACAGCTCTGCACACTGATGAAATACGGCAGTTGCAGAGGGGAATGTCAATCCAAGCCTTTGCCTCTATTTTTTTTTCTGATTAATTTAAGCATAAATCATCAAGATAGAACTTTTAAGGATCCTCTTGTTTTTAAAGATAGTACATTGGTATTTGAAAGCTACTTGATTTATTTTTTCCCTTCTAGTTTACTAATTCAAAATAAAGGAAATGAAAATACTTAAAAGAAGAAAAATAAGAGATGCCAACGAGGGGCATTGAGATGTCAGTGTAAGGAAACTAAGAGTTAATTTGAACTTTAAGGGCTGAATTAATTTGTTAATATTGGCCAAATTAAAATTAACCAATTAATACCGAGTAAAATGGTTTATGTGCCAATGAAGAAGAGCTGACTCTTCTATCAAAAAATTGACTGCTACCAAAGCCTTCTGTGGCTTTGAGCAGATTACTTAACTTTTTTGCTCCTCAGATTTCTTATGTCACAAAGAAAGAACAGGATCTTCTTGGTGGCCTCTTGTGTTGCTAATTTTAATGTGTCTGTAGGAACTAGATGTTTCCCACACCATGAACTGTTTTTTCTCCATACTTGAGTATATGATGATGCCTGTTGCAGGACTTCTTAAACATCCAGAGGTATCTGGTGAGGTATCAAATTTAGCAGCTTTGCCTAGATAGCATTTTCAGATGCATCAGGAGTTGATTCCCACAAAGAATGATTAACCAGCCTTGACCTTGGCTACTACAATAGTCCAGCTTCCCAGATTTTTGTTAAATTTGTAGGTGACGATCACTTCAGCATAACATATTTTAAAGACAATCTCCCTGCAAATTCTTTTCCTGACTTTCTAACAACCACTTGTTTCCCCGGTCCTTCCCTTTTCATATGATTTCTGTGTTCGCTGTATTCAAAGAAACTTCCTCTTTCTGCCTCCTTCTCTCTCACTTATGTTCACCTCCCCCTCCCACAAAACCAATTTATTCTCTGCTTTATTTTTCTTATCTGTTATCCAGTGCACATGGATTTGATCTTAACAAATAATTGGGGACTCAGCTTCCCAAGTCTAGTTAAAGAGTCATCTGGAAGCTACCAGTGCCTCCTTACGAATGCCGTTTGGAAAGAAATTATATCTCCAAATTATCCCTTAATGCTCAGGCTTAATCCTATTATGGTATGAAGCTAAATAATCACCATATCCAGTTCATATCAATGCCGCCTCTCCTAGAATCACTTCCTCTGAGTTGAGGTGTAGGGCTTGCCCTTGACTCTTATTTATATATCATAGAAATAAAGAAGGTTGTTGGCAGCTACAAAAATGGAAATACTATAGATGAATTCTGATCTAAGAGAGAGGGATAGTGGACAAAACTTCTTACCTATAAGAAGTGCTTTTCTGTTCTCTGTTTTTCTTTTCTACAGCCAGGGAACCCAGTATTAAGTTCTGTATTCTTTTCTACCACCTGGTAGTGAAACTACATGACCTGACTAAAAGTCAGATATATGGTTAATGTTTCTGTTTTCTAGCATTCATCTTTAGTATTATGCCTTCTAAATTAAAAAAAAAAAAGATGTGTTGTAAATCTCTATATGAATTCTGACTAATTAAACAGCCTTGTTGTTTTGAAGAATTAGGTCCTTCCCAATACAACATGAGTGGACTGTCATGTGAAATCATTAGTTTCCATTAGCTTTACCCAAAGCTTTGATAAATCAATATGCACCCATGTAATACCAATGGCTGTTACAGGGCTGATTCTGCATCAGCTCTTATTTTATAGGTAAGTCACACATTCACAATTCTATCATGATAACATATGCAGCTAAGCTTTTAATTGTGAATTAACAGGTTTTATTTGAAATGGAATCAAAGAAAAATCACATGTATAGATGTTCCAAATTAGATTTCAGAATAACTATTTTGAAAGTATAACTCCACTAAATTGTATCAATATATATTTCATCAATTAAATTTTCCCCAATAATCACTTATACCAGCAGCCTGAATAATTGTTACCAACAGAGAAATGTGGACTTTTGTTTCCTGGTTTTAGAGTCAGTATGATCACATATTAGGAAACCCTCTTGCAAATAGCCCTAGTAATTATTAGCCAATGCTTTCAAAGTTAGTTTAAAAGATCTGTCTTCCACTTTGTCTCTGTAAATAATGTAAGAAGAAATAAGTGAGGTTGGAGACTGTTGGTATTTTACTGTTAAGTGTTATTAATATTATTGCAACCAGTAAATTCCTGGATTCAACACAAATTCTTTCTTTAACTGCATTATGTTTAATTGCCAGAAAATGAATAGTCAGGAGACTCATTTTCTGTTACCCTGATTCATACATCAATCGCATCTTGATTTCTTTAACCCTGTTTCATAAACTTTGATAAAAGTGTAGTTAGAAGGTGATTAGTCAATTATCAGACTGTTTATTTCACAAAAAGTAGACTTGTGGGAAAAGTAAGTGAGGATGAAAGGTTAATGTGATAGTATAGGTCATCTTGTTGATGGTATAATCTAAGTGTGAAGCCACCAGCTGCTCTGAACAACGTTAGAGGCATTTGGTAGAGTCCACATCTAATATGAAACCTTTGCCCTGCTAGACTAAAAATCTTTAAAAGATGTTAATTATAAATATTCAAGAACAACATAAAATAACATACTGAAAATTGTATTTTAATTAATAAATGAAAAACACAGAAACTGAGGTTCTCTGCTCAATCAGCTCAGGAAGCAGAGCAATCTAAGAGGCGGAGAGTAATTGGGACATTCCCGAATGTGATGTCATTTTTATTGAATCACACATTCTGACACTTCAGCTATCTTTAAGTTATGACAGAGTCTCTGTGGCAAATTCTGACATGGGGAGTCCTGCTACTATAGCGGTAATTCCAAAATCATAGCTGGACCTCTCCTTAAGGTGTTTTACAACTTCCAAAGGTGCAAATAGTTTACTAAAAATCACATTGCCCCTATCTTTCCTAGATAAACAATCATTACCACTCAAAACTCAAAATTCTGTATACTTATGATGAAAGAACGCTGTGGGATATGGCCATTGTCCAGGAAGCTTTCCTCTAAGTTACCCTTTCATATTTAAGGTATATGGAGAAGATGTGTTCCTAACAAAAATGGAATAGTTCAGTTAGCTATACCTACATCTGTAACTAATGTTATTTTATAAATAAAAATATTTTCTAGAATAGTTGAGCTTTTTGACTACCAACAATTCAGCACCTTGTTTGAGAGAATTGTATTTTGACTCCTAATTAATTAAGAAATCAAAAATATTTTTATACACTATGATAATTCTATAAATAAAATGTCTTATTAATAATTATATATATTATATATACATAATCAAATATGAAAGTTTTTTAAAAATAGAATCTTGCTGTGGGACAATGGTTTTACCCTGTAAAGATTTGTTTCTTATACTTGTTTAATAAAATGTTAATTGGCCAGTAGCCAGGCAGAAATATAGGTGGTGTGACCAGGCAGGAAATAGAGATGGAGCCATGAGAACAGAATTCTGGGAAGAGGATAGATTAAGTCTGCAGTCATCACTCAGAGAGGAAGGAAGATGATAATGCCTCACTGATGAAAGGTGCCAAGCTACGTGGCTAACACAGACAAAAATAATGGGGTAATAGAGTAATGTAAGAAAAAGTTAATAAGAAGCCTGAGCTAATAGGCCAATCAGTTTATGGTTAATGTATACCTCTATGGGACTGAACGACTGTGGGACCAGGCAGGACAGAAACCTCAGTCAACAGCATCAGTATAATACAAATACTTATATTATACCACAATATAATAATTGCACTGAAAGACATGGCAAAATGAAGAATATTTTAGTTTGACCTAAGCAGATTAGTTCAGATAGACTGCACTTACAAATTTGAAGAAAAAAAAAAAAAACCTTCTTCCATATGCTCCATAAAGTCAATCTGTTGAATTCACCACCGTGGCAGGTCACTGAATCCAATACCATGGATGTATAATTTTATGGCTCTTAATAACATTTGTTGTATGCAAAACATAGATAATGACAAGGGAAACCAAACCTTATGCTTCAATGCATGCATTCTTTTTCTTTGTGGTTCACGAAAAATAAAGCAACATACTGAAAGCCACAATGAGCTGCCTGAAGGAGAAATTAAACAATATTTTTCATGGCTGATTTTGAAAGTGAGCTGTTGTGTTATAATCTGTTTTACTATATCTAATATCACTATATTTTAAAATAAATTCTAAGATAAATGAGTGGAGAATATTTTGATATCTGCTAAAATATAAAAATGTGAGGTTTCTTTATTTAGCCTTTTTGTTTTGTTTTGTTTTGTTTCTTAGTAAGGTTCTCTCTAAGGTAAAAATATCTTTCTATTGATGAAAATACAAAAGAATTTCCTATTATTTATGAATGATTTGAAGTTTTATTTGTTATCACATAAGTACAACTTACTAAAGCAGAAACAGAGAATAAAGAAATTTGAGAATTTTTGAAATTCTTTTAACTGGGAATTGTTACTTACATAGTGACTTTGAGGTCATCTGAATGTGTCATGGGGACAATTCTTTATTTATTCATAAAATAGCGCCTCTAGATAGAATCATAGTAGGTTATTAAAACTTTGAAGTAGAACAATATTTAATTAAAAGTTAACTTTGTTCAAGCATAATTTAAAGACTTCTTTTATCTCAGAATTACTGACAAAGTGACTATAAAGAGAAGCCTAAAAAGATCATTTAGAAAACGAAATTACTTGTATAGGAAACCATGTAGAGTGGTGCATAGGTGGCTGTAGCCTTCAAAGAATATATAGTCCTTCCAGAGGATCCAACTTGAAATTCTAGCACCTACATCAGATAGCTCACAACCTTGTGTAACTCCAGCTCCAAGATATCTGACAAAAACAATATTGTGCACGTATCTACACACAGACATACAGACAATTGGGAGGTAATCAAAATAAATATATAAAAAATAAAAACATGGATATTTATTTACTCACATTAACTCATTATGTATAATACATTTTATAAAGTATGTGTCACAGCAAGGATGGTCTGCAATCTTATTTTCTTCTTTTTTATAAAATTAAATAAATGTAGCCCAAAGGAAACTCAAATTTTAGTTGGAAAGCCTTTAGTCCTAAGTTACATTATACACATTGTCCATCCTTTTCATATCCAAAAGACAGAAATGAAAAGAAATGCAACAGCAATTTGTAAGAGTGCTCATTGATAACAGAGAAGAAATATTTGAATGCTGACCAAATTGATGGGAGTTTTGGTTTGTTGAATAGAGCTCATTAATTGCCTTCTTGAGATAAAGAATTCAGTTCTCACAATAATTGAAATCATTGAAAATAAAAATTTTAATTTTACATTAGTTTCCATATATCTGCTAAAATTCATTCTGATAAGCAAATATATTCTCTAAGTAAATAAATGAGCTACCTTATTAAATATGGCGACTTGGTGTCATTCATTAATAGAAGGGAAGCCACACTGTCCTACCATGAGTCAATAACTTAAGTGATTGTAGGGAAATACATTATGTTTTGATTTGGCAATGAAAATTGAGGATAAGGAAATGGTTTTAATATATAAAAAATAATGAGTGTGATTACTCTGAAACAAGATACAATAAAACAGGGCAAAAGCCTGCATATTGAGGTTGAACAAGACAACCCAGTAGGAGGAAAAGAAGCAAGAAGGAGGCAAGAGTCAGAGATATAACCCCTCCCACTTTAATGTTACTTTAAATAGTACACATCCTCATCAAAATATTTATTTTCTTCAACATACCATCTAATAGCTGTCCCTACATATATAAAGTAAAAGGAGAAAATTAAATATTGATTTATAAAACTTCCAACTAACTATAGTTTGTAACATGTATAAAACCACCTTCTTTCTTGTATATGCTCATCAAATTAAAAAATACTGCTTTAGCTTAAATAACTGTTATCTCAAATTCCTGAGATTTGATTGAGTACATCACTTCATTTTCTGAAACAACTGCCATTTGCTTTCATAGAAAGTGGAATTCTTTCTCAGGATGCTGGTAACAATCTTTATAGACTGACCATTAGATTTTGTTTTCAAAGTGAATTGATACTGTTTGTAAAACTAATTTCAATGAGAAAATGAAATGTTAGATTTTACAACTCAATTGAAGTCTTAGTTACATGTGTTGACCTAATTAGTTCTGTGATATTATTGTCGAGTATCTTCTCAATTCTCTCATAACGAAATGAAGGATAATTTCCTCAGCTTTCAATGATCCAGTCAGATGAATTCTCCCTGAAGGAGCCTTAACAATTCACAAGACAAGTTCAACACACTTGTCGAAAACTTCAGTTCTAGCATTTGGGAGGAAGAAGCAGACAGACCCCTGAGTTTGAGCTCAGGCTGGTCTACAGACAGAGTTCCAGAAAACTCAGGACTTTGCAAAGAAACCCTGCCTCAAAAAGCATCGCCACCCCACCCCCCTTAAAAAAGAAAAGAATTCACACTACAAGAGTAGCTTGGCCTACACAATATGTTTCAAATTACTCATGTCTACACATTCACTGTTTCAAAAAATACAAATGCAAGAATTCATAGGAAGAGCAAGAAATAGGTATAAATGGATTTGAATAGGAAACTGAGGGGAATGTTTATATAGAAAATTCTTCCTATGCTAGAAAGTATACAAAAAATACAAGAAAAATAAAGCACAGTATTGAGGTAGAGGTCTCTTATAACTGTATTCATTTTTGATTGTTTTCAATTTATTTTTCCATCTCCTCTCACTCAGGCTCTTTATGGAATAGTGCTTTGAATCACTCTGTGGTTTTTCAAAGGCAGTCTGGAGCAGGTTTGAATCTTTCCTCTGCTGGGTTTCAAAACAACCCTTTGTGAAAAATAAATATATAAATAAATAAGGCGCTTTGATCCTTCCTCTCCGGCTTGTTCCTCTTCTGTGCCTTGCTTTGGCCTGCTTGTTTTCCCCGTGGAGCTGCATCAAGGATGGATCTGAGGGAGCTAGGTAAATGCTGTTTTTATCCCCAAAGACACTTGTTCTCAGAGCTTCTGATCAAGCCTGCTGCCTAAAATGTGTTCTGCAAACCTTCCCTTTCCAAAAGGAAGTTCTGGCTGAAAAAGTTAAAACTTGGAGCCTCATTTATTTTCAGTGTGGGTGCCTTTTTCTGACATCACCCTGAACCCCATTGTGCTCCACACTGCTTTAAGAGAAGAGTTCCAGGTTCAGCGTCTCAAATGTTTTTAACATTATTTTAATGATTTTATTTTAACACACAACTGTAAGATTTGTATAATTACATCTAGGTAATTGAACTTCAAACAGTATAATGTTTTATAATTTACTTGAAATAAAAGTAAAATACTATTTCAGACATTACAACAATTTGCTGTTTGAATTTAATGTTGTTCGGGAATTTATGATCCGACATGTTAGCATGATTGATTTCCTGGACTTTCTTTAAGATAATTGCAAAAACTTGCATTTCTAGCCTGATATCCTATAGAAGAGCTGTGAAACTATGAAAAAAGTTATGCGTAAATTCTTTATTTATAGTCTTTTTATAGCAAACACATGTAGAAGGAAATTTATGTTTATTTCATGTGGATTTTTTTTGCTTTAGCTGTAAAACAAATAATATTGAGCCTATAGTCCATGATCCTAGAGAAGCTAAAAAGGTGAACCCTGATTATACCTTAAAGGATGAAGAAGTGGCTCCCACACAATTCTACCCTGAAAACCGTTAGCAACATTTTCTTTCACTTTCCTGTGAGACTAAAAGAAGAGGCAGAATATTGTTGCTGCTCTGTTCTTTCTTCTTTCTTGGGCTTTGATTCTAAGGACAGGGCACCCTTTTCATCTTGCTACAGATCTGACAGTATTAATCTCTGAGGAAAGTTCTCTGTGCAGGAAATGATATAACAAAAAGAAAGTTCTTCAATTTTCTGTATAATTTTTCCCTCTGTGAGCCTGTGATCAGACTCTGAGTTTTATTATGGTTCCTGGTTACCTACCAATTTCCTTTTGTGCATTATAATCCCTGGCTCCTAACTCTGTGAGAGACGTATATCTGTAAACTGTAAGGGTTGCCTCCTATGAATGTCTCTGACATATGGTATTATCTTATTTCTGTAACAGGGCTTTCAAGGTGAAGTGAAAGTTGAAATTGTAGGCATATTCTTTTCTTTGAATTTAATGCATGTCAAGCTCTCGGGCCTACATTTGTTAGGTGCCATAAAAACACAGAACACTACCTAGTAAGACAGAATGCAAACATAAAATTAAAATTCCTTTAAAAATGCAAATGAAATGAGTGAACAACAATAGTCCATATAGTTCAAATGTGATATAAATCTCAGCAACAGTAGAATGGAGTAGGTTTACTGGAACTTTCACAAAGCTAAACTTGTTTAGAAATGACATCCAGATACTAGCTGTAAAACAAATGATATTGAGCCTATAGTTCATGATCCTAGAGAAGCTAAAAAGGTGAACTCTAAGAAAATTATACATAGATACATCAGGAAAGGAGAAATAGACAAGATTGCCTGACAAAAGTGGTAGCATGGAGATGGGGGGAGTAGGCAAGACTAAAGGGGAAGATGAGGAGATAAGGGAGGGGGAAGGAGAACTTGAGGGAATAGGATAGGCGCGATGGGAGGAAGCTCAGAGATGAGAGCTAGAAAAGAGATATTTTGATATGGGTCTAGCAAGAAACCTGGTAATAGAGAAATTCCCAGGAATTCACAAGGGTGACCCCAGCTAAGACTCTAAGCAATAGAGGAGAGGGTGCCCTAACTGGCCTTGCCCTGTAGTCAGACTGATGAATATCTTAAATATCACAATAGAACCTTCGGAAAGCAAATGATGGAAACAGCGGCAGAGACCTGCATAGAAGCACTGGACTGAGCTCTCAAAGTTCAGTTGAAGAGTGGGAAGTGTGAGAATATGAGCAAAGAGGTCAAGCCCATGATGACTGAAACAGTCTACCAGAGTTAATGGGTGCTCACCAACACCAGCAGGACAGGGAAGGAAACAGCATAGGTTCAAACTAGTCCCTCTGACTGTGGGTGATAGTTGTACAGCTGGAGCAGACTGAGGGGCCACTGGCAGTGACACCAGGATTTATCCCTACTGCATGCACTGGCTTTTGTTGAACCTATTCTCTTTGGACGTATACTTTGCTCAGCCTAGATATAGTAAAGAGGGCCTTGGACCTTCCCCAAAGCAATGCTCATTACCCTCTCTGAGGAGTGGATGATGGTGGGGTCTGGAGTTAGGTGGAGGGAATAGGAGGAGAGGAGGGTGTGGGAACTGGGATTCGTATATAAAATGAAAAAAGATTGTTTGTTTTATTTTTTAAATAATTTTAAAAAAGAAATGATATCCAGAGATGATAAGTATGTTTGGGCAAGTTTCTAAGCCTCCCTGCGCAGCACTGATAACAATAATGGCTAGCAAATGGTATAGCTATGAGGATCCAATAATGCTGTAAGTAAGTATCTATATAGAAAAGAATTGGCTGCTACAACTCTTGTTAAACATTTCTTCATTTTAATAACTATAAGGGAAGATAAGTCTCATTCAATACATCATGGTCATTTGTCTAATAGTATAGATCTTCATGGTCTGATTTTCTACATAAACTGTTCCTTTAATAATAATATAATAGTACCTCTGAACAAGATGAATGGCTCAGAGTGAGATAATTGATGTACTGAAATGCTTTATATGAGCTGCTTCTTTTTTCTCTCACATGAAATATATGAGGCCAATTAAAACTCTCTGTATGCAAACTAAAGCTGAGAAAGTGGGGGTGAGTTCAGTTTCTGAGTAACTCAAACAGTCTACCTGAGTTTTAATGTCTCTTTTTCTCTCGGATAATATATTGAGAGCTTCGAGAATAGAAGCGGAAGGTAGGAGGTAGACAATCCCTATTATGCAGGGATTCTAAACCCTCTTTCTATGTTATTTTAAAACTTTGGTAAAAATTTGCTCATCAACAATATTTCTTGTTATCAAATAAGTCATACACGAACCTTCTATAACTCATTGTCATATTTTTCAAGTCAATTTCCTGAATTAATTCAGCTATTTCATTTCAGTAAGTTAAAACTGATCAAAGATTCCTAAGATTTTTATGTATGTACCTAATGTAAACTCAGAAGGGGATAAATAATATGTAGAACACGCAGATTTTGCATAGCCAGGAAAGCCATATATGTTCATGAACCCACATGATAATAAAGTCACACATTCTCACCCTCCTGAGCAAGGCTGCAAGACTTTCATTCTGGCTTGGGATTTTCAATTTGGGATATATGGGGTTTGGTTCCTAGATCTGTGGGTTGGTTGCTATTTCTGGATTTTACAACAGTTCTTAATAATGTTGAGCTAAATTAGGCTTTTGCTCCTCTTGAACGATGGATTAAAACACCTCAAATTCTTTTTTTTTATTTGTTTTGCATTCTTGCTTTCAGCACCATGGGAGATCCACATTGGAATTCTTGAGTTTGTCTTCTTTAAAAAAATATGAAAAGGTAGAGATAAGGAGAATTAGGATGTTTGAAAACTGTTTGCCTTCTGTTTCCCTTCAGACTTCCAACCCTTGAAGAGACCACTGTTTTCGATTTCCCTCTTTTTTATTTTTATTTTTGATTTTTATTGAGCTCTACATTTTTCTCTGCTCCCTTCCCTGCCTCTCTCCTCTCCCCTTCAACCCTTCTTGAACATGTCTTTTGGAATTCTTCACATGCTTCTGTAGAGTGTCATTATGTCCATTACTTAAGTACAATCTCCAGACCACATACAGTAATAATTTTTCACAAATATTTCCCGACCCCTTATCATACTACATGTCCACGTGAATTTTCATAATGATGCCATATCCTGACCTGGCCACAGTGTTTCTTTCCATTACCACTCGCCTCCTTATGATCTCGATTTTCTGTCCTTGTTTACTTAAGGCTTCATTGAAAGACCTAGTGGGAAACATGGCTGATCCAATGAGACACCTTTCTCTGGAAACTACATCTTTAAAAGTGAATATGTATCATAGCACATATACAAATTTGAAGTTATTCAGTAGGAATGAAATAGCAATCTGCTACAAATACCCAGCCGACCTTTACTTCCAACCCTCTCTCTTATTCAACGAGCTGTTCACACAAACAAAACTGTGTAAGAGGGGCAGCAAAGATAATAATCAACAATGCTGGTAAATAATAATATAACAAATCTTGTAAATATATTTTTTTATATTTTCAATTTCTATAAATTTTGAAATTAATGTTTGAACCCTGGGTCTTACTATAAAAGACTATTGCAGGCTTGGGAATCTTTAAGAGAGCAAGAGAGAGCCTAAGACATCAACATTACAATGTCTTCACTGGAGGAGAGCACCCTTGCTCTCCTAGAATATGAAAAAGGGCATCACGTTATGATGCAAGGGAAAGTGATAATGAAATACCACAAGTCAAAACCTAACCCTAAAGAAGCTTATTGCCTCACAGTTCTGAAGGTTCACAGCTTGAAATCAAAGGGCTATTGTAACTCTTAGAGGAATTTCCCTCCTCTCTCCTTACATTTTAGAGTTAGTTTTTTTTTTTTTTTTTCCAATCCTGCTGTGTTTATTTGAGCTACAGCACCTCTTTGCCTTCACTGTCACGTATCAGTTTCCAGGCCTGTGTGTTAACTCTTCTCAAATGGACAAGAACTGTGCTGGATTAGATTTTGTCTACTATACCATGAACCCATCTTAACTTAATCGGGCAAGAACCACTTGAGGTACTGAGATAAAGATTTAGCATTTCTTATGCAACATAATTCCAACGATCGCTGTAGGAAAAGCCCCTAAGAGTTCTGTTAATAATCTATCAAAGACATTTAGAACAGCCAGAAAGTATGCATAGAAGCTTTTCTTGTATCATTTTTAAATTTCTTGAAACTACTTGTTAATACAGTCACTATAAATCAGACAGCAGCTGAGTTCTGGTATGTTAGAAATGAAGAAGATGGGTTTGAGACAATACATTTTATCACAGCGATGTTTTCAGGATGCTCAGGGAGACTCCAGACTGCTCCCAGGATGTGCAGGTGCCGGTCTCCCTCACCCTGCGCATCCCTAACTTTCAGCGGCACACGTGCTCTCAATCCATTTCATCTCCGTTCGCGTGTGAACTTTAAGCTCCCTTCCTGAGTCTAGTTTCAGTCGCGTTCACTATCTCAGGCAGTTCCTTGCTAGGTATTTCTTACTTGTTTGATGTAGCTCAGTCCTTCTGCCTGACCTTGTTTTAGAAGTACTTGCTTAAAAGCCGTGCGTTCTTACTCCATTTATCACTAAAAGTTTTTTCTCTGACAAAACCGAGCTAAATTTTCCTCCTCTGGGACTGCATTCCTTGGGTTAAGGAAGATAAGCCCTCAAGCAGAGTTGTATTCATTCTCTAGGGTGGCTTTTCTACAGTGTGGCCCTGGGCCACTTCCAGGCTCTGTATGGGGAACTGCACACTCCCCTCAGGGTGCCCCAGGCCACTGGTCCCTCAGTGCTCTGTCCTCAAGGTCCGGTGACTGACTCTGCCTGTGGGCTTTCCTGGAACTTCTGGCTGAAGATTTAAAGGCTGACTACCTGTATTAACATTTCTTGCTGTCACTCAGTACACATACTAGGACAGAGTATAGTTTTCTCATTATTTTCATATGGAATCAGCAGCATTGTTAAAAATAGGTATAGTATTATCAGTGGTACGAATGTGAAAATTGTTATCATATCACTTGGCAAAAAAACATCTGCCATGGGGGAGGAGTTAATGATTTCATATATATACACACACAAACACACATATATATGCCTGTACACATATGCACATATATACTATCAGTGTATGTGAATATGTGCATGCCAATATATATACATAGGCATATATATATTAATATTAGTGTGTGTGTGTGCATATGTCACAGAGCGATAGATAGATAGAGAGAGAGAGACATAGATACAGAGACAGAGACAAGTGCTATTGAACACATGTAGATGTTAGCGACAACTCCCAGGATTCTGTTCTCTCTTTTCAACTATGGATCCAAGTTTCAAATTCAGGGTCATGGGGTTTGTGCATCAACTGTCTCACCTGTGGCACATCCTTTCTACCCCAGTTCTTTTTCTGTATGTCTCCTGTCCTATGTCTGAACATGCAAAGAAAAGTTTTGACTTAAAGTATAAGCAATGGTATGGTTTTAATAGGAGTTTACACTGACCTAGTTACTTATTAATACAGAAGTACACCGACTTCGAGCCTATTCAGGACATGGAAATCAGAAAGCTGAAAAATATGGAGATGGAGTTATTTTTCCGACAGTCAACCTTTTCTATATTTAAGAAACTAATGGATGTGTTAATATCCCAGAACCCTTGTAGAGAAACCATCTTTACCTACAAACACATTCTGTGTTCCCCCTTTCTTAATCATACACATTTATGTTTGTGTGAGAAATAAAAAGAAAAATGCAGTAAGGCTTATTTTCCTTCTTCAGGCACAACACACGTTTTTATAAGTGGAGTGGATAGGTCAGATATGAAAGGCAGATGTGGTGTTTTCTTTCCCCACAGTTTGTATTTATATATATATATCAGAATTTAAGAAAGAAAACATTCTAAACTATAACTTTTTGTTTTACTAGTTCCCTTACTAAATGCTAAGTAAAAGTAAAATTTATCATTTTAGTTAAATGATTGACTCAATGAAGTGATCCACACTTTTGTTCTTCAATAAGAAAATGGTAAAGAATCTCCATGGTGCAACAGTGTCAAGAATGTGCTTTTGCCGTCAATGTAATCAAATTAAAGAATGATACTTGACACAATTACACACAGAGAGAAAAACAGAGGTACACTATGGAATTAAGTATACATATACACATAAATGAGCAAATTAATGTAGACACAAGTGCATAAAATACATAGGTGTATAGTAAAAGATGAAATTTCATATATGTCATCATACCAATATATTTAGATTTTTCTAAAAGGTTAAAATTGACTTTATTTCAGAAATTAATATCTTGCATTTAAATCATAAAACAATGTTTGGGAAACCACAAATATGACATATATTCAATTAAAAAATCAGAAATTATCACTACTGATGAATCAATCCATTCCAAAAATAAATCCAAATAAAAAAATTCAAAACATTCTAAGGGTAAATTTTTCTTAATATTTACATATTGGGAAATCATTCCTTCACAGTTGAGGAGACGATAAAATGAATTCAGTTGCAGGTGATTCATAATTCATATAAATTCATTTTTTAAAGAACTGAGCCCTAGCAGTTATTAATTATTAGAAGATTTACAGTACGGTTAAGAATGATGCATAGCCATGACTGCTGGGAAAGAATGGATCCTTGCCAAATAGCATGGAAATAAGTGTTGCATTTATACATAGGGAAAGAGGATTTAATTCCATCATTACTACTGCCGTTCTTAACAGCAATACGACGGCACAGCAGCCACCATAATTATTGTCACAGGCTGGGAGGTTGTGGGAGGGCAAGCACATTTTTATAGATTAATAATCTCTTGAGGTCACAGGGTACCAAATGCGTTTCTTCTGTGTTAGGGAGCGGGGGAGGAGTGGGCACTGGCTCTGATGGAGTTTGTGCAGCTTGAGTCTCTGCCTAAACATCTGAACCAGGAAATGAAGCTTTGAAATTCACTCAGTTAAACTACAGTAAATATTGCTAGGCAGCGGTGAAAGCCTAATTAGTATTCCTCCTTTTTTTAAACAGTACTAGTCATAAGAGACACTGACATGGTGATACATGCCTCTCCTGAAATGTTCTGTCTGTGCTGTTTCTTTTTCAGTATATTTTAGTCTTTGAATGTGCCATGCATTTATGTGATGTATATTGATTATACCCATTTACATCTACCTCCCTCTATCTCCCACTGTGCCTCACACCTTATCACTGTCCCAGCCTCACCTACATTTTATATATTTTTGGTTTAATTTTTGTTGTTGTTGTTGTTTTTGTTATTAAAAACCTTCGCGTCCCAGGTGTGGTGGTGCATGCCTTTTATTCCAGTACTTGGGAGGCAGAACCAGATGGATTTCTGTGAGTTTGATGTCAGCCTGGTTAACAGATAAAGTTCCAGGACAGCCAGGACTACACAGAGAAACCCTGTCTTGAAAGACCAAAAATGAATGAATATACAGAAAGGTAGATGAATAGATAGATGATAGATAGATAGATAGATAGATAGATAGATAGATAGATAGATAGATAGATGATAGATAGATAGATGATAGGTAGGTAGGTAGGTAGATAGATAGATAGATAGATAGATAGATAGATAGATAGATAACCCCTGACTCCAGATAGATAGACAGATAGACAGACAGACAGGTGAGAAGTTGGCATAAATGAATCATCCACAGTTGAAGAACTCAGTGCTGTTTATGCTCAGATACTGCAAAAAGAAGCATTTGTGACCAAAGTTGAGAGGAACACAATGATAAAGCATAAACATAAATAATTATAATGAAATTTGACAGAAACACCATTTTATTTCTTTAAGCCCACATTCCAGTTAAATGTATGTATGTGTATGTATATATATACATATATATATACTATCCATTTCAAAAATGACATTGACATTTGACATTGAAATACCTAACCACTGACTTCACTTTTTTAATTCACTTATCAAATATGTTTTGTTAAGTACGGTAGGAAATAGTTCTTTCAAATTAAGTCAATAGCCACAACTTTATTAAAATAAAGATGTGCTGAGATCTGAGATGGTTCTCAGTATTAATGCTGCATTTCTAAGTCCCAAGGTGCAATTCATAGTACTGGAAGAACCAAACAACTTTAAACAAACAAACAAAAACCCAAAAGATCAAGTAAAACAAGTATGTGTCTGTTGGTGACTATCTGCAGACATTGCTAAGGAAAATAAGTCATGGTATGACATTTACACTTAGCTATGATTGCTGTGGTTTACATACCATATTTGCTCTCTAAACTCTGTTTGAATACTGGTTTTGCAGGCAGCCACTCTGTTTTGAATGCATCTGGAGCCTTTCAGGAGTGTGAAAGGTGACCCTAGGAAATGTGACACTGGAGGCAGGTTGAGGTTCAATAGTCTAGCCCCCACTTACTTTCTCTCTAATTCATATGCATGCACAAAAAGTGATCCCTCAGCTTCCCGACAGCAAGTTGGACCCATGCTCTTGTTATTTTTTTCTCCACCACTGAGGTCTTCCTCTCTTTCACACATTTACACCCAAACAAATCCTTTCTTCTCCAACTTGCTTTTTGGTCCTGGTATTGCATCACTGCAACAGAGAACTAATACAATGATGTAACATAAGCTTAAAGTCAAAAACGTATATGTAATAACAGTTCTGGAACTAATTTTTTTTTTTTTTTTACAAATTTACTCCTAAGTTTCGAAATGAATTTGCTTTAATGTATGTTCACTAATTTGATTAGAAAATCTTACAATATTTTGAGAAATGTACTGATGAGATTTAGAGAGTCTCAAAAGACATACCAATTATTTGGGAAAGATATCCTCTGGAGAAACAAATATATTTGCCTTCCAAAATACCAACCATATTTATTCTGTAAAAACAAAGAGTGTCCCAACTGAAAAAGTGAAAAAAATTATAAAATTAATTGTCTTTGATGACCACATTTCTCTAATATTGGTTTAATTTATTTCCATTTATGATGCTCTAAACATCAGGAAATGTGTTCTTTAGGCACTTTAATTCACAGCATGATACTACCATGAGTCAAAAGGGCCATTGGAAATATTGAGAAAGCTGCTTTAACTTACAACTATATCCAGCAAATCAGGACATACAGATACACTGGGTTACTGGAACACTAGACTCATAGTCATTTTATCTTTATTTTCAATCAGTGACCTAATATTAATATCACTTTGATATGCTTTTTTCTGCCTTTTATCAGTTTCATAGGCACAGACAACAAACATATAGTATTCATTATCTTTTATCTTGGCAGATAATAGCATTGGACTGGGTGGCATGGGACTGGGACAGAATTGTATAACTTTTGAATTTTATAACAAGAAATAACTGTAATGTAGGTAGCATACTAGTATTAACTCAAAAATAGTTTCTTCTGTTTTTTTTTTTTTTTTTTTTATTGTCTCAGCTCTTTGGTTACTTTTCTAAGAAGTTTGTTGACAATTGCATTTATCTCTATGCCCATTAAACAAAAACCCTCTGGTCATGTTTAGCTGGCAGTTTTGCATTCTTTGGTTGGAAGGTTGAATCAAATCATACCCGAGCAGACATTTTGATGTAACCTCAGTCACAATTCATACATTCTTTCATTTTCAGTACAGTTCTCTTTTGATTAACTGCTTAGACACAGGTGAATAGTCTTAATGTAGTTAAGGAAAAGTGCTGAAATTCCCATATGTGGTACATTTGTATTTTTTAAATGAAGAGATTATTCCATTTATGGAGGTCATCTTAGAGTGTAGAAGTCCACCTTGGGTATGACCCTGTCTGCCTATTTCTATCATAGGACAAACCCTTTTCTTCTGCCTCCTGACTTCCAATGCCCTTTGACATTGCCACTTAGCTTCTTATTTCTACTATCACTTCTTTCTTCAGTCCAGAAAAAGAAAAGAAACAGAAAGAAAAGAAATGAAAAGATCCCCCTGAATCCTTGTCTGGCCTTGGCACATGAGCAGAGAGATGCCCTCTATAGCATTCCTTTCTTGATTTCTCCAACCAGCCTTGTGAATTAAGATTTCTAAGAGAGGAAAGCGATCTGAAGGCCCTATACTTTTATAGTTACACATGAATCAAACTCTTTTGAGCCTACATCACTTTGGTTTATGGACTTCCTAGTTCTAAAGTTAACAAGTGTGTGTGTGTGTGTGTGTGTGTGTGTGTGTGTTGTCATAATCTGATAGAAAAATGTAGGCTGAAACCTTCATAATAAATTCTCATTTATACATTATACATCCACTTAAAGAATGTTCTTCATTTTTCTAGGAAATGTAAGAGGTTTTGAATAAGGTTCTTGATGAGGTTTGCTAATTTTCATATTTAATGCCTGAGTTTATTTGGAAACCATTCATTGGGAAGGGTATATTGTTAATGTCTGCTATCATCTGCTTCAGACTTTATTTGGAATTCTAAAAAAAATGCATTTATATTTTATGCACTGCCTTGTCTCTTATAGAACACAAGAAAACTCTAATACCTGTTAACCTTAATGTCTGTACAAATCATTGGGAAAATAGGCTTGCAGCAAAGGATGCTGAGACTGTCCTTTGTACCTCCGTTCCCCACTGCTATGCAAAATATTTAGCAGCGTGAAAACAGCTTAATAGTCATAGAGTCACTGGTTCCATCATTTCAACCCCCGGGTGCATCCAACCTAAGTATGTTTGTATAATCCTTATTTTACAGGAGTCTTAGGAAGAAAGAGAAATCAGAATGCATGCCCAACATAATGCTGTCAATATTTATGACACCATGTAAATCTAATCCATGTTGCTGAGCCAGAGAGAAAAAAACAGCTCAGCTTCTTAAAGACCAATAGCTTACAAATAATAAAGTTTGCTTTGGATGATTAATAGTAAGAATCCTGCTTACACATCTCTACCCTGATCTTTTAAATCATATCACATCTTCTTTTCACTTAATAAGAATATAGATGATTTGTATACCTTTCTCTGATTTATGGCGTTGAAGTAGAGCTCTTGAAAAGCTTAGGTTAAAATGAAAATCAATACTGCTGATATGAAAAGGACCCAGTAAGGTGCACTTCCTTCTCTAGACTTGATGCTTTCCAGAACACAATTTCCTATTATACAATTACCAAATGTTATTTGATCATTACCTCTAATAGTGTGAGCATATAAGATTTATTATCTTAACTTAGTAAATAACATTCAATGTTTTTATTTCAGTTATTAGCAATTACTAATAATTTTTCTCCTATGCAGTACCACAAAGTCCTTATCTTAAACAATTAAAAAGAAACGTCATATTTTCAAGTTTATTCATCTCAAAAATAGGCAAAAGTACACATTCACTGGCATCTAACTTGTCCCAGCATCATTGACTCTATTGGAATTTCTTTCAGAGCATGTGTCTTATACAAAGAAACAGTACTGATCACTGATCCTTCCTTAGAGTATCATCTCTGTGCTGCTCTCTCTCTCTCTCTCTCTCTCTCTCTCTCTCTCTCTCTCTCTCTCTCTGTGCCTGTGTATGTAACAGTCAGTTTGTCCTTAATTACACTATATGGGGCACTTAGGCAATACTAATTTATTTATTTATTAAAATTCCTTGTTTTTATCCTTTTGTGCCTCATTGATACTTAAAAAATACAAAAGACATAGAGGGGAAGCCTGCCAGTAGTGGAACACACCTTTAATATTAGCCCTGGAGGGAGAGGCAGGTAGATCCATCTCTATGAATCAGAGGCCAGCTGTCTACGTAGTGAGTTCCAGAACAGCCAGAGTTGCATATGAAATACCAGCTTAGAACCAACCAAAATAAAAAAAAATAACCAAAAAAACCCATGCCTTTAAAAAGCAACGAAAAGAGGGGCCATGCCTTTAAAAAGCAACGAAAAGAGGGGCAGGAAGAGAGGTTGTAGTTTGTACAGTTTGTACAGACGTCAGGGGAAGCCTGCCAGTAGTGGAACACACCTTTAATATTAGCCCTGGAGGGAGAGGCAGGTAGATCCATCTCTATGAATCAGAGGCCAGCTGTCTACGTAGTGAGTTCCAGAACAGCCAGAGTTGCATATGAAATACCAGCTTAGAACCAACCAAAAAAAAAAAAAAAAACCAAATCAAACCATGCCTTTAAAAAGCAACGAAAAGAGGGGCAGGAAGAGAGGTTGTAGTTTGTACAGTTTGTACAGACGTCATGGAAATTATTTTAAAAAGAAGTCACCCATCTATAATCATGTATTTTCAATGTATTTTCTTATGCTAAATAACTCAGGATTTTGCACCCAAGTTACTGTATTTTTAATATTGCCACCAACCAAGACAACTATTTTTGTTCAACAATATTAAAAATGATTGTCTTTGTTGACAATTACATACTGTTATGTTGTAAAGCAGTGGGTTTGAACATTTCTAAGGTTTACTCATAACTGAAAAATGTATGAGTGATTATCAAGTACTGGCACACAGTGTCCGCTTCTTTTACTTTAAGTTTTCATCAGATACCACTGGGCCGGGATTTATTCTTGAGCTTCAGAGAAGAACATGGTCAAGAAGTTTGATTTCTGGGTGCCACGCACTCCATTGCCTCGTACACAAAAGTACTCAGACTTTGGATTGCTTTTTTGGATGAGTAAATAAATGTTCAGTGCCTCTGGAAATAAGTCTGCATTTATAAAACAGTCCAAAAGTAGTTATGCAGTCTTACCTTCAGGAAAAGCTACTAATTAGCGGTACAAGTGAGCATTTTGCGTGACATTTCCTCCTGTGTCATATGTTTCCTTCCTTTAAAACGCATTACTTAATTACTTTTCTCCCTTTAGATACTCGAGAGATAAAGTACTTTGAATGATGTACCAATTTCTTCTGGAGGATGGCACACTGAAAGGAAACCATTATTGTCTTCTAAGATAAAAGTGGAGCAATAAAGAGGGGAGAAACCATTCCCATAATACTGCTCTATCAAAAAGATGTTTATAAGTAATGACAGCAGGACTCTGATGGAAGCATTGAGAATTTAAGAGAGAGATCCCCAGCCTCCCGAATCCTGAGAATGCAGGAATAAACCCTCACCAGATCATTCCCCAGTTTTGCAATATATGCCTTTGTCCAAATACTCTGTTTCACACAGATTTCCCTCCTTATAATACGTACAAACAGGACTGAGTGGAGCACAGGTATTATCATTTTATTTACCTATGCATTAAAGTCACTATTATCACTAACTCAGATGTACATTCCACTAAGATGAAGATTAATTCTATGTGTATTACTAATTTTAGTATTCATTTGGAACTACTAAAATTTCAAAATTTTGTATTTTAGTATTTTATGCTATCATAAGTTACTGAAATTTAGCATAAAATATTTATGTTTGGCATACACTCTAATTATTAGAGTTATGAATACAATAAGAGTTAGAACTGGGGACACTGGTAAGGGCCACTTTCATTATCAAGTAATAGTTCCTTTATTAATGTGACCATGTATTCGGGTGCTTCTGTGTTGCACTGCATTGGATACCCAATGTGCATATTCTAGTGTTATCTTTATAAACCTATTCTTTACTGGGGATATTAGAACTTCTCCTTTTAATTAGCCCTAATTTTATTATAATTCTTTCCACTAATTTCACAATTTAAATTTCAGGTCATCTACTTGTTATATAGGGATGAAATGACTCTGAGATCACATTGTCCCTGTATAACAAATCACTTTATAGGGATCAATCACTTGATCATCATTCAACTGATATAATGGGTTGGTCAGAATAATATATATCCTCTGCTATATATACCATGGCAGGGAACTAAAATAGTGTCTTAGATCTTTATTGAAGAACAGACTTTTGTAACATTAAAAAGTTAGTAGGCCATCACCTAATGAACACATTCATGCGAATATACTCAAACTAAACACATGGACTTTCAGAATGATCACCTACCATGGATGCCACTAATGAACAAATCACTCTTTTCTGCCTCTTGGACCCCTTAGAATTTCAATTCAACAATAATTAAACACAGTCTTTATAGTTTTCAGGTTTTAAGTACCTAGTATATTGTCAAGGCCTATGGGATGCTCAACAGTTCTTTGATTAGGAATTTGTTTCTGAGTAAACCATAAGAAGTAATCAGGAACATAAATGATACCATCTTGCATATTTCATTCATATCAGGTTATCTATAAAAGAGAATAGAACATCTGTCTTCTACAAAATATACAACATAAAAACATCTGAAAAAGTTAAGAATATTATATTTACATATTCATATTATGGATATTATATATATGCATAATACATGATGACAATCCTCCTTAACAGGTCTTATTCTTGATCTAAGACATATAATATAGGATAAAAATTTTAAGATTCTCTATTTGAATAAATGAACACATAAATATATAGATAGATACATATCTTTTTATATTTACAGTTATATCTGAAATATTATACAGATTATTATCAATACTAACCATTATTTAAAGTGGTGAAATATGAAGAACATATATAATTTTAATACAAATAAGATTCTAGCTTCAAATTTAAAAATATATGAAATGATTGAAATTCACGAAACATGTAAAATTGCTAGGTTATTTTCTAGATTTTCAACTATGCTTTATTTGAAATTTGGAATGATTCCAAGAAGACTATATTATATTTTATAGCTTTGTAAGAAATTCCAGTATTTTCAAAACCCAGTATATATCATGAAGGAAGAAAAAAACTATTACTTCATTTACTTCTCTGTAGCTGACATTTGGTGCTTGATCAGACATCACACCTACTAGCAACCTATTTGTAGATGGGGTGTAATTAAATACGCTGATGAGTATATGAGTAATATGTCATTTTAATGAGTCTTTAATGCCATGCTCAAGTAGAAAAACAGGAGCCTTTAAAGGCATGAAGATTTATTTAAATTGTTAATATTTACTGAACCTTAGTTTTAACCAGATAAACAGAATAATACACAAAATTGTATTTAATCTATGGAATTCTAGGGATTATATTTTACACATTTTATGTTCATAAATATGGAATTCAATACAGTGGAATCAGACCTTGTCTATGATTTGATGTGGAGTATTAGAAGGCAAAAAAAATTATCGTTGCCAAAAAATATTCTCCACAATCTGTTAGCTCCTCAGTTGATCCATATTGTGGCCCACAATCTTGGCAGTAGACAATTTGGCTCGCCTCTCTGCAGGATTTATGCTTTCTAATATCTGGAAAGTATTAACTCTCAGAGTACTATGATGTAGCTGTACCATGTTTATTTCTTCATTTTGAAAGTGACTAGAATGAAATACTGAAATGATAATTTATATTTTGCCATGCACATAGGTTGTGTGTTTAAGTTCAGTACAATAGAGTAATAGGGTATATGATCAAAATCTATTACATAGACACATATGAAATTAATGAAAAATAATTTTGAAAATACTATAGGAAAAAAACATAAGCAATGTTGCCAAATGGCAGTTGTATATTTACTTTAAAATCAGTTAAATATCTCTTCTCTAGATTATGCTTATCTTTATAATTTTATATATCTGAAATACATGAAAAGAGCCTTATTTGTAAGAAGACTTATTGTGCATACATTCCCCCCTTCATTTCTTTTAATGATTTAAGCAAATGGTATTAATTTAGAAATGTGCTTTCTAAACCTTACCTCATGTGATATACTTACACAAAACCTTCCTCCATAATATCCTGCCTTGCTTAGTATGTAAGTTTTCTATGATTGCCCTAACATAAATGACACAAACTCAGGTTCCTGAGTAACAGGAGTTCATTGTCTCCCTGTTCTAGAGGTTGATAAGTGCCCCAATTAAGGTATCACGAAGCCCATGCCCTTTCATTACCGGGTACATTCTTTTGCTCACTCTTACTCTTGGGCACTACATAGTCTATCAGGTTGGCTGACAGTATCCCTTTTACTTACTTGGAATCACTTTGTATAACCATCCATATGGTTATGCTATTTTTTTCTTGAGAAGACATTTGTCCCAATGTGTTCAAGCACTTCCACATTGACAATAGCCTCATCTCAACAAGTTTACAAAGTCCTGAGTTTCAGGTGATGCATATTAGAATATGGACCTATATGTGTCTGAGTCGGTACTTAGAAACAGCTTTCAGGAAGATAATTCAACTCTTTACATTTAATTTCTAGAGTAAGGACCCAGCTGTGTTAGGTCTTATTGTTTTAGTACCACGGACTGTTTTGTTAGTCTTTATTTTTTCTCTCTCTTCATTGAATTTCTTGATTGGAGAACGATATAAAAATCCATCATCTTTTCTTGCCATCATACTGTATAAGATGTTTAAAACCCAAAACATATGGTAGTATCATCTTTGAGTGGACTTAATCACACTTTGCTTATAATTTTATTATTTTTAATTCATATTAAAGTAGACTATTTACCAACTTAGAAGCAGGTTATAGTTAAAATTGCATAAATTTCATTAACTTTTCACACTTTTTGTGTTTTTTTTATTGATTTTTATTGAGCCCTATATTTTTCTATGCTCTCCTCCCTGCCTCTCCCCTCCCCCTCAACCCTCTCCAAATGTTCCCATGCTCCCAATTTATTCAGGAGATCTTGTCTTTTTCTACTGTCTTTTGTTACTTCCCATGTAGATTAGATCTGTGTATGTCTCTCTTAGAGTCTTCATTGTTGTCTAGATTCTCTGGGATTGTGATTTGTAGGCTAGTTTTCATTTCTTTATGTTTAAAAAACACTCATGAGTGAGTACATATGATAATTGTCTTTTTGGGTCTGGGCTTCCTCGCTCAAAATGATTTTTTCTAGCTCCACTCTTTGCCTGAAAATTTCAAGATTTCATTATTTTTTTTCCTGCTGTGTACTGCTCCATTGTGTAAATGTACCACATTTTCCTTATCCATTCTTCAATCGAGGGGCATTTCGGTTGTTTCCAAGTTCTGGTTATGACAAACAAAAGAAAACCAGCAAGAATGATAGACTATACATTTGAAAAACTTGGAAGTTGAAACGTAACGCTAAAAAAATCGGGGCAAATGAAGAACAAATTAAACCAGGATGATACTATGAGAATAACTATTATATGGAATCCATCACTAATAAAAATCTGAACGGCCAATAGCGAGGCAGGAGAAATAAAAGGTGGGACTTGCAGACTATATAGAGGAGAAGAAATCTGGGAGAGGGGTTCAGAGGAGAGTAGCCAGAGAAGGAGCGGCCATCTAGCTATTTACACAGCAATCTGCCAAGTAAGAGTAGGATCTATAGAAGTAAGAGAATGGAAAGTCCAGAGACAAAAGGTAGATGGATTAATGTTAGTTAAGGAAAGTTGGCAAGAAATAAGCCAAGCTAAGGCCAAACATTTATAACTAAGAATAAGCCTCCATGTGTATTTATTTGGGAGCTGAGTGGTGGGTGCCCAAAGAGTCCAAAGAGTAAAAATCATCATAACACACACACACACACACACACACACACACACACACACTAATAGGAATAATAGTAAATAAATTAATAAAATTTAAAACATTAATTCAGATGATATAGAGAAATGTAAGTCACAGAGTTCCTAATAGTAACAAGACAGTAGAAATCATTGTTAGAATAATGTCACCATATGACCAAAGAAAAAACAAATTCATCTTCAATAAGAATTCAGAAATAAAATGAAGCTAGCTTTGTTGTTAGTGTTTATTGTATTTACTGAATTTAGTGTCAGAGGTATTATTACCATATTTAAATTTTCTAACCAAGTAAATTATATTGACATATAAAGTAATTCATTTGTAATCACACAATCTGGAATTGAATTCTGGCTTCACAGTCCAGCTTGTGTTTGGCCTTCAGTTACTATGTTAACTTATTGTAATTTCATGATAACATTACTTATTCCATAGATTTTCAATGGGTAAGATATCTCACAAATTACTATTTGGGTAAGATAGCTCTCCTACAACTATTCATTATATGTAACAAGCACCCAGGATCTATTATTTCTCTTTTAAAATTTTTTATCTTAAGTCAACATTATTAAATTCTCTTTTGCATGTTGTATAACTTTTATGTTTCAATGTTCATCTTGTAATAAATGATATTAAGTTTTCAAATTAAAACATTTTGAATAAGTTTCTGCACAAATTATAATTACTTTAAAATGTTAAATTGTGTGTGTGCGTGCATGTGTGTGTGTGTGTGTTTGTGTGTGTTCATATGTTTGAGAACAAAAGTCAACCTTGGAGGAATAGTTTTCTCCAAAAACCATCAACCTTGATTTTTGACACAAATTCTCTCACTGGGACCTCATGACTAGCTTATTAGGTAAAGCTTCCTGGGCAGCAAGGCCTACTGATGTGCCTATCTATTCCTTGTAGCACTAAGTTTCAGTATGACACCATGCTATGACACCATGCCTTGAGCTTTTGAATGGGTCATGGGGATCGAGATCAGGTACTTACACACAAGCAACAAATATGTCATGATTTGACAGCTGTCTCCACTTGGAAATGTTATGTCTTATTTATAAGAGTCAATTGTAAATAAAATACTGACTTGAGGAAAGAAAATTGTAGTAACCTCTTTGGCAAAAGACTTTACTATATAGGTATGTAACTCAGTGTCAGGGTGTCTTATTCTGTCAGGGCAAATGATGATATTAGACATTAGCTTCACTTGCAGACAGACCTTCAAGGATTTCTACAATCCAATAACTTATCCTGTCTTAAACATAAACATAGGAAATGTCATTCAAAAATGTATCTCTAAAGGAGAAACATACAGAGCTAAATTCAAAACCCCTTCCCTTTAACAGAAACAATTGTCATTACCAGAGTGTCAGAATTATAGGAACTCTGCAAACTGAACATAAGCCTACAGTCCCCAATTGAAAAAAAAATGTATTCTCGAATAGAGAGATAAAATCTCACAACAGAATTTAGAAATAGTTTTGGTTATTCAATTCACCTCCCTGGGATCCTTGGAGTGACATGGGACATTGGTCTTCATCCAAGTACTTCTCAGGAATAGATCCTTTCTTGATGGCAGGTGTCTGCAGTGCCTACAGCCAAGTTCTTGTATGTTTCTGTACCCCAGGGAAAGTCCATCTTCTCTCATTCCTGATAAGACGGGCAGTACTATAAGTGATACTCTGAGATTTATAAACGGATGCCTCATTGCAAATATGAATGTCTTTTTAAAAGCCATAATACGTGCATATATAT
>NW_026067998.1:1165424-1180003 GCF_014885135.2 Alexandromys fortis
CCAATCAAGTCCCTCCCCCCTCGTCAGCCCAAAGAGCAATCAGGGTTCTCTGCCCTGTGGGAAGTCCAAGGACCACCCTCCTCCATCCAGGTCTAGTAAGGTGAGCATCCAAACTGCCTAGGCTCCCACAAAACCAATAGGTACAGTAGGATGAAAAACCCATTGCCCATGTTCTTGAGGTCTCAGTAGTCCTCATTGTCCACTATGTTCAGTGAGACCTGTTTTAACCCGGGCTTTTTCAGACCCAGGCCAGCTGGCCTTGGTGAGTTCCAGATAGAACATCCCCATTGTCTCAGTGTGTGGGTGCACCCCTCGCGGTCCTGAGTTCCTTGCTCATCCTGAAAACAAAATTTGAACTGAATCTCTGAAACAACAAGCAGGCACCTCAACTAAATATTAAAAAAAAAAAAAAAAAACTAAGACGAAGCTCTCATTTAGAAATCCTAAGTTCAGTTTGAATTAGCTCTCTGTGAGGAATGAGATCTAGGAGACATGAAATACTTATGTATGCTCTAACTTTCAGAATTCACTGAGAGAGATAAGACTGAAAAGGCTGCTTTTGTAACCATTTCTAATTGCTTATCTTCAAAGGGGGACCAAGGAAGTCACCATTATGTCTTACTGCATACTAAAAGTATGACTCTTCTTACCAGCATGTGAAACGACCGTCCGACTTCTTTTGCCTGAGGTATTTCATCTTCACACCTCAGAGAAAAAGCTGTTCATAGTCAAGCAGCAGGGTAACAGTATCAAAACACTAAAAGTTATTTGACAATGCTTATTTTCTAACAATATCCAAACCATTAAATGAATCTGTTAATTATTCTATAATAAAATATAACTTGCGATCCTAGAATAGATTCTGAGGGTGGAGTGGGGGTGGGTGGGGACTGAAACAGGGTTCAGGTGTTGGGGAGAGAGATGGAGGGAGAGAATGCAGGGAGAGACAGCTGGAAATGGGAGTATTTGTGGGGCTGTGCGTTGGGGGAGGCTGCATATTCGTTTCCCAGCTGCACAGACTCCTTAAATAACCACACAGAAGTCTGTATTAATTGCAGTACTGTTTGGCTAATAGCTTAAGCGTATTTCTGCCTAACTTTTATATCTTAAATTAACCCATTTCTATTAGTCTGTGTAATGGCTCGTGGCTCTGGCTTACTGGCAAGGTTCCAGTGAGGTTCATTGGAGGCATCTATCTTTTGTGGGCAGCTACATGGTTTCTCATTGACTCTGCCTTCTTTCTCCCAGTATTCAGTTCAGTTTTCCTGCCTAGTTCTGTTCTGCCAATCCATTGGCCAAAACAGCTTTTTTCATTAACCAATAAAAGCATCACATATATAGCAGGACTTTTCACACCACTTCACTTTTCTGTCTAAATAAGAAGGGAGGTCCTAACTATATTATAGCAAAATTATATACAGCAAAACAGACAACAAGGAAGAATTACAGTTATAATATTTATATCTATTTTATCTTTTGCCTTAACTAAGGAAAATTATGACTATCTATTCTTCAACTCCACCAAATACTCCAGAAGGATATAATATTACCAATGTAAACAGGAAGTGCATTGTAAGCAACTTCCAAACTTTTACAATTGACAGAGACATCTCACTGCCTGGACAGTCACTCAAAGTTCTGTAATGTTGCAGGCACCCATCTTCAGCCTACTGGCACATAGTAACCAGCAGACTTTTCCAGGAAGCAGTAAATTTCAAAGACAGTTCCACCTATATTAGTAGGTTGTCAGTCACTTTTTTCTGTGTCCTGCAGAATATCTGGAAGATTCTTTTATGAAATAGGAACCTCAAAGTATTGTCTCACCTATTTTTAGGCAACTTCAGTAGTCATTTTTCTGTGGGTCCTGCAAGTTCAATCAAGCAGTTCAGGCAAGAACAGTTTCTTGCTCAAATGGCTAACAAGCACCAAGAGGAGCCACTTTGATTCCCATCATTCTCTTGAAGTAGATAGGTGCTACCAGGAGATGTGTCTCACTGTCATGAAAAGTCGTAAGTTCTTAAAACATTTTAAATGCCATATTCTTTTAGTATTTGAGTGGTTTGAAGAATGCCTATCCATCTGAAATACATCTCTGTACATCGAGAAAACCTAACTAACATAACTACAAACTTTATTATTATAGATGACTCTCTATTAACCTATATTTCTTAATTATGCATTACGTTTTTAACTGATGTATACAAACAATACTTTAATCAAGAGCAGAAATATATATCTTAAATTTGTATCAACAAACCAAGAATCACACCAATTCTAATATCCATAGAATATCCTCCTTTAAATGAAAACAAACATTTATAAAGAATATTTGGGAATTGGGGCATAGTTCTTTCGAAACTGCTTCCTGGCTGTTGTTGGGTGAAATAATTTTTGGGGTATTCATGGCAACCTTTCTGGGGTTCTTGGTTCATCAAACCACATTAGTCTAGAAGGAATTTGCAGGTTCCGCAAGGTCCATCTATTGTTTGGTTTTGTCACTGGATCTGTCTCAATCAGTTGCTTGGTGAGGTTTCTCTGAAGACAACTGGACTAGACTGTGATCTATGAGTACAGCAGAATATCATCGGTAACTATTTCATTGACATCTTTTTATTTTATCCAACCAGGTTCGATTGTATCCAGACTCTGGGACCTGACATTCTGGGCAATGACAGGGGTGTACCTTCTCTCATGATATTTGTCTTTACTGAACTAGTCATTGTTTCGAAACTCACATATTTTCTGTATCACCTTTATCGCAGTATATCTTGTAGGCAGGACAGATTGTAAGTCAAAGGTCAAGTGTCTGGGTTGGGGTCTCAAACCCTGCACTGGAAGTCTTGTCTAGTTAATGTAGCTAGTTAGTTCAGGCTCTATATTTCTCATTCCTATGAGTCTTAGTTAGGGCAACCCTCATAATATTACTAGACTAATATTATTAGATTACACTAGGTTTCTAGCTCACCCCAGAGATGCCCCTGATTCTAGCTGTTTTTCCCAGTACTCTCTACTTTGATCCTCCCTTAGTCCAATCCCTTCTGTTTCCATGCCCTACTCTACCTCCCATCTACCTGTGATATCTATTATATTTCCCCTTCACAGTGATATTCATCATTGTTTATAAGATAAATTGGCCTGCAATTCTTTTTCTTTGTTGAGTCTTTGATTTGAATATCAGGGTGACCTCATAACATGAATTTGGCAATTTTCCTTCTGTGTCTATTTTGTGGAATCATTTATTTATTTATTTATTTATTTATTTATTTATTTATTTATTGCTTTTTCGAGACAGGGTTTCTCTGTGGTTTTGGAGCCTGTTCTGGAAGTAGCTTTTGTAGACCAGGCTGGAATATAATTTAAATGGAATCTAATTTAAAGAGTACTGTGTTATTTCTTCTTTGAAAATCTGGTGGAATTTTGCAGCTTCCTGGCCCTGGGCTTTTCTTAGATGGGAGGCTTATAATGACATTTTTTTTTTTTTAATTTCCTTACAGGTAATAGGTTGTTTAAATTACTTATCCAATCTTGGTTTGATTTTGGTATGTGCTATCTATCAAGAAATTTGTCCCTTTAATTTCTTTCAGGTTTTCCTCTTCTTTTTTTTTTTTTTTTGAGTGCAGGTTTTTAAAGTATAAACTATAGATTCTTAGATTTCCTATATCTCTGATTTTATATGATCCTTTTTGTTTCTGCTCTTTTAATTTAGATATTTTCTCTTTGCCTTTTAGTAAGTTTAGATAAGGTTTTATCTATCTTGCTGATTTTCTCAGAGGCCTCATTGTTTTATTGATTATTCATATTGTTCTCTGTTTCTATTTTAATGATTTTACCCCTCAGATTGATTATTTACTGCTATCTCACTCTCTTAGGTGTGTTTTCTTCTTTTTGTTTTAGAGCCTTCAGGTGTGCTGTTAAGTCACTAGTCAGGATTTTTTTTCAAATACTTAATAACGGCAATTGGTGATATGAATTGTTCCTCTTAATGCTGCTTCAACGTATCCCATACATTTGGTTATGTTCTCCACTCACTTTCATTGAATTCTAGGAAATCTTTTTTTTTTTTTATTTCTTCCTTGACCCAGTAGTCTTTCAACAGAGCAATGTTTAGTTTCTATGAGTTTGGAGGCTTTCAATTGTTTTTATTGTTTGTAATGCAGCTCTAATCCTTGGTGGTCAGATAAGGTACATAGGGTTATGCCAATTTTCTTTTGTCTCCTAAGGATTGCTTTGTTTCTGAGGATATGGTCAGTTTCGGAGAATGTTTTATGAGGTGCCAAGAAGAATATTCTTTTGTGTTTGGGTGAAACGTTCTGTAGATATCTGTTAGGCCCATTTGGTTCATAAAGTGACTTAGTCCCATTATGTCTCTGTTTAGTTTTGCCTGGATGACTTGTCCATTGGTGAGAATGGAGTATTGAAGTCTTTCAAAGTTAATGTGTGAGGTTCAATGTGTGATTTAAGGTTTAGTAATGTTTCTTTTCAAATGTAGATTCTTTTGTGTTTGGGGCATAGATGTTAAGAATTATAATATTCTCTTAGTGTATTTTTCTTTTAGTATGTATGTAATGTTCTTCATCATTTCTTTTGATTATTTTGGGTGGAAGTCTATTTTTAGGTATTAGAATATCAATATGTGCTTGCGTCTAGGTCCATTTGCTTGGAAAATCTTTTTCCAGTCCTTTATACTGAGGTAATGTGTATCTTTGGTGTTGAGGTGCATTGCTTGTATGCAGCAGAAGAATGGGTTATGTTTTTATATCCATTTTGTTAGCCTATATCTTTTTTATTGGTGAACTGAGTCCATTGACATTGAAAGATATTAATAACCAATGATTGCTAATATCTCAGGTGGTTTGTAAAAAAATGGCACCCAAACGAGTGACACTCTTAGGACATGTGTCTTTGTTGGAGAAAGTATGTCACTGTGGGGTGGGTTTTGGGGTCTCTTTTGTTCAAGCTTCCCTCAGTGTAACTTTCAATTGACTTCCTGTTGCCTGCAAGATGTAGCACTCTCAGCTCCCATACCACGTCTGCCTGCATGCCACCATGCTTCCTGTCATGATGATAACGGACTGAACCCCCAAAAATGTTAAGGATGCCCCTCCAATTAAACATTTTGTTTACAAGGGTTTTAATGGTTATGGTGTCTCTTCTCAGCATTAAAGCCCACGCTAAGACAATTCCTGTTATTTTGATGTTGGTTTTGGTTGTGGTTTGTGCATGTGTGTTTATGTGTGCTTGTGAATGCAGGTGTGAAGAAGGATCAAACAATTTTTAGAAGTTAGGTCAAGCTAAATGGCCAGGGACTCTACTGCTTAGCCATCTTACAATCTTGTAATTTTTGTATCTAATGAAAAGTTAGAAGTTTTGGGCATTTAACGTTTTAAAAGTACAGACTTGATTAATTCCGGTATCCATTTTTAAATGATGGTAATAGTTATGTAAGGAGACAAAAATGTCCATTTTCAGGGTATTTCTTTTATCTCTTACATGTCACTAAAAGCTTTGATGCATTGTCACTTAACAGTCAGAATGGTTCGGTGAGACAGATATTTCTCTTTTCCTTTTAAAATTATTTCTATTTTTGAGAGTATAATACAATTATATCATTTTCCCTTCCTTCCAAACTCTCCCACATACCCCTCCTTGGTCTCTTTCAAATTCATCATCCCTCTTTCCTTTTTTTTTATTAACTGTTATACGTGAGAGAGAAAGATTATGAAGGCTCAGCAAAGAATTATTGGCTACTAAAGAATGCTGATAGAGATATAGTCTTCCCCAGGGAAGATCACAACAACGGGTTACCTAATACCTAATGGTCAGCCCCCAAAACATACATACAAGTAACATTATATTATACAAACAAAATGGTTATATTTAGAAATATATGTATACACACACACACACATATATATATATATATATAAAATCTTTCTTATTAACTTGTTTCCATTTCTGCAAAATATGGAGATATAGAAAGTATGAAAATGAGATTAGAGTACTAACATGGTGAAAATCCTGCTGAGAACTTTCTTCCAATCTTGCAGATGAAAGTCATCTTTCCACATACTATTTAGGAAGGAACTTTAAGAAATCTTTATATAAAACATTTTTAGGCTGACTGTATGTTTCATCCTTGATGATGACTGTGGAAAGATAACTGAAAACACACAAACAAGCAAACAAAAAATATAAAGTTCTCACATTAAGTCTCGTTACTACCTCAAAATACTAATATGCCAGACAACTGGCATGCAGGGAAAAGTTCAATCTTATTTTTTGCTGATACCAACTAATATTTACTCTGGGGAAGACTTTCTGGTGTTTCATGCATCAGGTACTTTTCCTCCTGGGTTTGGTAATGATTTGTGTTGAAACAGACAGATACTAAAGAGGATGCACTGGAAGAAATGGCTACAACTCTTCCAGAGCTTATGTTTTCTTTTTGTTAGCTGACAAGAAAGGTAAGCAAATGCCTTTATTCATGCTTGCCCGAAATATTCTTTCCTTTTTCTCTCAGCTAAAATCGTGGCAAAGATAAGCATACCCAGAGGCTTCCTGATTATTCCAGGTGGGCAGTGTCTGAGATGGGTGTTTCCAAATCCTTGACCTCTTATTCCAAGAACTGCAGTAAGGTGTGCAAAACTGGCTAATTAGTCACAGCGCTTAATTTAAAACAAAACAACTGATCAGAAGACAGTGATGGAAAGTCTCAGGCCTCCTGAGTGAAGATTTTCAGGGACCCCAAGCATTTTCTGTGATTTTCTTTTTCAATTAGGAGAAAATTAAGAGAGTTCAGGACCAGGGAGTACCACAGGCTAGAGTTTCCTTTTTAAATTATGGTGTGTGTGTGTGTGTGTGTGTGTGTGTGTGTGTGTGTGTGTGTAAAGGAGGCATGATGATAGAGATGAAACTTAAGGGATCTGGTTTTCATAGTGTCATAGTTTGGGTACTCTTAGGTCTCAGGAAGTGTATACATATAGAAGTGAGCTCAAGATGGATTGTAGAAGAATTATCTGATTAGATAAAAGCCAACAATTTCCTAGAAACTTGTGGAAAAGGTTTTTGTCCTTCTATAGGAATCATTTCCCTTAGCTCTGGCAGAAGAAACATTGACATATGCCTGGGGTTGCCGATCAAAGCCCATGCTAGTCTTCAGGCTCCTATATTCCTATTCCAAAATCAGTTCAGGAATGAAACAGAATGTGCTCAAGAGTAAAACTTCACTGAGCATGCTCAAGAATGGTCTTTTTCCCCAAAAGTGCTTTCCTGTTTGACTATGTACTGGATACTCAATGCAACTTTTATTCAAGGAGGGCATTGCTTTGGCGATAACACCTGTGGATTCCTTAACTGTTGTAATGAATCTTCCTCTGTATATTTTGAATTTTTAATTATTAGGATATGAGGGCATTACAGTTGGTTAAAGTTTCTTTCTGTGATCCCTTGCCTCTTATTTCCGGGTTACAGTAAGGCAGTACACCATAGCTGGGGGCATATGGCGGAGCAAAGAAGTTCTTAGTGCTCAAGAATTAGAGAGGACTACATACTCTTTTTTTACAGAAGAAACTAAAGGTTGAGATTGAAAACTTTATATTTCTGTTACTGTACAAACTACACTTCAACTCATTGGTCTGAGAACAAGACTTAGGATTCTGGGAAAATAAAGTCAGAATTGTTTGCTTCATTGTTACAATTTGTAGTATACTGATCTTTTAACATTGTTGAATCTTATAATATACACTATTAGTATTAATTTGTAATTTATTATGTGTACTGTGCATTTGTGGGAGAGAGAGGTGAGTGTGGGTACATGTTCATGCCTATATGACTGATTATATGTGCATGTATGTTTATGGGTTAACATACATGTGCAGATGCATAAGTTTATGTGTGCTTATGCATATGGAGATTAGATACCACATTTGGATGCCATTCCTCAGGTGAAATCCTTCTAATCCATGCCCAGCCTTTTCACATGGGTTATGGAGTTTAGATTTATGTTGCCCTACTTCCATGGGAAGCTGTATACCAAATGAACCTATCTCTTCATTCTTTTTGTATTTTTTAAATGTTTTTTTTTTTCTGAGACAGGAATAATTTCTTTGAGTTTTGGTCATTATATCTCAAGTGTATAATACAAGATAATGAAGTAAGTGAAATATTGTATACCAGATTTTTAGAATAAAATACTGACAGGATAGCAATTAATTTTCCTTCCTTACAGTCCTGGTAAACATTTTTTTGCTCTTGCTTTTCTACACATGACACGTCCAGATACATCCTTTAAATTGAATCTTCAATTTTTATCTTTTTTGATTGACTTATTTATCTGAGCACAATTTTCTGCAATTTCATCCATGCTGGCACAATGTTATCACATTGAATAATGTATCGTTACAATGTGGTTACAAACACATGTCTTTGCTCTCTTCATAAGCCCATAAACATTAAAATGTCTTCCGCAGTTGGTCTGTTGCAAATGAAGCTGTAGTTAATGTGGAAGTGTTAATATCTCATCAACATGCATTCAGTTTCTTCTACATAATCACTCAACAGAATTACATGATTTAATATTATGTTCATATTTATTGACTTATTTATTTTAAGAAATTTCTTTTTTTTTCATATTAGCTGCACTGTTTTGTGTCTTAGTAACATTATAGAAACTTCCGAGTTTGTAATACACATTTTTTTCTCACTATTGTTGGGAAGTGTTCTTGCTATGTTTTTCATCTTCACTTCTTAATCAGTGACATCAAGCATCTTCTCATATACCCTTTGATCATGTGTTTGTCCTCCTTGCAAAAATGTTTATTTCAGTTTTTAATTTATTTTTAAATTGTCTATTAGCTTTCTCACTATCTGAGTCACATGAATTCTTCATAAACTTTTCAAATTTACCTTTGTCTCACCTACGATTTGAAATGTCTCCAGTTTCACTGGAATCTTTCAACTATGTAGATTGCTTTGTTTAAAAAGAAAGAAAGGAAGGAATAAAATAAGACCTCTGCATGCATAGCTAACATTTTCAAAACTACAGAATCAGAAGAAGGTAGAATGATTGCAATGGCTATACTTTACCCAGGTGACAGAACTCCCTGCTCTTACTTTGAGTTCACTCCACTTTCCATGGTGTTTCCTTATGGTTAGATAAGGTGGTATAAATCATAAGCATGTTGAGTAACATGAGTCTCGGTATTTATGCCCCTTCAGTACAAGAGATGCTTCACTGATTAAGGATGAGAGTATCATATCTCTATGACTATAGGCATAAATATTTAGAAAAAATTTTAATTTAGACAGTATATAGCACTAAGCTATCTTTAGAACCTAAGGTTTTCTCAGACATGGGTTTTTAATTGGACTGGTAGTACCTTGTATAAGCTATATTTTATGGAGTATGCTTCAAATCCAGTCACACAGCTGTTTTTATCCCCACAACAGTCATAACCCTATTGTGTCAGTGGGCCTGTATGTAATGGAATCTTGATATTATAATTCATATTCGTCAGAGCAAGTCAAGACCATTCATACCTGGGTAGCATCTCTTGGCCCCAAAAATTTAGACAATAATATTGAAGCTTCCAGCTTGATTTCTCTATATATTGCAGCTAATAAGTATTGAGTATTCAACAATAGAGGCATAGCAATTAGTTCTGATGGAAAACATAGAGGAAGGAAGAGATTTGCTTGTTGTATGCGGCTTCTGTGCCTTCATTAACTAACAACAAATAAGGCCATACTGCACATCTGATACTATATTTTTGTCCAATAGCTTATAACTTTCAGGAGAGGTATGGTTCAGCCATAGTTGACATCGTCTTTCCAATTCTTGATTTTGCACTTGTATACGCTTAAATGGTTCATGAAGTTGTAGGTTTCCATACATTTTTTTTTCATACTTTGTTATGCACTGTGGTGTTTGTGGCTAACTGTACTTGGCCTACGCACACTGATTTGATTAACATTTAGTAATGATTGAAGGAGAGCCTTCAACCTACCCATTGTTGTTGAACTATTCCTATTGGTGAATGCTTTAGGAGCAGTGGTTATTTTCTTTAGTTTTGTACTCAGTAATATTCTAACTAGACAAAATGGATAGTTCCAAATCTAAGATTATGGAAGGATCTGGTTAGGTACAAATATATAAATGGGGTAGGGGAAAAGGATATAAAATAAGACAAACGACTCGAAGGGAAAATGGAGAGTTGGCAGGAGTGGAAAGAGATAAAAGACCATGGGAGTGAGCGTCATTATAATGCATTGTATGAACAAGTTTAATAAAATATAAAAATAAAAAGACAGAATCACATCACAACTTTAGCTTAATTTATATGAATCACTCACATTTTTTTCTGCAAAAGGAATTCATGTTTTAAAGATATTTCTAGAATCTCCAGGTGAAAGGTTAACTATTTATCACACTAAAATATTGTTTAAGGATAGCAGTATAAAATACTGATTATATAATGAATAAGAAAATAGCAATATGTGACAGGCCCCGAGGGCAACATCTGTTTTTGTTTTATAAAGTACATTTTCTATGTGAAATTACTTTTGAAGAGGCTACGGCATATTTTATTCAAGTGAATTCCATTTATAATAAATACTTGATGTCTGTCATCTAAAGCAGTGGGCCACCTGAAAGGAGCTTATAATGTCCACTGAACATGCCACCTAAATGGCACTACCCAGGGGTGGTTGGCTTAAGAATTTAAAATGTCAAAATGAACTGCTGACTCATAGGTATTTGATGTGATCTTTCATGTTAGTGAATTGCACGGATAATATCTTAACCTTTTTTGTTCTAATTCCTAACTTATACGTTATGAATGTAGCCCTCTCTTTCTAATAGATTCACATGCCAGACCCCAATGCCTGGCAAAATACTAAGTCTTGAGGATTTTATTAAGTGATTAGAACATGAAGGCATCCTCTTTGAGCAACACAACCAGGGCTTTAATAAAAGAAGTCCATAGGGGTTTGGACTGTTTCTGCCATGTAAAAACACACTAAGTGAACACCATCTGTCTAAGAGAAAATAGACATTACCAGAATCTGCTCAGAATGATGCAATGAACTTGAACTCACAGCCTCTAGAACAGTGAGAAGCAAATTTATGTTCGTTAAAAGCTTCCCAGTTTAGTATATCTTGCTAGATTAGCACAAATAGACAGAAACATTGATAAAGTTCATCACATCCCTGTTTTGGTAAATAAATGGCAAAGGAAATCAAGATTTATTTAACGGTTCAGCAACACCATTTTGCGTTTCAGTTGTTTCAAGAAAAGCAGAGAACTTTATTTCCTTATTTTAGTTAAAGAAACAGACACACGATAAAAAAGAAGGAAAGGGCTAATTAAAATGGGTAATGGCAGGGTATTTTAAACTATTTATTGAGATATAAAATATTATTGCATTGTATTGACCAGTCGTGTGTGTGCTTGTTGGTCCAGTTATGAAGATAAGTCCCATTTTGGATGTTTGTTTCTAAATATCAGGAGGTTCTTTTGTGAATTTGTGTAACAGTAATTTAAAATGACAACAGTCCTTTTAAAAACAACCTGCTATCCTTCTCAAAGATAACATGATTGTTTAATTTCCTTATGCAAAACCATTTCTGTTCTGTCTTATAAAACGTGAATGTTTAATTATCCACTCATCTTGGTTCAAAGACTATTATAATTCTTTAAATTGGATTCTTATGCACAATACAGAGGTTAGGAAATAATCTTCAGCCTAAAACAAGTAAAAAGTCAATGTACTAACTTGATACTCTTACCTGATGTCTAAATATTTATATGGCAAAAATGATTCCATATACAGTACTTAATATTAGCAGTGTTTAGTGATTATGTAGAATTTTAGTAATGCCAACATGCTTAGAAAAATAAGGTTATCTTCCTAGACAAAAAAGATGACCCAAATCGAGACATTCATGGATCTAATATACATAGAAAGTAGAAAAAGACATGATCTCCTGAGTAAATAGGAAGCAAGGGGACCATAGGAGAGGGTAGAAGGGGAGGGGAGTGAAGAAAAATATATAGATCAATAAAAACAATTAAAAAAAAAAGAAAAGAAAAGATACATCAAGCCCATGTGTGGCATCTTTGTCACTCTGAAACTAAAAATTAACAAGAGTCTACTAGGTGGCACATTTTATGTACTCATCTCTTTAAGTATTGCCTCAACCTCAAAGAAAGGTAATAGTCATTTCCCCATTTAGTGAGAGAAGAAAAGAAAACCCAAAGACAAGAATGTTGCCCAAGCAATAAAAAGGAGGAAATATCCATAAGCAATCTGCAGGAGTAAGACCAAGAGCCAGAAAGCACATCCTGTGATTCCCTCTACATCAAAGTTCAGAGTTCTAAGGTACCTCAATGGCCTTAACACTTTCTTAAACACCCACTTTGCAATGCTGGAGAGATGGCTCAGGGGTTAAGGGCACTGACTGCTCTTCTAGAAAATCTGGGTTCAATTCCCAGCATCCACATGGTTGCTCACAAACAGTGCCAGCGGATATGATACTCTCTTCTGACACAGAGCTGCATGGTTTGATGCTTGATCTAGGGAACTTCAGTCTTGCTAAAACTAGTCTTTTCTTGATTTGCCCTCCCTTTTGCAATGGGAGTGTACTATTTATATCATTCTATACTCGAAGTAACTTTTTTTTTTCATTTCACAGGACTCAAAGTTAAGAGATTGTTTAAGGTCCCAAAGGGGGCTTTAGAATTTTGAACAACATTTGTCTGATAACTAAAATAAAAACTTCTGAAGTTGGACTAGATGCCTTTTGTGTTGTGAGATGACCACAAAGCTATGGATGATAGAGGTCAAAAATGTTGGAGTTTTTGTTTGTTTGATTGATTGATTGTTTGCTTTGTTGTTTTTATTATGAAAAGTCTCCCAAAAACTCTTGTGCTTGAACATGAGGTCCCAGGGTATGCCACTTATTTGAGTGATTGCGTGACTATTAGCTGGCAGGGACTATCAGAAGGAAGTGAATTATTAGAGAGAAGATCTTGGGGATTAGACCCTGCCCTGCTTAGGCTCAATCTTTCTGATTCCTGATTCAGGTCAATGGAAGGTGCTACAGTCACAAACACTTCCGTGCTTTCTCGGGCTTGATGGGCTATGTCCCTAAATCACAAGTAAAAACTTCATTCAAGTTGCTTATCGAATGTTCTGGAAGTATGAGAAGAATTATGGCCAATATAACATGTAATAGCTATGCATTACTTTTTAAGTTTCTTTTTAAATAAATTAAATTAATGTAATGTAGTATTCCTTCTTAGATTTTTACTACTTTTTAAGTTTCTTGATGCATTTATATGATGGTGATAATTCTTAGTTTACAATATTATTGGTATGTTTAATTTGAAACAATTTTTTAAAGCCAGACAGATATAGAAAATAGAAACCATACTATAGTTCCTCTTCTAACTGACAACTTTTGAACTTGCTATACATCAGTCTCTATGATTTCAAATGCAGAACTCGGGGGGGGGGGGAGTAGAATAAAATACCTTACACAGGAAAACTCTTCTTGGGGTGTCTTCATTTTCCTAAGTGCAAAATGGAAAGCACTTAGTTAATAACAGCTCGATACTTATTATATTCCTGCATGTTTTAGATAATCTTCTTTCTGCAACAATATACCTGGTCAAATCAACTAAAGGAGAAAAAGGTTTGCTGGGTCTTGTAGTTCCAAGGGTAGGCAAGGGTGAGGGTAGTGGCAGGAGGAAGACACAGCTTGATACATCATGTCTACCATCAGGAAGCTGGCAGAGATGCAGCTTGATTCTCCTTTGTATTCAGTCCAGGACTTCAGCCTCTCGAATGATGCCACCCACATTTTGGTAGGTCTTTCAACCTCAAACAGTCTAATCTACAACTCCTGGGGACTTTTCTCTTTGAGAATTAAAAATTCTTTCAGGTTGATAATCTATAGTAAGCAAGACAATGTGTTAATCTTGAATTTGTCAGCAATGTATTTTTTAAAAATTATATAAACAGTACTAAAAAGAGGGTAATATTGTTATTTTTCCTTTAAGCTAATAAGTTACTAAGTCCACATTTACAGAATGTGCACAGATGAGAAGAGTTAGTGAAGCTGAAGACTATGGATCGGAAGATCATTTCATCAGACTGGGAAAAAATGTAATTTCTTGCTAGGAATAATTTATATTTACTTATCTTAATTACTGTTTTATTGCAGTGAAGAGACATTATGACCAAGTCAATTAAAGCATTTAACTGGGTAGAGAGAGAGAGACAAAGTCAGAAACATGGAGACAGAGAGAGTGGTATTGGGCCTAGCACTTGCTTTTGAAATCTCAAAGCCTACCCCCAGTGACATGCCTCCTCCTACAAGGCCTTTTAATCTCCGCAAACAGATCTAGCAACTGCAAATCAAACATCAAAATATATTAATTAATGGGAGGTGTTCTCATTCAAACAATCATAATACCTTTATTAAATGTCTTCATTTGGGGATTATAGTCATGCTTACTAGTATTCTTTATGATTTATAGATAAAAGCTTGTGCAAAAGACAAAATTAACTAAGAAGAT
>NW_026067998.1:1180030-1244513 GCF_014885135.2 Alexandromys fortis
ATATGGAGCTATATGGAGAAAGTTTCTTTGGTTATGAAAAAGCATACTCATTGTGTAGAGAGTGAAAAAACTGCTTGAGATGAAGCAAGAACAACATTCACAGAGCCTTTGGGACTGTGTTAAGTAAGCATCTTTATTGGAAAAATGAAAATGTATGATTTCTAAACTAGAAAAATGGCAATGATGTGTATTAAACATCACGTTGGCTATCATGCAGAAACCTGCTGGAGTAGAAACTGGGAAGTGTAGGAGAGCTGAGAATTAGGTGATATAGCTGATGAAAATATTTGCTATGTTAAACAAGATGGATACAAGGGAACAAATTCAGGAACATTCAGAAATGGAATGGATGATAAATATAATAGACTAGATGTAAGATATTATGGTACTATTTTCAAGATTACTAGACAAGTGGAGAATGTATTTGCTTAAAGGAGGAAACTAGAAGATATTGCTTTGTGGCATTAAATAGGTGCTTTCAAAATAGCTGTTTGTTGCATAGCCTAAAGCTGACTGAAAACATGAGTTATTCATATTTAGGCAAAATTGAGATTATAGTAGGATATAATTTAAAAGAAAATCCATAAACAGAACAAGAGCAGTTTGCCCTATCAAGCTGGGACAATAATGTCCCCCATTTTATTTGAGAGTTATTAAACATTCAGCATCAGTCCTCATCATGACACTTATTATTGTTATTACTATTGTTTATTGTTTGTTAGTGTTCAGAACAGTATTCACCATGAAAAATGAGAGACCAACGAGAAAGTCAACTGGAGACTGCTTGCTGAGATGTGGAAGAAATGAAGGAGGATCAGAAGAGGTCATCCATATCTAACGGGGGAAAAAAAAGACAGAAAGATCAAATGTCTTCTCTTATGTAACACACTCGCTCAGACCCAGGAATGCTCAAACTGTGAGTAGAGTGAAGCAATGCTATGCTTGAGAGTGCTTCTCAAAGCCAACCTTTGTGACAAAGCTGTATTTAGAGAGGATGCACAAAGAAAAGTAGTCAAATACATTGTCACTGTTCATATCCAACCTCAGCCACATCACCTGGTCCTAGATGACCAGTCAGCACCATCTGTCCATGGTTTTAAATGACCAGGCAGCATTGGAGATCCAAAATATTCAGATTATTTGTCCAATCCAATCAATATCTCAGATATTCTTGTGTTCCTAGAGCACATTAGGCTTTGTTGCCTATTTGCCCCAATCAGAATTATCTTGCTTTACATTTTGAAACTTTTATTGAAACTAAGTAATAACAAAGAAATAGCAAGTGGATAGTTTTAATATGGCCTCTATTATTAACATTTATCACTTACTATATATTTTGGTAGATTAATTTGCCAAACACTCATCAAGATACAAACTGTTCAGACAGTTTTCCAAAATTTAATAATCAAAAAACTATCTTGCAGAAGAAGAAAGAAATTAGTTGGTAATTTGGAGAGTGGTTTTTAATGTTGGAAGAGGGCTGGGCACTTTCCAAGTGGGATGATACTATCGAGCCACACTTAGCATTCTAAGGTCTCGGGTTTTAGGGTGAATAAAAAGCTCATAGTTTAGAAGAAGTTCCAAAGGTATTAAAAATAAACAAGAGTTATCAAGAAAGAAAAAAAAATCCCCTTATTATTAAATCATAGTGTGTCTGAAGAATGGTAAGGGACTTTTGCGGGGAGGAAAATGAGGGTTATAATGCATATTTCTGTATATTTATGCAAAGTTGAAAGGTATGAGAGAGATTTTACAAAGGGGAATAGCTGAGCTAGTTTATACATCATGATTGTCAAACTGGATACGTGGTATTGAACCAATTAAGGACTTTAGAGAAACAATTCAGGATGCTGTTTTAAGAGAAAAATGATTGCAGCTTAGTACACAGAGGCAACATTAGAAAGAGGATTGGGCTTTGGGTTTGAAGCACACCTTAGTTAAAACAAGCAGCCTTATGAATCAGGAAGAATTTTTAAAGGGCACTCATGCTTTCAAAAAGTATATTTTTGGTAATAAGCCTGTGTACAGAGATTAGAAAAAGCAGACTGAAGCAGTTTATTTTAGCTTTGGATTTCGAAGGAGCTCAACAGTTACAAAATTTTATTTTAATGGTTATTCACTAATAAGGTTTTTATTAGGCATTTTTGGCATGTAATTTTAGAACCTGTTTTCTTAGTCTAACCTTGCTCACACTAAAAGACAAAGTTCACTTTTATCTTAAATGTGATTAAATAAGGACACATGATGGATATAAAATTGCATGACTTATTAGAAGTGGTATTAGTCAGGAATAGAACAAAACTCTCCTTTAGAAAAGGAAAAGTTTGTGTAGAAGTGATCTTAGAGTCAATTGCTACTTTTGTCTTTCTTATTTTGTTTAATGAAAATGATTTTATGAAGAGAAATCCAGAACATAAGTAAGTAGACATATTTCAGCTATAATAGTTATAGAACATGGGAGAAAAGTTTCATTAAGTAACTGTACGATTGGCCCTATACACTACATCTCATTTACCAATTTGCAAAGTAATAATGTCCCTTCATCACCCATGATTCAAAGATAATCATGCATATTATATATAAGCCATTGCAGAGAAAAGTACATCTGAAATACAATTCCAAATATTCCAATCTTTAGATATGAAATAGAACTGCTAAGTGATTTAGAGATTTGTCCTAAATGTGGCATAGGCTGAGGAGCCCAGGAACATAAACCAAATTTATATATTGAGGTATTAAGTAAAATTCCTCATTTATATTAGCAGATGAACTTGTGTTTTAATAGCTAGATCATCACACTCTGTCTTTAAATATCAATGAGTAAAGGTACAGGTATTTTTCATATTTAAGAGAGAATATGAAGATCTTTAAAGACTAAAACATTTAGGAATTACAATGATGTTAATAACAAATGAAACCAACATGAATATGATTTCATTCATCTTCTCATTACTTTAGTACATTTAAGGATGGGAGTGAGTAATTCCTTTGAATTTTAACTTTAAATTGCCAGTGCTTAAAATATAGGGTGTAGTGTGATGGAGAGTTTTAATTGTACTTGCTGAAGACTAGAATCCTTGGGGAAGAGAGTATTAATGTAGGATTATCTCTGTCATGTGATCTGTGGGCAAGGCTGTGGAGGATCGTCTCTATTATTTCAGATGGGCTGAGAAAGACTGTGGAAGGCACTGTCCCCTGGCTAGGGATCATGAACTGTATGAACTGGGAGAAAGCAAACTGAGCATGACTGTTCACTCATTCATTCATTCAGCTCTCGACTGTGGATGAATTATTACTTCAAGTCCTGCCAACTTAACTTGCTTGCAGTGGTAGACTTTAACCTGGAATTTTACAACAAATAAACCTCCTGTAAGTCAGAGTATTTTGTCCAATAGCAAGAATGGAAACTAAATATGTAATGTTTCAACATATGTATCTGTTCTGCATTGTAAGCTTCTGTATGTATGTGGTGTTGCCACAGTGAAATTACCATAGGTGAAAAATTGTCTATTGCTAGATTTAAAACTTCACTATCTGAATTAAAAACCTAAAATAACAAAATCTATACTTGGAAGAATACTTGAAAATTGCTTACAGATGTGACTGTTCTTATTATCCTTTAGTAGCGTATAAGTAATTGAAACGCCATGAGACAATTTTTACATATATAGTAACTCAAACCTCTGAGAATGTTTGCTATATTTTGGCTCTCATATTATTAATATGTGGAATATATTAATGGCCAGTTTTAATACACTCTATGCCTCAACTTGGTGGTCAAAGTTCTACAGTGTATTGTATCTGGTTGTACCACAGTAGATGTTTACATGAACATTAGTGATGATTTAAGCAACTTGTCTCGTAGGCTCTTTAATAAATCCTGCTAAAGGAGAGGTGATAATACTGGACAATACTGTCATCTGTCATGCAATGCTTCAGAATGTTCCCATTAAGAGAAAACCACTCAGCAGTTTTTCTAGGTGTTACCTCTCAACTATAAATACCTCCTTATCTTCAGTTTTACTTTGTGTCAATGTAAATTAATAGTGATTTTACACATTAATTTCTTTTACTACTCGGTGTTTCTCTAAGAACATGCCATGAATTTATGTACAGAAGTGACAAATCTCACATCTGTAATAGCACTTTTATTTAACTTGTTTGTTTTGTAAGTCAACAAGACATAAAATGACCCCTAAAAAAAAAAAAAGAAAGAAAGGAAGATACCTGGCTCTATGCATTAACATCACATAGGCATTCAAGGTACATGGTGTTGCTGAAGAGAGTCTTTTAGCAAACAAACACCCTGGTAGAGATAGCTGATTCCTATTGGTGGTAAGAGCGCTGCACAAAATAAAGACTCTAGAACTCAGTATTCATCTTTAAACATAGGATAACAGAGGTAATTCTTTCAGAAACTGCATTAAATATGATAAACTCAGTATGCCTCAAAAATATTGAGCAGCTGAAAATTACAGATTCCATTGTATACATTCCTGGGATTATTAATATTAGAAATAATTGAGCGTCATTTAAGCTTAACCTGCGGTGGATTTAAAACATGTCAATTAGTTATTTGACACTTGCTCTATCATGTGGCGCTTATTCCTCTCATTAACTATGGGAATCTCACTCGTGGGTTTCTAATAATAGAATGTGGTAGCAGGTGCTGTGTGCCTTTTGAGGTTGTCGTGAGTTGTGTCTCTTTTAATTCCCTTCAAACTCTCTCTTTGTGGTGCGCAAGCATCTGCAGATCTAAAGCAGTATGAATATTGTTATATTGAATTCTGTCTTTTCACCATTTAGGTACCACCCTCTCAGCATCACAGCAATCCTTTCTTTCTGCAAACACAATAGAAATATTTATTTTTACTTGTAGTATTGCATTTGGTGTGGGCATTTTATTAAGATACTATGGTCTAGTGAGCATGAAGAAAAAAAGAGATTGGAGTTCAGTCCATAGGTGTTGATAGAGTAAAACCGGATAATAGAAAGCAAGGTCTGCTGGGAGATGCTGGACAGTTGCAGTATATCTTGTTTCTTAGGATACAAATCTCCTAAAATGATGTCAACTTAAACACATTGTAGACACTCTTTGAGCATCTTCACAGCCATTGCCTCAGAATTGTGAAACCACTCCCAAAGCACTACACCAATGGGGCTAGTAAGATGACTCAGCAGGTAGGAGTAATTGTTGCATTCTCAAAGGCCCTTGATTTTATTCCCAGCATTCACGTGGCAGCTAAAACCTATCTGTTTCTACAGTCCCAGAATATTTAATAACTTCTGGCCTTTGGGGACACGGCATTCACACGATGCACAGACATTCATATAGGTGAAACATCCATGACAGAAAATAAAAAGGTTAAAAAGATATTAAACTGCCACACCCACAATGTGTGCCAGGAGTGTGCATACTGCTATTCCAGCATCCATGGGTGTCATTTATATGGAGATAACACTTTCAAACAATTTTCCATTTATGAAAAGTATTAAACCGTTAGGTCACAGGCTCTTGGGATAATCGGTGCACATGTCTGCAGTATTCCTTTCACAACGGTGCTGTTTAAGACTACAGCGAGACCGTGTTAAAGGACGGCGCTTACTTTGCAGTTTTTCTTCAGGAACTATCAGGTGAGAAAACTTTTCATAGCTTTTTCTCACCTCATAATTAAGTTAAACACTTCCACGTGCCAAATAAAGTTCAGTTAGATACTCGTTTTCTACTGACACATTTGTGTCTTGCCACAGAATTTAAGGTCCAGATAGATCCACAAACCTCTGCACTGTTTCCCAAGGCGAATGCAATGTTCCTGTGTTAGAAAAGAGGTGAGACCTTCTGAAACTCAAAATGAATGCCAGTCCCTGGTGGGACACAAGTGGTTAATTCTGTGTTAAAGAAATGTAAATGCCAATGCATAACCCATTAGGCACATGCTGAACTTGTTTCCTTTGTTTTGGGTTGGGCTGGGTTTTGCCTCCACCCCAATGTCACGGTAGCTGTCATCAGCTGGCCTTCAAGGTGGGGAACCTCCAGTCTTCCTTTCTGCCCCTACTTTGTCAGTCTGTCTCCCTTCGATGCAGCTAAACTACAAGATTTTCAAGGTCCAAGTGTTTGGTGATGGGGAAGGAGAAAGCAGATTTGTGTCCGCTCCTAACGTTCTCTGAAAAATTTGACAAGCCCTGCAGGAAATAATGCCTTGGATGCCAAACTCTCATTACCACATTAATTGCCTCTGACATGACAGTTTGGGCATGAGCAAATGGCAGGGAACCTGCTGGGCTCCTCCTTGGAGAGCTACACCGGCCAAGGGAAAGCGGGTCCGGAGTTGCCCCAAGCTGGCAGTGGAAAGAGGTGCCCTCATCAGAGCCTGCCCCACAATCCTCTTTACCGCAGTCACTGGGAAATTGGTCTGGCGAGGGACTCTCAACAATCTTGTGGAAAATATTCATGTAAACAAAATAAAACAGGGTTAAATTCTATGTTATCAGCAGGGCATTTGCAAAGAAGTGATTGTCCAATTGACTGTATGTCAAAGCAACAAAAGGGTGAGGGGGTGGATGGAGGGTCTGAAGATAAAAGCTTCAAATGGGCTTTCAGCTTGCCTTCATCTGAAGCGGAGTGAATTCGGCGTAATCAGAGCATCGCATGAGAAAGCAATTTGAACAGACTGGAGAGCAAGTCACATGTGAAGTCAAAGCAAAAATTCAAAAGAAAATTCTCTTAATAGTCTCCCTCAATATCATTAATATGAACGTATTCTTTTTAATTAATGTAATTAGAGGTTTAATTATTGAAAGTCAGGTTAAAGATGAAAAGTACCATGCAATTAAAATGGTTATTTTCTTTCTTTAAGCCCCAAAGGAAAATCAACTGCAGTTTTCTTTTCCAACCCTTTCAACTTTAGTTCTATTTTCTATCTTTGAGTAATTCTAAGATTTAAGGGAGGCATTGGCTTAGCAATGGGTTGAATAAAGAAAATGTGAAAAGTCTTATTGAACATAAAGGAGAAGTTATCTTTGATCTGTGTTAGGTCACAAGAAATTAAGCTTTAATGATACCAGTATTAGCCTACACAGAGAATGTCAATATAGATTGTCACAACCTTTTCTTATAATGTGAAATGAAAATTAATAGCCTAAAATTTCCAAACAACAGAAAGAAATCTTCTTGCATGTCCATGCATCATAGCCTTGTTAGTAAAATGAAAGTCGTACTGCAGAATCCTGTCTTTTCAAAGATTATACTATTATAACTAACAGCCTGCAGACAAAACTTATATGTCAGAGAACTTTACTTGTATTTTTCATAAGAGTCTGATTACTTCATGGAAACAGGATAGTTCAATTGCCTATGCTTCCAAGACCCAAGTTTATTATCTTACTTATCTATGTCATTGACATACTGTAATTCCTTCTGCAGTGGTGTGTTCTGAGTGTCTATCATTTCTGCCATGAAGTCTAAGGAAACTAGAACAGACATGAGCCTCAGTGGAATCTGCATGTTCAGAAATATGAAGTCTTGGAAAGTCATATATCCCTCAAAGCCACTGACAGAACTTAGTCACCTAGGACGCCTGGTTACACAGAAGGCTGTTTAGTAGGCAATGATGTACTCATGTGCAAGTTGGAAGTATGCCATCAGTAGTAAATGGAATAAAGAGGAGGAAATACATTGATGTTGTGAGTGACATCAAAAATCTAATATTGGAGTGGTAAAGGAGGCCTGGAGATGGCTCAGTGGTTAAGAACCCTTATTACTCTTGCAGATGTTACTAAATTGATCCCTAACACCCAAATCCTATGGCTCAGAATCTTCTCTACTTCCAGTTCCAGTGCATCTGACTCCCTCTTCTGGCCTTCATAGTCACCTGTATGCATGGGCACATTTGTGGTAAGAATTCTAATTGATCTTAAAATAAAAACCCTCAGTCAGATATGAGGGGGTGAAACTGAAAGATAAGAGAAGCACAGCAGCTAGTCACTAAAGTTCTTACCTCTACAAAATCCTCAGAACAAAAAGGGGTACACGATCTTTACAAACCCTCAGACTGAATGCTATATCCATGAAATCTCAAACTAAATTCTGACCTCCTGTCTCCTCCCGCTTAATGTTCCTCTCGCCACATAGCCATATCACTTTTCATCTCCACATCCCGAGTTCTGGGATTAAAGGTATGAGCCACCACTGCTTGGGTATGTTTCTCTATTATACCTATTCAATCTCGTGTAGCCCAGGATGGCCTCAAAGTCAACAGTCTGGTCTTGAACTCCCAGAGGTCCATCTGCCTCTGCCTTCTCCGTGCTAGGATTAATGGCATGCACCACTATCACCTGGTCTCCATGCATAGCTAGGGGCTAGCCCCGCACTCTGTTCATCAAGCGAGCTTTAACTGTTAAAGCACAAACAAAATATCACCACAACATTCATACACACAGAAACACCGGAACATCTAAAATAAAAGATAAAGACTTAACTCAATATATCCTGAAGTATTTACTTAAAGCACTGTAGAAATGTACACAAAACAACTTCACTGAAGAATTGATAACAGAAAAGCTTGGCATCATTTTAATATACACACAAGTATTATGAATTCATAAGCACATGCTTATCTGTCGGTTGAAGTATCTGTCATCTACCTATAAGTCTATATGTTCAGAGGATGTAGTAAGTTGCTGTATGATAGTTAATGTAGACACCTATGTTTATCTGTATGTGATATTAACTTGAATAGATTATGGTATCCAAGTTCTATTACAGATATTGTTTTCGGTATAATTTTATAAAGCATTCATTTTTAAATTGTTACTCTAAATAAAACTGTACTTTATTGCGAGTGGACTTTGTCCAATATCTTAAAGCCCTTAAGAAAAAGCAACCTGTGTTCCAATTGAGAGGGAACTCTATCCTAGACTCACTCTAGACTCTAGCTTTGACATGAGTTCTTCCTATTCTATAAAAATAATAAAGTTCGGTCTTCTTACTTTTCCCTTTTCTCTTGACAGATTATTGTTCTAGTTTATTATTTTTGTGTGATTAAAAGTAATTCCAATTCTACTCAGTCTTTGCTGCATTCTTATTACAGTGTTTGATTTCTAGGTACAAGAAGAACAGATCTTTAAATCCTTTTATTTTACCTCTTCCATTTCTGTTGTAATTGAATTCAGCACACGTGCACACAAGCACACACATACACACACTAACATCCCCAAAGACTCCTTAACTTGTTTGAACACCTGGTTTCCAGCTGGCGGCACTTTACTTAGGGAGTAAGGGATCCAATGGGGCAGGGGGAATGGTGGGTGGACTTGGGTCAGAGAGTCTGACAGGTGAGGAGTATGGCTCCTCTTAGATTCCCATTCTAGCGCTCTGCTTTATGCCTGCCATTGTCAACTGAAGAACCTGGGAAACAGCAACTTGTACTGCCATGCCAGCTGCCATGTCTCCTGTGTCACAATGGAGTAAACACATTAACCTTGAACCGAAAAGAACCTTTCCTCCCGGAAGTTTCTCCAGTCAGGTATTTTGACACAAAGATGAGAAAAGCAAACAGTGCACCTTCTCGGTATTTCTTCTTTTTTTTTTTATTGTAGCTACAATATATTTTGATATTCTGATTTCCTTTAAAAAAAACTTTGTTTTATACTGCCTCATAGTTGCTGTTATTGCAGGTTTGAAGACATTTTCAAACACCAGCTCTTGTGCATTGTTCATTGGATTCCTCCAGAGATTCTCAGGAAGGTGATGGGCTCTTTCTCTCTTGCTTTTCTAATCAAAAAACCTTATTTGGATGCAAAAGCCCCAGCTCACCCTTTACCTTCTTAAGAACATATCAATACCAGTGTCATCCAGAAATGAAAGATGTGTTAGGGCAAGTGTTCACCGAAAGTATTTATAATTTTTGCATGTGACGTGATCTTTGTTGTGCCATCATAAGATTCAACAACTTGTTTTTAAATTTCAATGAATTTATGAGAGCATTTGGAGTGTGATTATCATATTCCTTCATTTTTAGGTTCTTGGAATACTATGAAGACTTTGACATGTACCATCCAGCCCAGTTATATTTCCAGTAACACATTCTGTTGCATTGATATTGAACAGCTTCTGTAGGCTACAGCCCAAGCTCATCCGTTTCTTTCACACCCTCCTTGAGTCTTTGTATGCATGAGTGTGATTTCATGTTGTCCTTGATGTCTATCTTTCGTTTCTCTTATTGCATTGCTGCATGGTGTTTTCTCCTTCATTCAGTTCATTTTCATTCTAATATTTTCCCTCTACTTTCTATTATGGGTTTACTACTTCAAATTTGGGAGTTTGCGTATTCTCCTTTATTTTTATGCCATACTTTGCTTGAGTTCTTGCAGTTTTATTCTGTACTCTTCTTTCACACAGAGAATTCACCATACATCATTAAACCTGTGTTCTAAATATTGAAAATGTTCTTAACATTAAACATTTTTCTCATTGTAAAGTATTTTTTAAAAGCTTTCTATATTTTGTATATAGTGGTGTGTACTGGAAGCAGTTTAGTGCTAATCCTGCAAAGGGTTGGGTGTTTCTGGAACCGCTGTGGTTTTTTCACATCATTCAGAGGGATGACATACAATATTGCTCACCATGTTCCCTAATTCAAAGATTTCTTTTGTAACACAGACATAAAGTATTACCAAAATGCTGCCTTTATATTTTATTAAGGTATTATTTATAGTTTCACATTTGGTTACTTTAAGAAAATTAGGTTCAAGACACCCTATATTCTTACCCAAGACCCACTTTGTCATGATCCCAATTGACTATAGCAACCAGGAACTATCATTTCCTAGATTCCAAGGTAAATAATCTTTTCTTTAAAATTGAAGTTAGGAGTACTTGCTGCTCTTCCAGAAGACCCAAGTTCCATTCCTAGCACTCATATTATGTGGCACATAACGACCTGTATTTATCTCCAGAGACTCAGATACCTTCTTTTGGTATTCTCAGGAACCAACACAAAAATATCACACACACACAAACACACACACACACACACACACACACACACACACACCATACCACTAATTTTAAGAAATGGCATGAAATTTTGGTAGAAATTCTGATATTCTATGCTACCTGCTGTTCATCATTGAAACCCTGCCAGAAACATTAGTTGCCCACTCCCCATTCATTTTATTTCCCAAACATATGTACAGCTATTGTGGTCTGCTCAATCTTAGCCCTGCAAAATTTGCAATCCAGAGTGGGCTTCTGGTATTTTAGAGGTGGTTTTTGTGGACTCTCCTGAATCTGCAACTGTTTGACTGTCAGAACACAACTTGTGAATGAAGTTCTGTGTGGAGATTTCTGAGAGGTTGTGAGAAAATTCCAAGTAACAGGACAAAAATCTTGTAAGGGATGTTCGTGGACTGTACTTTCATGCCTGTCTCAGAAGTGATAAATAGAGGTGGGGTTACTTTAGATTACACATCATATTACCCAATTTTATTCAGAATGGTGTCTCCAAGCATTTTGGGGGGCCTTGTAACTGTATCCAACCTAAACACAAGTGAATTTTGTCTATAATGACATTGCATAACACTCAGAATACCCTCAGAAAACACTCAGATCAGTAAAATATCTGATCCTCTGAATAAACTTGGTTATTGCATAAGATTTTAGTTCCCATCATGTTTAGACTCCACTCTCCCAGGTTCATACTGCCATCTAGACTGGTAGCATATGACTTCTCAGTTCATCCATACACAATTCCCTGGCACTTCGTGCTCAATGCACTCTAATTCCACAGGTTTATAGGTAATTTCAAAGACTGAAAAAGTTATTTCTCCTATGTTAATATTTGTGCATGGCTTATGTCTTATTGCTTCAATGAAAAATTGATTTGCCATTTTTCCTTTTATGTAAGTAATATTTTCAGGTACTGAACAAGAATTAATATTTTGAAAAGTTCAACATTTATACCTGTGTTGTTTCATGTTCAGTAAAAAAAATTACAAAATCCATATTGGATAAATTGTATATGGTCTCATGATGGCAAAATGGCAGGGAAGGACTAGAATTTAGATTGTAGGTGCTAGTCTAAATTTCCTACAGCATAACCTAAATCCCCTCACAATCACTGTACTCAAAAAGGGTTATTAATGTTTTCAAATATTATATGTATTCTAAGTTTAATAAGAGATTAAATGAAATTGCAAACTTATTGATTTTTACTATAGTTGTTCTTTAAGAAGTACTTAAGTAATTGTCTTGCTCCTGTCTTCATCTGAAAGGAAGAATTCAAACACACCAAGGAAGATACATTGTTTATTGTTTGTACATTACATTTTGTCACTTGCCAGCCTCCAGGCAAAGCTCAAGTGTAGATAAGCTCTGAGATTTCTTTGCCCCATAGACTATTAAATATTTGAATAACATTCTCAGTTCATACACAATAACAGTTGAATGGCTTATTCAGTTAGAGATTAGCAATACAAATATTGCATCATCTCAATTGTGTGCATTGAGATCAATGATGTAAAAATAAAGTGTACACACATAACTTTATGTACTTAATATGATTTCAACATTTTCCTTATCTGAAAATCTAAAAAGTAATAAGAGTACTGAAATGAAAAGACTGAGATCTGCTGCAAGCTGGAAAACATTTTGAATCGTAGAAATCTCTTTTTTATTTCCTAATTATAAGCAATCCAGAGTTATAGGAAACAAATGAGAAAATATTGGCATGTTGTTCCTAAGAAGATATTACCTTTTACTATAAGAATTTGAGAGATTAAAAATAACAAAAAATATTTTACAATTAACACACTAAACATAAATTTGCCTTAAATATTGCAGAAAGCATTGCACAGTCATTTCCAATTACAGATGCTATACTATCTTCTCTGGAGAATCAGCAGCCTCACGAAATATGAGCAGAAATTATTTTCAAAGCTCTGAGACTATGAACTGAAAAGGATACAAATGATCTAGGGTATGCAGCCAAATCTACCAACTTCTGCTTTATCGGCAATAGGTTTTTAGCCCAGTCAAGCCTTTCATTGTTTAAACCAGTTCAGTAAGGGGCTGCAACAATTCTCATTCACCAACCAATATCTTTCAGCAAGTAGCAATCTACGTGCTCAGCTTTAAAAAATCTGGTGTTCTAATGAATGTGTGGCAGAGGGTGCATGACAAGACTACTGAGTAGTTCACCCTTGGTCTATATTTCTCTTGGGTTTCTCTTTCCTAATAATAAGGTCTACACAAGCTGTGTGCCACCTGAGATGGGCAATTTGTCTTTGGGCCATGTTTTGCACACGTCTTTAATTAGTTGCTACATGGTTTCTAAATCAGCAAAAGAATATGCCAAATTCTCAGAGCAAACTGAAATCAAATTTCACATTGTCTCTATCTTGTCACCAGCTCTATGTATGGAAATACAATTTAGAAGGAACAACTCGATATCAAGAAGAATCTTCTTTCCACAATATACTTTTATTTTTCGACACAAAAAAATTGTTCCTGCAATGAAAACAGAAGAAAACAAAACAACAGCAACAAAAAAAAAAAACTCCAAGAAAAATTTCATATGAACAACTACCCTGTTGTGTCAAAAACAAACAAACAAGCAAAAAGTTGGATTTGGATGCAGTTGTCATCAGCTTTTTGTTTCCTGCAATCTTTGCTGACTTCTTTCTTCTTTTCAACAATGATCTCTGAGGCTGGGCAGGAGGGCTTGAACATTGAATGACCTCTTAGGACTTATCATTCCACAGTCTTTTGTCCTTTATGTTGGCCAGTTGTCAGCTTTTGTGTTAATCATAATCTAGTACAAAAAGAAGTTTCTCTGATGAAGGTTGAGAGATACACTAACATATGGTATAAAATTAAGAATTGAGAAGTTCCTTTAATGTTATGCACACTTATTAGAATATCAATATTTAGGTTCCTCCCTGGGACCTATGACCTACCTCACCAGAAATTCTTGGCACCTATAACTATAAAACATATGGATTCTGCCTTATGGAGGTGGACTTAACACAACTAGAAACTGATTGGTTACCCCTATAACATTTCATCCGTTTTTCACCAGTGAGGTGAGCTTATTGTTAACTCCCAGAGTTTATAGTTGTGTAAGAATTATAATTACATTTCTCCTCCAGTAATATGAATAACACCTTAGTCAGGATAAATGGAACTTCCCAGTTGTTACCAGCTTGATTTCTCCATGTTATATGAATTAAGTACATGGTGACATCAGCAATAGGTTCTCAACACCAAGTTGTAGAGAGTAACCAAAATCAAAGGCAATCATTTGTACTGTTTTTGAGTCAATGGGCCATCACTGACTGACAACTGCAAAATGTGTAACCCACTCCTGGACCTGGATTTTTATTTGATTTTCTTTCTCTATGCAATGGATGCTAATAAGATTAGAATGTAACTCCACTCAAAAAATTTGTACATATGTATATAATTTAGGAAGTTTCTATAATAGTAAGTTTCCATCTGACTTCTTACAAAGGGCTGTAGTTTTAGCTATCCACCTCTATATTCCTTCCTTTATTCTGCCCTCCCAAGGCCCACTTCACTTACTGCTTATGCTGTAACAGGACGTAGCATATCTATTGAAGATTAAGCCAGACAAAATCCCATCACGGAGAAGGTTGTTGTGGGATATTTCGATCATACTGTGACACACTCCTGAGAATGTCAATAAAGTTTATCCTGATTCAGAGAACAGAGCTAGATATAAGCTGACCAGAATTTGCCATAGAGGTTTTGGAGAACCCAGAACATATAGAGAGACACAGAAAGTAATAGGGAGGGGTTTAGAAAGATTCACGGGCCTTTTGGGATAGAGGAAGGAGAGAGAAGGGAGATTGATCACTGGTCGCACCTCTGCCATTTCTCTTATCTATTATGTTTTTATCCCAATATCTGACTCCCAAGTTTTATTTAATAATAGAACAATATAAGTAATCACATTAGAAGGTAGGTGAGGCAAATTAATAATTTACAGTTGCTATGACAGGGAGATTCTACTTTATTTTGAGACATGGCTCCTGATAACTCAACCACATGCTAGTGGATGGCCCCACAATCAGGAGTATATGGATAGAACAAATGGGACTTTATGAGTTATTAAATATAAATAAATAAAATAAAAGAGGACATGAAGTTTTGGAGTATCCTATTTTGTTTTCTATTGCTATGATATGTGGGGAAGAATGGATGATCAGGTCCACGGGTTGAGTCTGTGTTTGCTTGAGCTCCAGGCTGTTGCATGCCATCTCACTGACTCTACTGGGCAATCACAGTATGTCAGTCTCAGCCCTCTCTCTCTGACACCCACATCATATCTCCAGTTCTGCTTCTCTTCATAGCAAACGCATTACTATGTATTTTTGTCTTTCCCAACTCTTCATCACATATTCCTTGTTTAGGTGCCCATGACTACTGCCCTGGGCTACAAAGTCAAGGCAGTGCCTGACTATCTTCCATCATTATGTATCTTCTGAATTTAGACTTCAAACTTTATGTGAAGTATTAGAAATTGTATCTCATGTTCTCGATTCTCAGTAGATATATTTGCAATATAAATATTTGTGCATTGAACTGAGGACCATTTTAATCACATTGATTAAGTCTCATGTTTTTTCTGAAATAAGAAATGACTTTCTACTTCTATAAAGTACAACACAGCAAATCTCATTTAGAATTTTATATGCCCAGTGGTGCACTTTCAGAACTTCATTCACAAGAGACAAGAGATGCAAAAAAAGACTCTATACAGTTTCAGAACTTTTTTAAAGGATGGATATATNACAGAGGGTAAGTTGAAATTTTAAGTTATTTGAACTGACAAAAGAAAAGGAAAGAATACTAAGCTTAAAGAAATTATGTCTGTGAATAATGACAGTCTTTATAATTTTAAAAAGCAAGACTAGAACAATTGAATTTACAGATTGTGGTGCTTTATAAATTCACCCAATTAGAACCATCAGACTATCCTTTTCAGAGAGGCAGCACATAAAAAAATGTCTTTTGCTTAATTATTTCAATGATAATTTTTTAAAAACAAAAGACAGTAGGTATAAAATACTATGATACATATATAAGCATAAATATCTATATTAGTAAGGAGATAAAAAGAACATTTACAGTGATGTGCAGTTTTCTAATGAAATAAAAATAAAGAATTTACAATTTTAATAAAAGTTTACCATTCTAGCAGGCTATTATCTCATGTCTAACTTCATGTAGATACCTAAAATCCTAAATACTTAAGATGTTTTCAAGTAGAAATATGAAGTTGCGGGGGAAAAAAGACAAACTTTAAGATGATGGGACTTATGATATGGAGTTGACTCTCATCATACTGTTAGAAATGATGAAATTATCTAAGTATACCCAAATAAAATGCTGTTTGACAAGAATGGTGTTATAATTACTTATAGATTTAATATTGAGACTCAGTACCATTTATTTACAAAGTAGTATGCAGACACTAAAAACTGAAATCTCTATTAGGGCTACCTAGTGAAGTACTATGCAAAAATGGGATTTTATCATTAAAAATGTAAAAATCTTCATGAAACACAAGAGTAAATTACGTGAAGTGACCTTTTGTTTCCCCCTCAAAGAAAGTTAAGTTTCAGATAAAGAGGGAATTACAAATGTGAAGAAATTTTATATTTATTTCACATTATGAATTTATGAATATAGTTTTGTTTCTTGCATAAAAGGGCTTATAAATTATTATGTTTTTATCTACTTATTATTTCTTAATTTCACACCTTTAGATAAGTTACAGGAAGCAAAAATTATGCTTTTTAGTTTGGTTTTGTATAACTCATTGATGTTCTGTAAGTCATTGAATTTATAATACGAGCATTAACTGATGTTTTAAGAATGAGTACAATCCAATCTATGAAATTTCATACTTATTTCAACACTCATAGCTTGTGTATGCAGAAAGTTCTTGATTTTAGAGATGTAAAAGAAAAAATAACTTTTTATCCATACTCAAAATATGGAGAATATTCAGAATACAAACACATATGGAGGTCCTTGCAAAAAAATGTAGTGAAAACCTTTGTATCCTTGTTGATAACATTTACATAAATTATTCTATTTTCCTATGGCATGGCATTTACAATGTACTAAAAGGATAAGAGCAGTGATTCATGCAATGAGCAAAGTGCCTGCCCATATATAATCAAAGTATAGACTGGATAGAATGATGAGAAGTAACATCATGTGTTATTTCCATGAAGTCTTAGCAAAAGAAATCAATGAGGAAGTAATAATAAATTGATTTCTATCGACACAGAGAACAATGCACAGATGAAAAAGGGCTATATAGATTAATTAATTACAAACGGGAATGCATTTTCTACTATATTTTGCACATGTATACAATCAGACTTGGAATCCTTGTGTCTAAAATAATTGGGTCAAATTCTGTAGAGAAGTCAGAGCCTTCCAGATCATGTTTCTAAGCCTCTATTCCGGGTGAGTCTTGACCTGGCTTCAAAGAAACTAATGTAACATTCACATTACAATTTAATCACAAAACAAGAACAAATACTCTTTGGTACTTAGTAGGAACATAAGTATGAAGAATTAATATTAAGTGTGCTCAAGAAGCATAGAAGTGAAAGCCCACCCTAAAGTTAGTCACAGGGAATCTCTGACCTGGAAAAAGAAGTTAAAAAATCTTACAACTTCAATAGAGTAAGATTTTTAAATGAAAGCTCTGTATAACTAGCAGAGCTTTTTCTAATATGCAAGATTCCTCCACAGGACTCAGAGCAGGAAGTGAATCTGGAGGAGCAACAACCATGTCGGCAAGCACAGCTAGTCTCTTTCTACAGCAGTTTGCTTGTTTTTGTTACTGGATAATCTCCAAGACTCCACCCTGCTGTAATTATGAAACTTAGCAGTAGTTCAAAATATTTCACCTGTAAAATTTCCTACAATCGACGTCCTCCAGTGGTATGCATTGCTTCTCTGATATCTCTGTCTCTCTCATCTCTATCTCTTTTTATGTCTGTCTCTGTCTCTCTCTTGTTTGTGCATCTGTATATTTGATAATAACAGCTGCATACATACATAGAGATAAAAGACATAGACATTGGGTAACATAAAGGAATACTAGGTAATTCTGAGAGCATAAATAGTTAGAAATCAATCCTTGAAATGTGATTTGGAAGCAGACTGAATTCATACTAAAGGGAAAACAAGGCTTTGCTTTTTGAATGTAAATCTCTATACCTGACCCTTAGAAATATGAGTTTATGTGACAGTTCTCTGCAATATTTGAGTTCATGAGGATATATACAATATCATGAGCACAAGAATGAGGATGAGCAATCCATAGCCATTCAAACTGTATACAGGCTTCATCATCAACTTTTAGATTATTTTACTTGTCCTTCCTCTTCTCTATACTCTCCAAACTTCCTGCTAAATCCCTTATCACTAGAGTCTCCAGGGATAAGAAAATCTATGCCAGATGACTGATTGTGTTAGTATTTTAGAGTTGCTGTAACAAAAGCCACAAATTTCGTAATTTAAAATGGCACTAATTTTCTGTCTCAAGTTTCTGTAGGCCAGGAATCTGGACACAGTGAAGCTTCCTAGGGTCTCTAAGGGGCACAGAATTATAATCAAGGTATCTGCTCTCTCCATGCACTTCGTGGAGGCTCAGAACATATTCTCAGTATCATTCGGGATACTACAGGAAGCCTCTTGTACCTTAACTTCCTGGGAGCTAGAGTTGCCTCACACACTTTATGATACACATGGCCTTTTATATCTCAGAGCTAGAAATGACACTTAACTCCTTCTCAGTCCTATACTCACTGATTTGCTAGTTTATTGCTTGCCTATATCTTCTGCAGCCATTGTCATTCACTCAAGACAGAGGAGATTTAATTTTGAAAGGTTTGATGCTATTAGATTGGGTTGACTAAAATAATCCAGGCTAATAGTCCACTTTGAACTTAGAATTGCTAAATCCTTTTTGTCATATTCACAAATTGACAGCATTAGGAGTAGGCAGAATTTGGGGACTGTTGTTGGGTATTCTGTAGGATATAAATAGATGTCTTTAAAGCTCAAGATTTCTCAAGCCTGCTAAAATCCCTTTTGAAATAATTTTCTAAACCTCTGTCCACTCCACATTATTCTGCACAGGGAATACTCTGCCCTGAGTGTCAATCATGGTCTTAGCTCAACTTATGGCCTTCAGGTCTTGCTAACGTATCTTCTTAAAGCTATCAGTGAAAACAACACAGGAAAATGTGAGCACTTAAGGCCTTTCTGTTTGTTTGTTTTTTTTTTTTTTTTTATAAATTGCTTTCCTCAACATATAACCAGACACACTAAACCCCATAGAAGAAAAACATGGAAAATACCCTTGAATGTGTTGGCACAGGAGACAAGTTTCTGAACAGAACACCTATAGTGCAGACACTAATATCAACAATTAACATATGGAACCACATGAAACTTTAAAGCTTTTGTAAATCAAAGGACTCTATCAATAGTACAAAGTAAAACCATAGAGGATGGGGGAAAAAAAAACTACTAACACTATATCCAATAGACAAGTCTAGCCAGGACTTGAAATGAGCCTTGCACTTTCCCATTAAGTAGAGACTGAAAAAGAAAAAGTGATACCTCTTCTAGGACGTGACAATTAACCCCCATTTTTCTTTTCAGGATTCCTTAAAGATGCCATCACCTCTAGACAGCAGGAAGTACATTTAAGAACATGACTCCCACATTCCCAAGAGGTGGGTGGTGGTTTTTGTTCATTCAATGGGTTATGGATATTTGTCATTGTTTAGGGGAACTGTTTATAAGTTGTTCTTGGTAATGTTCTGGAAAAAGCTAAACAAAGGAGATTAGATTCAGGACTCTAGTTTTGAAAAGAAATATATGATAGGATAAAAGGGTAGATTATTGAATCTACTCTGAAAAGAAAAAAGGGTATAATTATGATAATATAAAAAAGTAGATTATTAACTCTACTTTTAAAAAGCAACTACTAGCATTAAATATTTTACATTTGGTTGGATTTTTGTATATTGTATAGAAATTTTATATATTGATACAAATTTGAGACTAATTTTGTTAGAATATACTGTACATACATTTATATTCTTGTTCAAGCTATTGTATCTATAGAGATCATTTGACAATGTCATGCAAACTTCTAACCCTTAGAAGTTATTATTAAGAACTATTTAAGATAAGAAGAAAAGGCAGGTGAGCAAAGAGTCACCTACATTTGAACTTGTAGTCATATTAGGTATGTTTCCAACGTCAAACCGAGATATATTATAGATAGACAGGTCATATTAAAACACTTCAGAGTTACAGAATATGACATTTAACATGTTATAAAAACAAAGTTTAATTTCTTTCTCTAATGACAATGAGAACTATCTGCTCCTGGTTGTACCAATCTTCTTCAAAGAAGATGATGGGCATAAAAGAAACTCCCAGGGAGTTTACTTTCTTTGTGACAAAGTTTAACTACTTGGTAAGAAAGTGCTCTTGCCTCAATTGCTGACAGTATACTGTACAAACTGGACAAGCAGGACACAAAAGAAAGAACTGAAGAACTTTGCTAAGACAAGGTAGAACAGCCCTTCAGAATATCCTGATTCACAGAAAGGTCTGTCAGATATGCTCAGCCTTTAGGCCGAAGATGGATGCCCCAGTGTTTTGGAGGTACTTTGGGGGAATGTACAGGCAGCCAGCTGCTTCTGTCATTTCTCACATTTTTGGAAGTCACTTGCTTGCACTTCCTGCTTACTCGGGTAATAATGTTTCTGTCTCAGGTCTCTGATGAAGTTCTAGCAGTAGTTTTTCTTATTACCAGATTCAGAAAAGAAATTCATTAAAAAGTCATAAAGTGTATATAGTTGAGAGACATTAAAAGATAGTTTTGGCAATGCATGTTAGACTAGAAAGTGATTTAGGTACAAACTTTTGGACTCATCAAGATAGGATAGATATTTCTGAATTTTTCAATAGTTAATGGACTAGGCATCATTGACTAAATATATATATGTAATATTGATTGCATATATAGTACATAGTTATTGTAGCTATTGCGTATAGTTTTTCTTATATTAGTTATAACCTTCCTTTTTTAACTGTCTAGACAAAAAGAGGAAATATGGTGATATCTTGTTTGTACAAATAAAGCTTACCTGAAGATCAGAGGGCAGAGCTAGCCACTAGCTAACAATAGAAGTCTGGAAGTCTCTACAGACAGTGGAAGTAATATGACTGGCTGGAGAGAAGTGATATGATGGGAGGAAATAGCATCTCAGTCTCTTTCTGGCTGGAGAGTTGAGAGTTAAGGTAGACAGTGTTTTGCTCCTTCAGATCCGTTGGATCTCTCAGCGTTTTCCCCTATATCTGACTCTGGGACTTTATTATTAAGACATATCAGAACTTGTGCTACACTGAGGAACCTGCATAGGCCTGAACTAGTACCTCTGAATGTGGGTGAGAGTTGTGTGGCCTGGGCAATTTGTGGGGCCATTGGCCTGATCTTTTCAATGGCAGGGAAGTGGATCTGGAGGAGAGTGGAGCTGGGGTGGAGCTGCAATGAGTAAACATAAGGAATCTGTAGTTGGGATGTTTATAAAGGGCAAATCTATTTTCAATAAAATAAATAAATATATACTGTCCTTCTTACATATGCAGAACTTTATCTTATACACTCGTGTATATGGAAGCATTTGCTAATGGTTGTTATCTCATTTATTGTAAAACTAAAAGCTAAGACATATATTTATTTAAAAAAATGTAATGATATGAAATTTTAAAAATAAAATTCTGAGCTGTATGACTCATTTTATATAACTCTGCTAAGCTATGCCTTTACTACTTTTCCAAAGTTAAAATATCCTGTCAAAACATAGTTATATATTGTGGAATCGGTTTCTAAATAACAGACATACTCCTGTATGCAAAGTTCTAAAATTTTTAAGAAAAGTAAAATAACATAAGTTATTTTAAAATGATAAATTGTTGAGAATGGCATTATAAGCAGGATAAAACATGCTTGATTTTTGTGAGAAAATAAGAAAATTGTTTGATACATTATGCAACCTATAGTTGTTTTTTTTCTGTTAGATGTGTGCATTTATCTTTCCTTCTTCATATGTCTAGGAATGAAACCATTTTGATTAGAGGCTGTGATTTTTATGAGTTGATGGAACTCAGCTACAAGGCTAAACCATCTGTACTGTGGAGAACCACGTAGACAAAGAGAAAAATGTGAATAGGAAATCAAAGGGATTGTCATGTGAGCCAAAAAGTTTTCATACCCAAGAACCACAGTGAATTGTTCAAAATTTCACAGGCTGCTAAGAACCTTACACAGTTCAATTCATCTCGTTTCATGTATATATTTCTTTAAAACTGTAGATCACTAAAGACGATGCAGTGAGGGTAGAAATTAGATAATTTCTGCAGAGTTCATATAGCTTCAACAAATCTCTGATATGTAAACTGCATGTGGAGCTTCAAAGCCAAAATCTCTTGGTTCAAAACATTGTATTTTCACAAAGATCAAAAGATTGAAAAGTAGTCTTTAAAGCTATAGAGAAGGTTTTAATGTTCTCAACCAAATAGAATAGTCTCAAAATTTAAATTGTGGTATGTCTTCCATTATTTAATTCCAGCTTAGACTCACCAAGATAGGATAGATAATGCAGAATATTATCTCAATTTGTCGAATGCTAATAGACTAGACATTGCTAATGTAATTCTTACATATATATATATATATTTGTATATAGTTATTGTATATATCATATATGATTTTACTATGTTAGTCATAATCTTCCTTTCTTTTTTTTTAAACACTTATTTATTTATTATGTATACAATACTCTGTGTGCATGCCTGGAGGCCAGAAGAGGGCGCCAGACCCCTTTACAGATGGTTGTGAGCCATCATGTGGGTGCTGGGAATTGAACTCAGGACCTTTGGAAGAACAGGCAATGCTCTTAAACTCTGAGCCATCTCTCCAGCCCATAATCTTCCTTTCTATATCATTCTTTTATTAGACAAAAATGTGGAAATGTTGTGTGATGATTTGATTGTATTAAGAGAAATACAGTTTGCTTGGAGTCAGCAGATGGAATAAGCCACTAGTCTACCAAAACTAACCACAGAGATATTAGAAGCACCAGGACAGAGAGAAGAGAAAGTAGTAAGACAGGGCTGGAAAAGATTTTTGTTTGGAGGAAAGAAAAGAGCAGGTAGGAAAGGCTGGTGGATTCTCTGCTTCTCTGATCTCTCAGGTTCTTACCCCAATATCTGACTCCTGAATTTTTATTGATAAAGAACAATTAGAGTAATGCTTCACTTGTCAGAATGTGTATGGTTTTTGACAATGAAATATGGTTTTCAATATATATTTGGATCTTGCCTATAAATCCAACGAACTTTTCTGTTTTTTTTTAATGCAATATTAGGGTATTTTCAATTAAAGTAGTTATTATGAGTGGATTTCTAATTAATATATTTTCTTTAGTTGTTTTTCTACCTGGCTGAATTTGGTTTGTACCTCTCTATCTCTCCCATTCGTGTCTTAAGTTTGCAGCTTTCTGTTGTTGAACTTTTTGTCTCCATTCCTTACTTTCCTTGTTGACTTATTTCTCTCATTACATGAATTCTTTCTTGTGCTTTTATGTCTGAGACAACCTCTTTTATTCACTGTCCAGTACTCCTGTTGAATATTTTCAGCAGTGGTGGCTCTGGTGAAATGAATTGCTTGAGTTTATATATGTCTTGAAATCTCCTGGTTCTTCATTGATTTTAAAATTTGGCTTCACTAGCTATAACAACTTAGTTATCACTTGTTCTCTCAGGCTTGATAAATCATACCATAATTCTTTGGATCTAGGGTTGCCACTCTTATAGGTGAGTATTTCTCCATATATCTTACAAAATCATTGTGATTGTTCTTTGCTTCTTTTTTGTGTGTATCTGAGTATGCCAAGAGAGAAGGTCAAATGACCACTTTTGGATATAGTTCTTTTTATTATTATTTGTTGGCTAATGTACAATAATTTCATGAACATTTAGCTTTAATGCAAAATGTGTATTTTTTATAAAATATTTAAATATTAAATATAATAGAAACATTTAGACTATGTTTTCACAAAGAAAGGTAACATATGCTAGATACCTATTTTGAATCTTTTAAAGAATTGTAGCTTATTATTAACTTATCATGTAAGGAAAATACATTTTTAAATTAGTTTTGTATGTCACTGATTTATACTTGCAGAGAAAATTTTAAGACTAGCAATATTGCATATTTTTATAAAAATAGGAATATCCATCTATTCTTTCTAACTAAATATATGTTTACTTTTTGAAATACCTTTATAGACACTGACGTATGAACAACATATATAACTTTCCACTTTTCAGTAGCTTAAGTAAAATTGGTGACAGTAAAGTATCTTGGAGCTTGAGTGATAATGTTAGTTTTTTTTTTTTTAACACACTGTTTTTGTTTACTCAACTGATATTTAGAATTTCTTCAAAATTTTTTCTTTTTGTTTTTGTTTTGAAATGGGAACTCTTATAACACATACTATCCTAGAACTTGGTATGGAATCAAGGATGACTTTGAACTCCCAGTTCTTCTGTCCTTACGTCCCAAGTGATGGGGTCATTGATATATTTTATGAAGGCTGACTTTTAAAAATATTATTGAAGCAAATAGTTTTGTGTCCCTTCATGAATGCTACAGAGTCTATTTAACAGGAGTGGGGTTGTTCAAAAAAAAATACTAGATTCATTCATTTGTGTATATATAAGACCGCAAAGTCCACTCCCACACTGACACATGCCTCCAACAAGACCATAATATTCCAACTATGAGGCACCTGCTAATAGTGTCACTCCCTATGAGCCTATTACATTCTCCCTAGGGCTAATTACAAACTACCACATTCCAATCTCTGTCCCCATAATCTTGTAAAAAGTTCATAATGCAAAATGCATTCAGTCCAACTTAAAAAGTTTCCATTGTCTGTAACAGTCCCAAATTTACTTACAACTCCAATGTGCAGTCTCTTTTTGAGATTGCCACAATTTCTTAACTGCAATAACTTGTAAATCAAAATTAAAAAATAAAAAAGCAGATTACATACGATGATAGTTTGAAAAATATCATTCTAAATGAGGTAATGCAGACACCAAAAGACAAACATGGTATGTACTCTTTTATAAATGTACATTAGCTGTAAAGTAAAGGTTAATCATGCTACAACCTTCAGAGCCAGTGAGGCTAAATAACAAGGTAGGCTCAAGGGGTGAAGCATGGATTTCTCTCAGAAGTCCTGGGTGGACATGGGGTTGGTAGGGTTGGGATAGGGCGAATCATGTAGGAGGTGAAGGGACAGAATAACACAAGAGAGAACTGGAACTGGAGGAAAATTCATGACTAAGTAGAAACCTAGTTCAATGGAATTTCCCAGGAAGCAAAGAGGGTGACTTCAGTGAGGATGAATAGTAATGGGAGATAGGGAGCCTAAAGTAGCCATCTTCTGTAACCAGGCAAGTCTTCTAGTGGAGAGACTGGGACACCAACACAGCCACAAAACCTTCAACTTACATTGTGTCCTACCTGCAAGATGTGCTGGGAGTGGTCAACCAATGACTGGTCCAAATTCAGACCCATGCCTCAAAAGCAAGTCTGTGCCTGATACTCCTTGGATAAGCAAGATCCAGAGTCTGGATAACCCAGAGACCTATGATCTAAACATACAGGACTGAAAAAAGTCAATGATTAGAATACTAATGGTGGTCTGCTATCCATGTAGAACAGACCCTGGCATAATCATCATCAGAGAGGCTTCATCCCACAACGGATGGGAGCAGATGCATAGACCTGCAGCCAAACATTAGGTGAGGTTGGAGAATCCTGTGGAAAAGAGAAAGGAAGGATTGTAGCAGCAAGAGGGCTAAAGGAAACCACAAGAAAATGGGCCATACAATCAACTAAGCGGGACTCATAAGGGCTCACCTAGACTGCACTGACAACCGGGGAGCCTGTATGGGTCTCCCCTGTGATCTCTGCATATGTTATGGTTGTGAAGCTTGGTGGTGTTGCGGAACTGCGAAATGAGTAGGGACTATGTCTGACAATCTTGCCTGCTTTTGGTATCCTTTTCCTCCTACTGGGTTGCCTTAATATGTGGGGGTGTGCCATGATTTATTATAACTTCATTAGCTAAATTGCTTTACATACCTAAGAGTCCTGCCCTAATGTGAAAGGAAAGGAGGAATGGATCTGGCTAAGAGAGGATGGGGGTGGGAGGACTGGGAGGAAAAGAGGGAGGGATACTCTGGTCAGAATGCAATATATGAGAGAAGAATCAATTTAAAAAAAAATTATGCTAAAAACATGAATGAAGATAAAGCAATAAGAAGAGCTAGTAACTTTTATAGTAGTATATAATGGCTAAAAATATAAAAATACATAAATAAAAACCTTAAAAGTTATTTGAAATATATAACTACATGAACATATTTCTCAGGAGAAATAGCTACAGGTTTTATGATCTAGTGTGAGCATATAATGTTATGTTCATCTAATTATTTGTCACCTATCTTTTACTATTATGACTAATTAAATTTTAGCAACATTAAGAATAATTTTTCACATTTTAATGAACAGAAATTGGATAAGGTTATGTAAATTAGTAATTGGACCTAGGTTAGTCATTTTCTTAGATACCTTTCTATTGTTGTGTAGAGATACAATAACAAAGGCACACTGTAGAGGCAGGAGTCTTGGGGTGTTTACAGTTTCAGAGGATTAGTCCATAGCCATCACTGTGAGGAGCATATCACCAGGCATACAGGCAGGCAAGGCATGGCACTGGGTCAGTAGCTGAGAGCTTATATCCAGATCCACAAACAAGCAGGAGGCAGGGACAGTAACACTGGGAATAGTTTTAGATTTTGAAATCTCAAAGTCTACCCCAGTGACACACCTCCTCCTACAACACCAGTGCTTCTAATCTTTCTCAAAAAGTTCCAAAAACTGGACATGAAACATTCAGATATACAAATCTATAGTGGCCGTTCTCATTCAAACCACCACATCCATTCACTATCAAGTCATTAAAAAGGTATCGTTTGAATTGCATCATTAGAAAACTGAGAAGCATCCAGACAATGGAGGCACAGGTCTTTATTCCCAGCACTCGGGAGGCAGAGGCAGGTGGATCTCTCCGAGTTCGAGGCCAAACTCGTCTACAGAGTGAGTTCCTGGACAGGCACCAAAGCTACACAGAGAAACTCTGTCTCAAAAATAAAAAAACAAAGAAGAAGAGGAAGAAGAAGAAGAAGGTATCATTTGAGTCATTAATGCATCATTAAAAAAGGGAGAACCATCCTGGCAGTGGTGGCAAGACAGAGGTAGGCCTATCTCTGTGAGTTCAAGGCCAGCCTGGTCTACAGAGTGAGTTCCAGGACAGACTCCTAGTATATTTTCTGAGTATCAGTGTCCACATGATGTGTATGAGCACACTGTGTTAGTAGTATAAGTGCCTTATGTAAGACCATGTGTTTACTGCACAGCAACTTTTTAATTTAATTAATTAATTAAATTAATTGTGCATATATTGTGGGATGTATGTATGTATGGGTATGGGTATGCCATAAGCCATATCTGGAGATCAGAGGAAGCTTCCAGTAGAAAACTAGTTTTAGGGTTTTGGGCCTGGGATTGAAATCAGATTATTATTCTTGGCATCTGGTTCTTTTAACCACTGCACTCTGTCTCCTTCTTGTGTTTCTTTAAACTGAACTTGCCTGTTGACTTTTATTTAACAACTGGAGTGTTCTCTACAGTTTCTTTTAATTCTGAGTATGTTTTTTCTCTTTTTTTGTTTGTTTTAGTATTAGCAACACAATTACCTCACTTTAGCTTTGTTTGATGAGCACACCATCATCATATTTATACCTCACCTATCTCTTTCCTCCCAGGATATATTGATGATGGTTTCTTCCCCTTTTTATAGTACAGAGACAGAAAATGTCAGTATTTGTAGACATGCTGTAGAATGAGAAACATTTGTGAAAACGTTATATTTTTCTACTTTCTATTACTTGAGACTGGACATTTGACCAAAGGCTACCCGGGACCAGTAATTTCTTCCAACACCAAAATGAATCTGATAATTGTTAATTGTTGAGAACATTTAATTTTGTAATATGGGTAAGGTACTGAAAACCTTTTAAGGAAAGCAAAGACAGACCTTACAAATCTATATTAGAATTGATAAGAGTGGTGGCTTTGTCAGCCCTGCTGACATGGCTTTAAGTCAGTTACCTACTCCTGTGGTCTCCTTAATAAACTACCACTCACATTGGCTGTTATTTACTAGGAATTCTCAGCACTGGCAATTTTATATTTATTCCCATATATGTGAACTTTATCCTCCATTATATAACATATACTGGCTTATTTTGTTGTACCAATAACCTTAATTTAGCACACTCAATATGGGTACCTGATCATTCTAGAAGAGCCAGTGTGACTTCTTCAACTGACTCAGACTACAGCTCTTTTAAGATTTTGACCTCGGGAACTAGAGAAATCCCTTATTGCTTAAGAACAAGGATGTCAGGTTCCAGAAGACACATTTTGCTACAAACATATGTGTCCAGTGACCCACAACTGCCTGTAATAGTAGCCCTATAGCATCTAACACCCTATTCTGGTCTTGGGGCAGTGGTACCTGAATACACACATTTCAGCACAAATGCACATCTATTTATACATTTTTGAAAAAAAAAAAGAGTCTGTAAGATCAAAATACTTAGAAAATAAATTCTCACTTCAGTGTAAGTTCTGATCTCATTCATAAGTTAGTCACATATGTTGATCACATTGGATTATTGATGTGTAGGACTCTGATGAGGAAAACTAAGTCACATTCTCTAGGCTGGTACTACCTGCCCAGTCTAAGACTACCATATAGTCCCAGATATTGGCAAATTATATCAGTTATATTGCTTGTTTTTTTTTCTAAGTAGGTTTCAGGTCTCGAATATTATGTGTGTGCTTTCAACTAATATTTGGGAAGGTAAATGTCAGGTTGTCTAAATGATAGGAATTCTTTTTGAGGCGTCATACAAAACACGTTGCATAAGCTGTGAAAAATAATATAGATGATGAATGTTAAAATGATGCTTTTCAAAGGGAGGCACTATTAAAAACCTGTTTTGTGTCCATGAACCATTAGCAATTTTTAAGTGTGTGCTAATTCCATTATCAACTCTTAGGGAAGTGTAACATGGTTTTTGAATTCTTGGATATCTTGGCTACATATAACCTTTTAGCTAGTGATTGACAGCTATAGAAGGGAACTGAACCAAATTGTTAGAGGTCAGTTTTAGATCCATACCATAGTTAACATTATGTGTTTTCACTTTTCTTAAATCTGCCATGGTAACATTAAGTCTTGCTGAATCTAAATTCTTACTTTAAGATAGTCACAAACAGATTTACAACAATACAATAATTACTGTTGTTTTTGAAAATTAAAATTTCTCGTTATTCCCATCCATGTTCTTTCACGCTTCCATGTGTTCTTTTGTTCATAGCAAATCATACTTCACACAGAGAAAACTTCACTATGTACAAAATGTTTTCTAGTCCTTATTTCATATACCACATAACTGGTTAGCATTTTCTCCTATTTGATCACGTGTTTTATAGAAATAGTCAATGCATTTACATCTTTTATCAATATGCTACCAACATTATTTAAACCTTCATTTTCTAAAGCATAAGAAAATAAGACTTCCAAACATATATCAGTTATAATATTGAAATAAAAACTTTTATAAAAATGAAGAAATACATACTTTTAAATAGTGACAAAATGGTTTCGTAGAGTAAGCAATTACCTCAATGTGAATAAAACTATAAAATCTATAATCCAAAGGGATTAAGGACAGTTTGAGAAATGACAGCAGTACCAAGATAAAAATATGAAACGTATCTTGTAGCAAGGATTGATTTTGGTAAAATTTACCTCAGATATAATATAAAATAGCTATGAACTTCTTAAGAGAAACCAAGAGTGTCCTTTCTCACCATCAGTCTAGGATTCTATTTCAAATACTTCACAAATAGAGGAGGTTCTCTAGAATTTGGGACTTTTCAGCTTTAGTGTCACAAGAGTTTGACAATAAGATTTTTAAAGAATATTTGATATTTGAAATTTTTTTGGAATAAAGGAGACAACACACAAAAGTAGCAGCGCCTGGCCAATGAGTCTGTGATAGATCACAAATACCTGTGATATATTGTAGAAATATTATTATAAATACTAATGTTAAAATAAATATAATAAAAGTAAAACCAACACCCTTTTCAGGATATAAGAAATATTATGAATATAAGAGGTCTTCTTATTTTATTTACTTTTAAAAACCGTGTGGCTTAAGCATCTACTAAGCAGTTAGATAGTTGTGAATTCTGAGAAATTTTTCTATTTTGTTGATCGTTATGAATAGAAAAAAGCAGTTGGGTTGGCATATTTAATGTTTTCAATAAGTGAGCAAAGTTGAAGATTCCTCTATCTGATTGCTGAATATGAATTTTGATCAAGAACTTCCTCTCAATTTGATGAAAGTCACATAGATTTCTCCCTGACTCCAGGCTTCTGACCTCCTTTTTCTTCAACCATTTACTTTATAAAATTTGCAGTTTTAAATTACCTTCCTGCCCTTTTGAAACTCAAACATTTTTTAAACATCTTGCAATTTCACAGCCCAGGAATGTCCTTTTTCCGGGAATCGAGAGGAACATAAGAAATGCGCACACCAAAGCGAGAACAGCCTGACCTCCCTGTTTATCTGTAGGGATAGGACCCTAACCTTGAAGCTCCTACCTCCTCAATAAGCTTCCTTGCTCAGAAAAAGAAAGTCATCCCTCACCATAAAAATATTAAAAAAAATGTTTGTAATTGGAGTAAAACTAATGAATAAACATCAGAGGCAAATCTCCATTTTAACCCCAGCATGGGATAACTCCTGCTTCTTGTTTCAACAGAATTCAATTCAGATGAATACAGTTTCTCCTTCTTAATGACAACAGTCTTAAAAAATGCTTTTCTGGTCTATGAAACTTTTCTCCATACAGTTTTGTTTTCACAAAAAGTACTTGAAAATAAACATAGACAATGATAACTAAAGCAACATAAGGACTCGGAGAAAATATGTGTTCCTTTTGAGATGATAGGCAAGACAAATACTCTCTGACAAAGAGATATCAGAACAGAAACATAAAAGAAAACAGAGACATGGGCATCAGTTACACAATATGTGAATCTTACTGACAAGAACAAAATACTAAATGATGTCACTTCTACAAAAAGCCTGAAAAAGACAAACGAGTTCATGATTTCCACAGAACACCAATATGTGTGAACTCATCAAAAGTCCCACTCTGTCTTTTTCAGAGTAGGAAACTGAGTTTGTTGCTTCATGTAAAATAAAAGTATGTTTTTTTTATATTAAGGGACTTTAATAATTAATGTCATCTGTTATTTCTGCTAAGAACTTGTCAACTAAGCCAGAGTACGTGCCTTTAAGGATGCATTTAGGATGCAGAGGAAAGCAGATTTCTGAGTTTGAGGCCAGCCTCGGTTACAGAGCTAGTTCCAGGACAGTAACAGCTACAGAATGAAACTATTTCTCAAAAAAAAAAATCAAAAGAAAGGAAGGAAAGAAAGGAGGGAGGGAGGGAGGGAGGGAAGGAAGGAGAGAGAGAGAGAGAGAGAGAAAGAAAGAAAGAAAGAAAGAAAGAAAGAAAGAAAGAAAGAAAGAAAGGAAGAAAGAAAGAAAGGAAGAAAGACAAAAATTGTCAACTAGAATCATCTTGACAGGCCCGTATTATCAATCTTCCCTCTCTTTGACTAGACTCCAGGCCAGTGCTTAGCTGTGGATCTCTGCATCTGCCTCCATCAGTTACTGGATGAAGGTTCTATGATGACAATTAGGTTAGTCATCGATCTGATTACCGGGGAAGGTGAGTTCACAAACCCTTTCCAAAATTGCTTAGAGTTTTAGCCGGGGTCATCCTTGTGGATTTTTTAGACTTTCCCTAGTGTGTATGTATGTATATAAGTATGTATGTGTACATATATAAGTATGTATATGTAAATGTATATATGCATATATATATTCTTTTTTTTTAGAGGAAGCAGTAACTTTGCTGAGGTGGCTTCTAGAAGTTAGGATGAGGGTTGTTTACAGGAGCAGAATAAGCACAAAGGCAGTTGAAAGGTCATGCCCCCTGGGGTAATGACTCCTGAACCTCAAAACCTGGCTTTGTGCACGATTTTCTGGCAGCTGCCCCTCTTCTGGAATGTCTTCCAGGAAGCTTGCTTGGTCTCTTGCAGCTTTCAGACCTCTCTTCCTGTCATCCCAGGCAGTCTCTGTTTCTTCGGAAGTTCCTACTGGTTATGCAGCTTTGGGAGGAAGGGGCTGTGAATCTGGTCATCATTAGGGAATTCTGAAAACTTCTTTTGTTAACTTATTATTTATTTTACATACCAACCACAGTTTCTCCTCCCTCCTCTGATCCTGTTCCCTCCCCCACGCACCTCCTTTCTATCTTTCCATCCACTCCTCCACCCACTGGGAGTCAACAAAGCCTGGTACCTCAAATTGACACAGGAAAAAGCTCCTCCCACCTGCATCAAAGTTGAGTAAGGCTTTATACTGTAGAGAATGGGTTCTAAAAGCCAGCTCAAGCACCAGGGACAAATGCTGGTCTTACTGCCAGGGGTACCACAAACAAACGATGCTTCATAACTGTTAGCTGCATGGAGAGGGCCTAGGTTGGTATCTTGCAGGCTCCCTAGCTGTCAATCTAGAGTCCTTGAGCTCCCACAAGCTATCTGTGGTTTTCACCTTTATGGTCTTGTCACCCCTTTCTCCTATAATCCCTCCTCCATTTCTTTGACTGGACTCCAGGAACTTAGCACATTGCTTTGACAGTGGGTCTCTGTTTCTGCTTCCATAAGTTAAATGATGAAGGTTCTTTGATGACAATTACTGTAGTCACCACCTGATTACAGGAGAAGGCCAGTTAAACACTGTCTCCACTGTTGCTGGGGTCTTAGCTTGGGTCATCCTTCTTGAATTCCTGGGAGTTTTCCTGGCATCAAGTTACTCCCTAACCCCATAGAGGCCCTCTATCAAGATAAATCTTTCATTGCTCTCCATATCCATCCCTCCCCAAACTCAACCATTCCTCACAATCCCATTCCCCAGTCCCTCCTTTCTACCCCTCCCTGTCTCAGTTTACCCAGGAGATCTCATCTATTTCCCCTTTCCAGAATGAGCCCTGCATCCCTCTTAGGGTCTTTCTTAAGATTTACCTAACTTCTCTGGGGTAGCGGATGGTAGCCTGGTTATCCTTTGCTTTGCATCTAGTATCCAGTTAAAAGTGAGTACACATAAAGTTTGTCTTTCTGGATCAAGGTTACCTCACCTAGGATAACTTTTTTCTAGTTCCATCCATTTACTTGCAAATTTCATGATGTCATTGTTTCTTGCCCCTGAGTAATACTCCAATGTGTAAATGTATCACATTTTTTCTTGTCCATTCTTCAGTTGAGGGACATCTAGGTTGTCTCCAGGTTCTGGCTATTATGAATAATGCTGCTATGAACATAGCTGAGCAAGTGTCTTTGTGGTATGATTGAGAATTCTTTGGGTTTATACCCAAGGATCTTATCGCTGGGTATTGAGGTACATTGATCCCTAATCGTCTGAGAAACCTGCATACTGATTGTACAAAGTGGCTGTACAAGTTTATACTTTTACCAGCAATAGAGGAGTGTACCCCTTACTCTTCATTCTCGCCAACATAAGCTGTCATCAGTGCTTTTGATAGCAACAATTCTGACAGGAGTAAGATGGTATCTCAGAGTTGTTTTGATTTGCATTTCCTTGATTATTAAGGATGTTGAGCATTTGCTTAAATGTCTTTCTTTCATTTGATATTCATTTGTTGAAAAATTTATATATAGAACAGTATCCTATTTCCCATTTTTTAAATTATTTAAATTGGATTATTAGATATTTTGAATTAATTTTGGTATATGGTTGCTATCCAAAAAAATTCATTTCTTTTAGAATGTCCAGTTTTGTTTAATACAGATTTTTGAAGTATAACTATCGATTTTCTTAGTGTCTGTTCTTATGTCTCCATTTTCATTTCTGATTTTGTTAATTGGAATATTTTATCTCTACCTTTTGTTAGTTGGATAAGGATTTGACTATCCTGTTAAATTTTCTAAAGAACCAACTCTTTGTTTCATTGATTGTTTGTATTGTTCTCTTTGTTTCTATTCTTTGATTTCAGCCCTCATTTTGACTATTTCCTGTAACCTACTTCTCCTGGATTAGTTTGCTTCCTTTAGTTCTAGAGATTTTAGTTGTGCTATTAAATTATTTTTGTGAGATTTCTTCAAATTCTTTACATAGGTACTTAGTGCTATGAACTTTCCTCTTAGCACTGCTTCCATAGTGTCCCATAAGTTTAGGTATGTTGTGCATTCATGTTCATCAAGTTCTAGGAAGTCTTTATTTTTTTATTTTTTCCTTGATCCAATGGTGATTAAGTTGAGCATTATTCATCTTCCATGAGTTTGTAGACTTTCTGTAATTTGTATTTTAAATTCTACCTGTAAGCCATGATGATCTGATAACATACAGAGGATTATTCTAATTTTTTGTATTATTAGTTGAGATTTGCTTTGTGACTGAATATGAGGTCAATTATATAGAAGGTTCCATGAGTTGCTGCATGTTCTATAGATGTCTGGTAAGTCCATTTGAGTCTTAACATCTGCTGGTTGCCTTATTTCTTGGTTAAGTTCTTGCCTGGCAGTCCTGTCCATTTGTGAGACTGAGATATTGAAGTCTTCCACGCTTAGTGTGTGGAGTCTCATGTGTGATTTAAACTTCAGTAATGTTTCTTTTACAAATGTGTGTGTACTTGTATTTGGGGCATAATTTTCAGAATTGAGACTTTATCTTGATGCATTTGTCCTGTGATAAATATTCTATAAATAAGTGTACATTTATAACGCTGCTTCATATAATCTTAGAGTTGTCTAAACCACCTATGTCCTGTAGTCTCCTATCCTGACTAAACCTTTGTCCCCAATTATCAACCCCACAATTTATTGTGGCTGTTTATTATCTTCTCTAATTTAAATATATTTTTTGGTTTGTAAGTTTGTAGACGTCCAAATAGCTTTTTGTACAGCTATTTTATTTAGGCCCTTTGACACCCTTCAGGCCCATTCACCACCCTTTACTGCTATAGTTGGCAGTATAAACCTGGAAAGTAGGACCTAAAAAAAAGGTGAAATAAAGACTCATGCAGTAGCCAACTTTATTCAGAGCACAAGGCAATTACTATCTGATGGCTAAGAGAAATCACATGAGTAACATTCTCATGAGTTAAATACTCAGAAATCTCACATGACTCCATTCTTGGACTGTTGTGACAACTTGAACCTTTCTGCTCCCAGTATTCTATTTCCACCTCCATTTTATTCATATTTTAGTATCTACCTTTGCCTAAATTATCTAATCCTAGTGGCCCATTTCTTCTTTAATGATTTCTCATGGGCTCCAGTTTCAGCAGAGACAATATTGTTAAAAAATGATTTTGCAATTTTTAAAGGACTGCTGTCTTTATTTCTTCAAGAAGTTCCATAAAAGCAATTTCTATCCTCTTATTACGTAAATCAGAAATACTTCAACATTTATGTCTTTACAATGAGGATCTTTTTAAAATATCACATTCTTACTACTATTCTTTTAGACAAAATAGTATTCCTTTAAAAAAATTCTCTTGTATATTGCACCAGTTTCCTTCGTTTCCTTTCTCACAGTCTCTCTACCCCATCTACCCTCTCCCCTAAAGCAAATCTCCCTATGCCTTTACTCAGAAAAGAGCAGGGCTCTCAGGAACATCAACCATATATGGCATAGCAACATATAATAAGACCAGGCACACATAATCACATTAGGGAAGGACAAGAGAAACTAGTAGGGGGAAAAGGATCTCACAAGTAGGTGAAAAAAAAAAAAAGAGTCATAGACAGCCCCCAATTCCTCTGTTAGGAATCTCACAAGAACACCAAGCTACTTAGTCACAACATATATAGAGACAACCTAGGTCAGACCGTGTCATATTTATGGGTTTCTATTGCTCTGAAAAGACAGCACTGCCACAGCTAATCTTATAAAGAAAACATGTAATTTGGGTGACTTCCTTATAGTTTCAGAGCATTAGTGCAATGACATCATGATGGGTAGCAGGCAGCAAACAGGCAGATGTGGCACTGAAACAGTAGCTGAGAGTCCTACATCCTGCAGGCAACAGGAAGTTGATTTAGACACTGGGCAGTATCCTGAACATAGGAAACCTCAAAGCCCACTCCACAGTGACACACTTCCTCCAACAAGGCCATGCCCACTCCAAAAAGCCACACCTTCAAATAGTGCTACTCATTATGAGGTTATGGAAGCCAATAATGTACAAAGTACCACATTCCACTCATTGGCTCCCAAAAACTTGCAACAATATCATAATGCAAAATGCATTTAGTCCAACTTCAAAAGTCTCCATTGTTAGAGAATATTATTTTAAGGTATGTTGCTTTTGCTTATGCTGCATTTGTTTAACTCAGTGAAGCTGTGATTCTTTGCCTGTCTAAAACACCTGATGATCTAATAAAGAGTTAAATGGCCAATAACAAGACAGGAGTAAGGATAGGTGGGGCTGGCAGGAGAGAAAACAAAAAGGAGAAAGGAGGAAAAAGAGGAACAAGAGAACAAGCAGAGGACAAGTAGCTACACTACAAGCCACAGAGAAAAAAGTAAATAAAGATATAGAAAAATAAAAGACCAGAGGCAAGAGGTAGTTGGGATTATTTAAGATATGAAAAGCTGGCAAAAAACAAGCCAAGCCAAGAACAGGCATTCATAACTACAAATAAGCCTCTGTGTGTGATTTTTTTTGGGGGGGGAGCTGGCAGGCGAGTCCCTCAAAAAGCCAAAAGAGTAAAATATCACACAAGACCCAGTAGTATCAGAGCCTCAACAATATTTTAAAGTCCAAAGTTCAGAAATTCTTCTGAGATTCAAGCAATCTCATAAGTGGTAATCGCCTATAAAATAAAATTTAAAAACAGATCTCATACTTCTAGCATATAGAGGCTAAACATTACCATTTCCAAATGCAATAAAAGGGACATATCAAGGAAATACTGGACCAAACCAAAAATGAAAACCAGCTGAACAGACGCCAAACTCTTTATTTTCATGTCAAAATACTCTTTTGATCTTCAACTCAATCCAATTTTGCTTAATGCAATACACATAAGGTATCCAGTTATCCAAAACTGTGGCTTCTCTAAAATTGTGGGGTCTCATAGACAATTTAGGTTTCAACTTCACAGCTTCATGGAATGGCCTTTCTTATAAGCCTTAATTCAGGGATACCGTTGACATGTCTGGCCTCACTGACTTTCTTTAGGCATAGATTCAAATTCTATAACCCACATCATCTATCCTTAACACTAAAACCAGAACCACATGACTGAATCTACCAAGTTTTGCTGCTTACTGTGACTGGAACATGGCCCCCATATTCAATTACATCTTCATTAATTTTCTGTCCTTTACTAACAAAGCTTGGCTATCCTAGAAGGTGCTCTGTAGACAAGGCTGACCACAAACTGAGAAACCATCATACGGATTTTTAAAGTGGCTGTACAAGTTTGCTCACACACCAGCAATGAGGGATCTAGCTCCCTCATCAGCTCCATGTTCTCATCACTATGAGCTTTCACTTGTGTCTTTCATCTTGCTCATTCTTACAGGTGTAAGACGGAATCTCAGAGTCATTTTAATTTGAATTTCTCTGGTGGCTAAGGATGCTGAACATTTCTTTAAGTGTTTCTTAGTCATTTGACATTCTTCTGTTGAGAATTCTCAGCTGAGATCTTGCCCCATTTTTTTTAAAGTGGGTTGTTTGGTTTGTTGACATCTAGTAGTTTGAATTTTTCATAAGTTTTGATAGTAACCCTCTGTCAGATGCAGAACTGATGAATATCTTTTGCCACTGTGTAAGTTGTCATTTTACTGTACTATTGACATTGTCCTTTGCCTTATAGAAGCTTTCAGTTTCCTGAGGTCCATTTATCAATTGTTCATCTTAGTTCCTGTACTTTTGGTGTTCTGTTCAGGAAGTCTTTTGTACCAATAAGTTCAAGGCTATTAGCAAATTTCTCTTTCATCAGGTTCAGTGTATCTGATTTTATATTTGGTCTGCTCGGGCTTCAGTTTTATGTAGGGTGATGGATATGATTCTATTTTCATTCCTCTACATTCTGACATCCAGTTAGACCAGCATCATTTATTGAAAATGCTGTCTTTTTTTCTGGCTTCTTTGTTAAAAATCGGTTGCCCATATGTGTGTGGATTTATGTCTGGGAGTTCAGTTTGATTCAATTGATCAGTATGTCTGTTTTTATGCCAATTCCATGTGGATTTTATTACTATAGTTCTGTAGAAGAACTTGAAATCAGGGAAAGTGATACCTCTGGACATGCTTTTATTGTGTAGGATTGTTTTAGCATTCCTGTTTTTTTTTTCCATATGAAGTTGAAGATTGTTCTTGCAAAGTATGCAAAGAATTTTGTTTGGAATTTGATGAGGATTTCATTGAATCTGTAGATTGCTTTTGCAATTTGACCATAGAATATCATTTCTTAATGTTGTTAAATGTTTAGCCAGTGTTCAAATTTCCATGAATAATTTTTTTAATTTTTGACAATCAATTTCTAAACAATACACATATGATATTATAGTTCATTTTCATCTATTGTCTCTTTTTCAAAACAATTTGAGTCTTTTTTATTTAAATCAAACATTTTATTATTTGTTTGTCTGTTTCACAACCTAGCCTCAGTTGCCTGACCCTCTTATCTTCCCAGTACCTTCGTCTTACCTCTTGTGTTACCACCCCATCCCCCAATCCACTCTTACTTTGCTTACTTTGCTTCTATTCAGGAAATGGCAGGTTTTCCATGAATATCAAATCATTGCCTATCAAGCTACAGTAGGACTAAGCATCGCTTCATGTATTGAGGCTTGGTGAGGTGACTCTGTAGGCAGAATAGGGGCCCAAAAGCCAGTAAAGGGTTGGAGACAGCCCCTGCTCCCACTATTAAAAGTCCATAACAGGACCAAGCTATATACTATAACATATATGCTATATATGCTGAGTGCCTAAGTAAGCTTCTTGCAGGCTCCCTGGTTCTTGGTTCAGTTGCTGTGAAGGCCTACAAGGTCTATGAGGTTAATGCCTGGGGTGGACTTACTCACCTGGCATGAGTTTTAGGATAGAGCCATCCTTACCACAGAACATCCATAAGCAAGGTAGACTGTAGGGCTAATGTTGTGGCTGGGTTGCTTTCCCACTTTAAATCTTGCCTGGTCCAGTTCGTGGTGGCACAAGCCTTTAATCTCAGCACTGTGGAGGCAGAGAGGCAGGCAGATCTCTGTGAGTTCAAGACCAGCCTGGTTTACAAGAGCAGAACAGACTCCAAAGCTACAGAGAAACCCTGTCTCTAAAAAGCAAAAAGAGCAAATAAATAAATAAGTCTTGCCTGGTCACAGGAGATGGCCAGTTCAGGCTACATATCTGCCATTGCTCAGATTTTCTTGGTGAATTGTGGGTGGATAGGGATGGGACTGTGGGTGATCATGTTGGAGGAGAAGGAGAATGAGAGTAGAGAAAGAGACTACTAGAAAGGTTGGACATTTTAAGAACAGGTAAAACCTAATACATGGGAGTCTCCCAAGAACCTACAAGGATGACTCCAGCTAAAAACTTCTATAAACAAAACACTTTTTAATGTTAACATTCTATTCTGTCTTGAATGTTTTGTAAGTGGAATGTAAGTCTCCTAGTATTTAAAGTTTTAAATGCCCGCTTTTTTTTTAAACTGACATGACAGACATGCTGAATGACTTCCAGTTCAGTAGATGGAAGTGCAGCAAGAGGGGAGGCGTGGCTGGAACAAGCAGTAAGAACCCAGTGTAAAGTAGTCACTCAGATACAGCCTTAAAATCAATAAAAGCAAATTGTTTGCAGCTGCTCACCAAGAAGTTCTTGATAAACAAGAATTTTGCCATTAAAGAATAGAGAATAAGAGGATGCTACAAAATAGTTTCTGGTTCTCCACAGATAATCCCAAATGGGGTAATCACTTCACCTGCACCCTCTCTCTGATGCTATCACGTTAAACCTTTGAAAGAAATTTCTGGTGCACAGCAGTGATTGAAGTCACTCTCCAAATGCTTCTCCCAGGCTTTGTACCATATTTTCATCTCTTTTCCCCTTTGAGATACTAAAGCAATAAAAATAAAATGAACATGGAACAATGATGCTCATGTACAGATGTTAATTGCAAGAACTATAAAATGTAAATTTTTCAATCTGTAGGAAAGTAATTTCAGAAGCCCATCTTTCCCAGAAAATCAGACTGGATGGCCTGAAGAACTTAGTTGATTAAGAGGATGTGATTAAATTTACTGGGAGACTAATAGTACAAGGAATGGGGTGGAAAGTTTTAAATGATGTGATGGAGAATTTCTAACAAGTTAACTTGTGCAGGTATATCCAAGATGTCTGTCTGACTTCAGATGAACTACTGAACCCAGGGCACAGTATTATGAAGGTATTAAAAATGTTTCTTTACATTTTCAAGGTTCAATAGGAAAGCAAATCGTAAACAAAAGCTTGAACAACACACACTAATTAATGTAAGATATAACAGTGTGCTGTGGGCTAAATATGCCATGGAAGATCAGAGGACATCTGGCTGCGGAATTCATTTTTGTGTTCCCCTGTGTAAATAATTTGATGCTATTCTTTTTCTGTGGTGAAATAAAGATTTAAAAATTCTACATAGAAATAGAAGGTCTGTTGTCAATATTAAATAATAAAATATGGGCTATTTATATGATATAAAACTTGACATTTGGGAAAGAATACAAGTATACTTCCCTTAAACAAAGCCATCATTACTGTCATAGTTCCAAGATTACTAGACATCAAGTTCAGCTCTTCCAATCACAATACTTGTAATTGGGAAGAGGAAGCTCTTATTATTATTTTTTGTCATTACTGTGTATTATTTTGTGATTTTGAAATCACTTTATTCCTTTACCAATGGTTGTTCAATTAGGTGTATGTTCTTAAATGTGGAGAAAAGATCTTTTTCCAGAATTTAACAACATGGTTTCAAATAAATATAAACACCCGTGGTGAATTCTGAGTTTTGTAGTTGTTTTCCATTTGAGTTAGGGGATGTTCTGAACTTCCAGCTAATCATTTTATATTTGTATGTAATTCATTAAGGTTTGCTAGACTAAATCATATATTTTTTTAGTTAAGTGAGGTAGAGACAAGTACACTTTAAAGCCATAACAATCACAGCTTTCAGTCTGTCATATATCTCCCGTAAGTGTTTGTTATGGGTGATAATAATGATGGTAGTGCATCTATTCTGAACTCTATGGATCCAGCAATCATTCTGAGGCTGTATTGAAGTTTTATGTAATATTCTTCTGGTGTCATATCTTCAGAATATACAGCTGGGCCACATTATACCAGGCATGCATCTGTGGCAACCATGCTTTGTATTATTGTTCATTTGTTTCTCCCTCTGCCTACTCATCTGTATTCCTGGCTCTGACTTTTAGCCTCATTGGTCTAAGTATGTATTGTCCGTGGCTGTTTCCTTTGCATCATTTCTTTTGTTTCTTGATTTCTGGTCACTTTGATGGCATTTGTGGAACACTGAGCAGTCATTAATCCCCTCTGTGTGTTGCTTAGTAAGAACCCAATTCTCCACACAATTAAGAAAACAAAACAAAACAAACCCGTTCGGGCTTGGAATAAAAGCCTTTACCACAACTTATTCTTGATTTAGGAAGCTTTCAGTTGATGACAGGGAAATAAATACAGTGAAGTTTCCAAGGAATTATTTTGAAATGCATATGTCAGAGATCTTAAACTTGATCGCTGAAGAAAAATCGTGCACACTGTCAAAATCACAGTTAAGGAAAACACGCTGTCTAACTATACTGGTGTTTAGAATATTTTGTTAAAAATGTCCAAATTTCTTATCAAGGAAAAATTTTGAGGTCTCAAAAAAGCAAACATAGCCTCACTTCGCTATTGCATGTTGCCTATGTACATACACTAAATCAAATATCTATTAGCAGATGAGTAGTGTAAACAATTGACCAATCACCTCAATGACTGTAGAACATTCTAAAACAGCTATTTACCATTATTTCAATGCATGGTTCGCAAGGCAGGATAAAGATAGCGATTAATTATGATACTGTTCAAGATTAGAAACTTGATTTACCCTTCTTTAGCCTCAAAATCCTCTACAACCTCCAATTAAGATTAGGTGATACCTCTGTGTGAGACCAAGGTTGTTCCTGGCTTTATTTTATTCTAGAGTTTCCTGAAGAAAGGGCTATTCAAAAATCAACATCTCTCCAAGTATAAAGTTGCTGTGTTAGTTATAACTTCTGGAGTAAAAAAATCCCCAAAAGATCACTTACAGTTCATCCAAGGTTTCTGCTACTGCGGCAGCTGCTAGTTCCATCAAGAACATGTCAGCTAATATTAAGAATGACATAAAGACTGTGTTCACCCAAAACTTGAAGTCAGATCACAAAGGTTGTTATAAAAATCCTTTCATATGGAAATGAAACTCTACATTGAGAATCCTGGTAGGAGGCCAGGGACTTCACTTCACCCACCACTTCCCTGGGGTTAACTGGAGTTTGAAAGGAGCTCTAGGTTCACTCTGGTTTCCCCTCTTCTAAAACGGTAGCTACTTTTTAAAGACTTGAGACGTCTTTCTTGTTCAGACTCTGTTTCTTAACTTTCCTGTCATGAAAGTGTGTCTGGTTTACTTTGAAAGTTCTAATTAGTTCTTCCTATCTTTCTTTCTGGCTTGGACTGCCTTACCTTCTTATGCCAGAATTTTTGAGACTGGAAAAAATTGGCAGGGGAATGAGGTTTATTTTGGCTTGTGGTATAGGCTAAATGCAAGATCAGGAGGTTTCATGTCAAGAAGGCTGGATTGTGGAAAGCAGGAGGGAAAACAGGTGTCAGTGATAAAATAAGGAAATGTGGTATGAGTTTGCTTTGTAAAAGTCTCATAATTTCCTAAATTACCTGAATTTTTAACAGTGACAACTGACCCAGCACTGTGAGAGTTTCATTCCCTTCATTAGGGTGAATGTGTCTCTGACCAAAGGTTTTCTTAATGACCTAACCCTTTCTCAGTACTGTAACACAGGGCATCAGAATGCAGCAGGTGTTTTGTGACTACAAACCATATTCAAATAGTAGATCTCCCTCTTTATAATTCTACTGTATTCCAATTGTTTTACATAACAGAAAATCCCACACCGCACATACTGGGAACATCTATGAGTCATCATGTTTTTGGAAAAGGAAAAATAGGTTCCACAAATCTGATTTTCCTGAAACACACACACACAAGTATATACACAGCACTCTGCATGAGACCAAACCTGGAAAAGTGCACTTCAACCCTGAAATACTACTATTTTGTTGCTGTTTTGTTTTATTTTTGTTTATTTGTTTTGATGTGGTGCCTTTTAACCCCCTCTGCCCTAGACCCAAGAAGACCTTGTGCTACAAGGAATGATTGAAACTAACTCGACCCATTATTTCTAAAAGATAAAGGTTGCACCCATCAATGGGGAGTGATTTTTTTTTCAAAACCTTGACAAGCATCCTATACAACACGTATTGGAATCTTGTTCTTTAGAAAATGTTTGAAATAATCTAATATATCTAATGGAATGTTTGAGAATAAACCTTGTTACCTTCATGTGCTACAAATTTTGGTTATAATTATCAGTTCAGTTGAGTATGTAGGAAAATAAGCATTAAAAATAAATTACAGTAATGTACCTTCCACAAGTAAGTATATAAGTAAATTTCCATATGTCAGATAGCCAAAGCGTAATGGACTATCAAGAATGCCTTGGCTATTCATAATTTCCTGCATACATATATATATATATATATATATATATATATATATATTCTTTACTTCTTACTCCTCTGTACCATGACTTTCAACCTAAAGAAAATCAAGTGCAGGAAAAAGTTTTGCAAAGAGTGTGGTCCTGTTCAGGTTTGTTAATCCTTAGATTCTGCCTCAGGAGAGTATCTTTCACTTAGCAGCCTGTGAAATACCTGTTTTACAGCTAAAACACCAACATAAAACATATGGGACACATTAGCAGCCTAGCAGTTGTGAGAACATACATGTTAGTTTCCTCCCAATTTCTCCGGAGACTAGGGTAGGGTATAGAGGCATTTGCAAATTAATGTACATCATATTAAGTTTATGCATTCACATGCTTAAATGCTGGCATACTTACATTTGTACTTGTTACATCTACTTGATGACTTTCTTGGTTTACAATAATATAGTTAACTTCTTTGTCTCATGTTACCATGTCTGCCTGTCCTAAGCAAATCCTTTATTTCTTTATCCTTCATTTGCGATCTTTCTTTGGTGAGTTTTCTGTGGTGATTTGCTTTGAAGTCTTACTTGTCAAATTGTTATCTACTATAGTCTTGGTCTCTGACTATCTTGAAGCTTACACGTCACAATTATAGTTATAATATTCTTGAAGGTGATGATTTATCTTTGATCACACTAATATTTTGCACTGTGATTCCTTCCATAATTTAAATAATAATGTCATAATTTGCATTCCATGTGTACTCCCATTATGTATTCATAGGCAAACAAACTGAGGCTATTATCATTTTACCAGTTTTGTCTTTTTAAAATAAAAAATCTTTTATCTTCAAGCTTTATCTTTTTATCTTCCTGCAGCAAATGTTCAGTATTTATACCTTTGAAGTATTTGACTACTATTACTAGTATTAACTATGTAATTTTCCTGTGAATTTTGTATTTTCTGTTTTTTTTAGTTTATTTATTTATTTTTTCAATTTATTTATTTATTAAAGATTTCTGTCTCTTCCCTGCCACCACCTCCCCTTTCCCTCCCCCTTCCCCAATCAAGTCCCCTTCCCTTGTCAGCCCAAAGAGCCATCAGGGTTCCCTGCCCTGTGGGAAGTCCAAAGGACCACCCACCTCCATCCAGGTCTAGTAAGGTGAGCATCCAAACTGCCTAGGCTCCCACAAAGCCAGTACGTGCAGTAGAATCAAAAACCCATTGCCATTGTTCTTGAGTTCTCAGTAGTACTCATTGTCAGCTATGTTCAGCGAGACCGGTTTTATCCCAGGCTTTTTCAGATCCAGGCCAGCTGGCCGTGGTGAGTTCCCGATAGAACATCCCCATTGTCTCAGTGTGTGGGTGCACCCCTCGCGGTCCTGAGTTCCTTGCTCCTGCTCTCTCTCCTTCTGCTCCTGATTTGGACCTTGAGATTTCTGTCCAGTGCTCCAATGTGGGTCTCTGTCTCTGTCTCCTTTCATCGCCTGATGAAGGTTAATATTCAGGAGAATGCCTATATGTTTTTCTTTGGGTTCTCCTTCTTATTTAGCTTCTCTAGGATCACTAATTATAGGCTCAATGTCCTTTATTTATGGCTAGAAACCAAATATGAGTGATTTTCATACAGTTTGTATTACTACTTAGTATAATTTTCTAGTCTTGCTTTGCAATTTTTTTGAGCTTGACAGTGTACTTTCAGCATTTCTCATAATATAAGCCTTTTGGTGATTGACTTGCTAAGCCTTTGTCTAGGAAAACTATTGTTTTGTTGCTCTACTTCTCTGAGTTTTTTGATAATTAGAGCTCATATTGTTTTATGCTTTCTGATACTGATATGATTTTTGTCCTGTGGCTTCCGTGTTCATATCTTGCTATGATATTTTATTAAGCTGACTACATCTGTGCAAACTTGAACTGTTCTCTTTTCTTTATATTCCGGTTATTTCAAGCACCTAGTCTTTCAATGTTGTCTGACTAATTCTCTGAGATTCTATATTTCTTTTTATCAATTCTCTCCTTTGACTGTGTGTTTAAATAATCTGGTTTTGCACTCACAGAACCTTTCTGTTTTGTCTACTCTGTTGATGATATCTTTTCAAGTTTCTATTTTTCCATAATACTTATAACTACAAAGTTTCTTTATTACATTTTCTAATAACTGATAGTTTTTTTTTTCATTTGGTAAGTGATTATTTTTCAAATTTAATTGAATCACTTGTTTCCATATATTCTTGACATTTATTTGTGCTGTGGGTCAGTGGTTTTACCCTGTAAACATTTTTTTTCTTGTACTTGTTTAATAAAATGTTTATTGACAGGTAGCCAGGCAGGAAGTATAGGCAGGGTGATGGTGCAGGAAGTAGAGTTGGGGCAATGAAGACAGGAGAATTCTGGGAAGAGGATTCTGCAGTCTGAAGTTGTGATCCAAACACAGAGTAAGTAAGATGTCACTCCTTGACAAAAAAGGTACCAACCCACGTGGCTAAATCAGAAAAGAATTATGGGCTAATATAAGTTATAAGAATTAGCTAATAAGAAGCCTGAGCTAATGGGCCAATCAGTTTGTAACTAATGTAGACTCTGTGTGATTAATTGGGACTTAACGACTGCAGGACCAGGTGGGACAGAAAATCTCAGTCAATATATGTGGCTTCACTAAATCATGTGGTTTTACTTTTTTTTTTAATTCTTTGTCATTCAATGTGTGTATTTCCATTTCTTTGGAATCACCTCTTAAGACTTTTGTATTTTATAGTTGGTATTACATATCATATCTTTTCATTTTTTATCTCATTTGTATATTTGAATAAACAAGTACTAATTCAATTTATTAGAATTGAACTAAGTTTTTCAGCATATCCAGACCTTCTGCCTGACACTGTCTGTAGGTGGGTTGTGGATGAAGCAGGTCTGAAATGTTGGTCTATATAGCTTGGAGTCAAACCAAAAAAATGGAACAATTGGTCCTGGCCTGGTGCTAGGTGGGCCTTAAGTCTGGGTACAAAGGGGAAAGCTTAAAAGTGAGGTCAGCTGGAAGAAACCTGATAATTAGGATTTCGGTCGTCATCTGGGTGCTGGGGAAGCATTCCAACCTAGGAAATTGAGGCAGCCTGGTGTACGTACTTGGGGGTGCTACTTTTGTTAGCTACGTGGTAGCGCAGCCTGGAGCTGAACTCTTAAGTCTCGAATTTGCAAAGAGAACTTTGACATCCGTGTGGGTCCAGAGGCTTAAGCTGTGAGTTTCTTCTGAGAGTCTACTTTCATAATAGCTTGGCTAGTTCCTTGGTTTTTTTGGTCTATACGTTGTTAAATTTTTGAGTTAATTCAGGAGTTGTCATTCAAGGCAGAATCAAGTGTTCATTTCCCTCTCCTTCCTCTGACTGGAAAATAGCTCTTCCCCACCTGCTCTGTCTGACACTTGTCTGTGCAATAGGTCATAGAAGACTGCTTTCCTTACCATCTAGATGGTGTCTTTCCTTATTGACGTGTTGTGATCAGCTGCCATGATCCAGTTCCCTTAGCTCTTGGCAGGTGTTTCCACGTGCAGATGTTGTTCATAGTAATAATTCTGAGGGGAGATGTTCTCCAAAGAGTCCTACCATGACAATTTTTTCGTAACATGTCTCTACTGGATATTCCAGATACTTCTTAAAATTTCATTTAAAGAAACATGCTTATGGTACTTTGGTTGCTAGAAAACAATTTTTATTGGTATCGACTAAAAGGAATTCAGAAGGAGGAAAACACACTATCTCTGAGTCAGTGTATATATCATGGTATAGTTCAATTGAAGTGAAGCCAGTGTACTTTTTTGTTAAAAAAAAAAAAAAAAAAAAAGGAATTCAGAAGGAGGAAAACACACTATCTCTGAGTCAGTGTATATATCATGGTATAGTTCAATTGAAGTGAAGCCAGTGTACTTTTTTGTTAAAAAAAAAAAAACATAACAAAACAAATACAGAGCTGGGTGGTAGTGGCACACACCTTTAATACCAGCACTCGGGAGTTTGAGGCCAGCCTGGTCTACAAGAGCTAGTTCCAGGACAAACTCCAAAGCTACAGAGAAACCTTGTCTTTAAAAAGAAAACAAAACAAAAACAAACACATACACTCTTACCTTCCTATTTATTTGCACAATTGTATGACAGTGTTTGATTTTTTTCAATAAATATTTTTTCCAAGTTTTTTTTTGAAACATAATGTTTTTAGTGATTATTTTGGAATTTCATATAATTCACTTCAATCACACGAACTCCTATTCCTTTCAGGTCCACACTTCATCCCTTGTGCTCCACGACATACACCAGAAAGAAAAGAATACACCAAATCCAATTTTTGTTTTCCGTATACTCACTGGAGCATGGTCAAACTCGCAGTGGCCAACCCCTTACGTATAACTAAGTTTATTCCCACATTTCTGCCTGAAGCCAGCAATTGTGAAGAGCTACACTTCGGCTTCTACAAACTTTTAACCCATTTATTTAAATTCACTACTGTTTGTAGGTGCCACAAACAAACCCTTGCAGTGGATCTTGTTTGATTTGTTGTTTGTGACTATATGGTTTGGACCATGAAGAAATACATTGAACATGAAGTTCATCATTACCTACTGTTTGAGGTAGTTCATCTGTTTTCAGTTTGCTTTAACATTGTGACTTGAGTATCTTTAAAATAAGATTTCAATAGTAAATTTTATTTGCTACTTATGTGTAATTTACCAGAGCATCTTTACCTTGATGATTTATTAAAAGAAACAGAAACACCTATGTATATGAAGAAATATGGGTATGATGAAATATCTATTTCTAAAAGGCAAACACTAGATTTGCTTACTCAGAAAATTAGCAGTATTGACAGAGGATTCTTGTTATTTCATGAAATTTGAGTTTCATAATATAGTAATTACTCTACTTCCTTCAGCAAAAAGAAATTTTTGAATGCTGTTTCCTCTAATTGGTATGACATGAAGCTTTATGCTTAGCTCTCTTGTAAATGAAATATATTAATTATACACATATGTTGTTTATCACTTCCTGTAACAGAGTGCTGATATGAAATGCAAGGGAAATAGTACAACATATAATGAACACTGCCAGAAAGTTGAGAAATGCACTTCACTCTCTGCTAACAAATGCTGAGGCCATAGACCATCTACCAGTCATAACATTTAATTTTATTACATGTTTGTCCTAAAAGGTCATAAGGAAAATATTCATAAATAGCCTCTTTCCAATAAACAAACCAATGTTTGTTTTCTTTTCCCAATAAACAAACTGATGTTAGGAATTTAAAGGATAAAATGTAATATATTTAAAGAGAAACCTACCTTTAGAAATGCAAAGTAATTTTATTGTATTATTTTATAAGATTAAGATATACAAAAAGAAGCACAAGTACTCAAATAAATGTAGAAATATAGAAATAACAATTGAATTGAGCAAATAATCATATATAAAATATATAACATTGTGAATCAATGTCAGAAAATATAAGAAAGAAAAATGCCCATTTAATGCATTTAGAAAAGCATAGCTTTATCATTTAATCAGTTATCTCTGACAAGACCTTTCATTCCTACAGAAGAATATTTCCAACTGGTTTCTGGGTATCCTTGCTTCCAGTTGAGGAGTAAATACATGCTTAATTGCCATTTCTGAATTGTGACTGGGCTTGAATACATATCCTTATAGAAAAAATAGGAAGGGGAACATTTCTTTGTGGAATACTGGATTTCCAAAAGTAGGGAATTTATATTTAAGGATATAATGTGAATGCCATGGTATAAAATGATGATAAAGATATTTCATTTTTATATTTTATATATTCATCTCTTAAACAATAAATTATGAATGTAGCTTCCCCTCCCACACTCCTCCCAATCCCCTTACTTCCCCTCTTTCCCAAATGCACTCCCTGTCCATGTCCCCCCCGAAAAAGAGGCACCTCAGGGACATCAAACAAACACAACACAAAATATAATAAAACTAGGCACAAGCGCTTACATCAATGCAAACCAGTAGGAGGAAAAGGGTCCTAAGAGCAGACAAAAGAGTCAGAGATATTTCTACTTCCACTATTAGGAATCCCAACAGAACACAAAGACAACAACCATAATATATATATTCAGAGAACCTATCACAAATCCCGGCAAGCTTTGTATTTGCAGTTTTAGACTCTGTGAGCCACCATCATCACTGATTAGTCTCTCCTTGTGTCTTCAGCCTCTCTGGCTCTCACAGTTCCTCCTCACCCTCTTCCTCAGAGTTCCCTGAGTCCCAAGGGAGTGACCCAACAGAGACCTCCAAACTGGTCTCTCTTGGTCAAATGCTTGACTGTGGGTCTCAGGAAGATGACTTGGGTAAGCATTGATCTATAAGTATAGCAGAATAACAGTACAAATAAATTCATTAAGTATTTTTTGGGAGGCGAGGGGACAGTGATGTTTTGTACTACTCTAGGTCTCTGGGCTCTCCATTCTCCAGTTTATTGTTATCCAGGCAGTGTCTTGCATGGGCTCCTCTTGAGGTATGTGCCTCAAATTAGACCAGTCATTGGTTGGCCACTCCCATGAGTTCTGAGTCATGATATAAAGCATCCTGGCATTTCCAGTTGGGTTTGAAAATGAAGAAGAACCTATAGGAACACAGTTAAATCTGAATTAGTTTAGGTTAGGAGATAGTAGTCTGCCAATTCTGGTCCCTTGGTTTGGACAACTGAATCTCAATTGTGAAAATTAATATCATTACAGAAAACTGAAACCTGAGAGGAGGAAAATAAAATTGATGTATCATCTCCCTACTACCTTGGTTCTATTTCTGATAGTGTAATATATCTCAGAATAAAAAGGGATATAAAATGACAAGGAACTCATATTTTCCAATTAACATGTGTTTCAACCACAAGCCTTTTTTATCATTTATAAAAATGAGAAATCCTGCATGCTTTCATATTTCCTTCCATGGCTTCTATTGTCTTTTTTGTTTTTTCTTTCTGTCTTAAGTTACATAAAAGGTGGAGAGATAACACTTTGGGTAATGTTCCTTCCTTGGAAACTTGGGGATATGACTTCAGAATCTCAATACCACATAACAAGATAAGCACAACAACATGTATATCTAACCCCAGCACTGGGAGGAATGGAGATAGGTGGATTCCTGGAGTTCACTGGCCAGATGTTCTAGCTGACTCAAGAGTACTGGTGAGAGATACTGTCCCTGAACTAAGGTAAGTAAATAATTGAGCAAGGTACCCTCTGTCAATGTGTGCCCTCCATAGGTGTACATATGTACACAGGCACAGGTTCACATGAACACTCACACCACACTCACTCAAACACATGAGCAACAGAGAGAGAGAGAGAGGAATGGAGGGAGGAAGGGAGGGAGGGAGGGAAGAAAGGAGGGAGGGAGGGAAGGAGGGAGGGAGGGAAGGAGGGAGGGAGGGGGAGACAGAGATAGATAAAGAAGCTGTTATCAATATTATAACATTTTGAAATGTAATCAATTTATATTTTTATTAGCCTATTATTATTTAGTTAGAATTGACAAATGACCATTTTGTCAGTTTCTTCATTTTTCACATGGTGAATATAATAAAATTGTTCCAGACATTATTTCACTTTAAGTAACAGAATATCATGAAATCATGAATAATGCATATATATGTGTGTGTGTTCTCAACACAAATTAATAAAATTGATAAATTTAATATCTGGAAGATGAAGTGTTTCCATCAACCAAAACGTTAATTATCATTTAAGTTGGGAATGGAAAGATAGGGGATAATATACAAACAAAAAATCAGTTAGTGAAATAGGTCCACATGCAGAGTACTATAAGGGAATAATTTTCAGGAAAGTTATGTTGTGCATTTGAACCAAAAGCCTAAGATATGTGGAAGAGCAAATAAACTCTTTGCTCCAGTTGCCATATGTACAAAAATTATTCAGCAGAAATGCTTGAAATGATGAGATTCTGAGATAGCTTGTTTGGAGCCAGACTCTTTTGGTGTACTTCCATTATGTTTCCTGATTCATGGTGCTGTTATGAACACACGATTACAATTCCATATAACTAGATATAGTAGATGTATAAGAGCTGCAGAATTGAATTCAATACTCAATTGCTAGAGTCTCTCAGAAAGAAAAGAAAATGAACATGAAAATGAGCACCAAATATCCACATAAGGGAAAAAAATCCTATTTACTTTGTTCAAATCATAGTTGAAAGCCTGTTCCTAGTCAACTAGACTCTGATTTCTTTCTCTCTCTTCCTCTCCGTCTCTCTCTCTCTCTCTNCTCTCTCTCTCTCTCTCTCTCTCTCTCTCTCTCTCTCTCTCTCTCTCTCTCTCTCTCTCTCTCTCTCTCTCTCTCTCTCTCTCTCTCTCTCTCAATATGAAGCCTAGGTTGGCTTCCTGAACTCATCATACAGCCAAGGAATAATTATTGTATGGAAAATGGAACTTCTGATCCTCCTGCCTATCATCTCCAGCGTTCTGGTTGCAGGTTCATGCTACCACATCCAGTTTCTCTGGTGCTAGCTAGGGATGGAACCTGGAATGTTATTCATAAGAGGAAATTACTCTATCAACTAAAATACATTCCAGGCCAAATTCTCATTTTTTAAAAAGAAAATGAAAAACATACTTTACAAAATACAGCATCAAATCTGACCTACTGAAATTTCTAACACACACAAGACTATGGTCACAAGCTTGAGCACTCATTTTGATAAATTACCAATTTATTGAAGTGAAGGAATACAAATAAAGCATTGTGGTGGGGAAATTAAAAAGTAAAGCAAACAATGAAATGCATCTCTTTGTCAAGCAGACAATATTTATACTTCTTGCCAAAATGTCTTCCAAAAGTTTTCCAATTTTCTGGATGCATTTTTGATTAAATGCTATAAAATAAATGAAGATCACATTACAGCCCACTCTGTTTTGAACCAACACTCCTGGCCTATTTTCCTTGCATATGAATTTTTAAAAAGAGGTTTATGGTTTGAACAAGAACACATACCCATAAAATTTCCAGTAACTTAAGCTTGTTGTCTATCAAAACTAATGTCTTAACAGATCTCTTTATAGTCCTCTGTGTGAATAATAGAAGAAAATCCAAATAAATAAAGCTGTTCAAATGTCTAGTTTTATAGTTATACTCCCCTCTCTCTCAAATGTGTATGTGAATATATATTCAAATTATAGCTAAAAATCTGTTCCTAGACTCCTAAGCTCCCTCTGATTTTATTCTTTCTTCTTTGAGCTTTGAAATACAGCCTGGCTTCTGGAAGTCACTATGCAGCCCAAAAATGATCTTCATATTGCATATAAACCTGAAATTCTGATCACCCTGCCTGATTATATGTATGTATATATGATATATTTAAACACGTGATACCCCTATACACACACACACACAAACACACACACACATTGTACTTATGATTTCATCTACTTACCACCCTAACTGCTTTATGGATTAAATACAATAAAATCAGAAAGTACAGCTGAGCTCCTTAACTAGACGCTACCTTCTTACTACCTTTTCTGCCAGAGAAGGGTAATGACCTATCGTGTTCAGTGCTTTTCTGAAATATAGCATATCTATCATCTCTCCAAGAAATCCACTCTTGTCAAATATTCTTACTGGACACACACCACTTTATAACACATATTATGTATGCCTAAGCATGGTTACATGGTTTTATTTTTCTTTGTAAGTTGAGTGATGATCTCCATGACCCTGCTACTGAACTGGTTTTTATACTGTGTATAGCTGATGAAATTGCATGAATGCAGTCACTGACCATTAGTGGTTTATTAATAAATTACACTTATAATAGAAAATACACTCATATCTGCTTACTGGTGCCTTATTTGCAAAGAGGAAATGGTCACTTCCTGAAATTATATATCAAGCACCATGATTACTTCCTATCTAACACACTACAAAATGTTTTACTTTCTGAAATGTTTGCAGATATGCAATTGCTACAGCTGAATTTCTAGGATGAAATACCATTGCACATTTTGCTGAGTATGTTGTCTGTAGAACGTTTTCAAGTTGTGGTTTCAAAGTATCAAGGGGGAGTATGTATTTTTACTTAGACTTTTTTTTCACCATTAATGAGCTATAACTACACTTTGTCATTTAAAGATATAATCATTTAACATTAATGGTCACTTAATAAATGGTGTCGTATCAGGATAACATCTTCCGTTTGTCCATACTGTCAGACTGTAAGTGAGCAACAGATATATGTGTATCAGAAACAGGCACATCCAGGCCTCTGAGAGGACAAGAAGGGGCAAAGCTTATTGTTTTATCACATGCTGCAGACTTCGTTATTTCTGCAATAAAATCTACAGACATAATGCAATTTAATTGAACATATAAAGGTGATTGTGTACTTTGATGGCACTTTCATAAATTGTCACAGTGAGAAACCAAAGAGAAAATTAGAAATTACAAAAATTAGAAATATTTAGATGTTTATGTAAATATACACATATATTTATGTGGAACTGGAAAGTACTGAGAAGAAATAGTATGATCAAAGAGTTGGTATAATAATGAATTGGAGATGCCTCTCATGTTGTATACTCTTAATAAATGACTGGATATGTATACTTTTTGATTAAAAGAATGATGTAATAAAATCAAGGGTGCTATTTCAGTTATCAATTTCATAACTAACATACTTAAAGAAAATGTATCTTGATCATGTTGGATTAATTAATTCAAAACCAATCCTAAAAATGCAATTTAACATCAAGCTTAAAATTAAGATATTTTATATTTTTATGAATAATAAAATAACTTTCAATTTAAATTTCTGTGCTGATATTATTATATGAATATCTATATAAGATATTTTTCCTCTTTAAATATATGCCTTGGTGAAGTGTAAAATAAAAAATATAGCTAAAATCTGAGTGTGTGTCAATGGTGTAGGCTACCCATTTTGAGAAGCAAATTAGTTAAGAAATTAGTAGTGATATCTGATAACTAAAGAATCAGCTCTTTACCATGTCTTAAAAACAAATGGGCCATTTTAATTAACGGGTTATTATTTGAGAAAGAGTTTATCTAACAATTATACTCATAAATCATATTCACCGTAGATGTTTCCTAGGTATACATGTATTATTCTCCACTCCAGAAATCATTTACTATCGGTTTGTTCCAACAAAAATTTAAATCCTTCAAGGCTCCCGTGGCGTTTATATTGAGAGTCAGCAGATGGAAACATGGCAGAAGAGTGTGTAATGGGACAAGACAGCAATGTCATTGTATAATTGATTCTACAATGTGGTGCAAAAAAATGCAGTGCTCTAAAAAGCTTGAAAAATCAGATTCTTTCTCCTGAAATGTGAAATCTTGGTACCATATTAATTAAAATGCAGTTTCTAAAAAGTAATATGGTTCTCCGTGTTGATTGGCTTATATATGAAGTCCACATTCTCAGTTTTAGTGAATTGCTACCCTGTTTGCTCCAACTTCTGGGCATCTGATAGTACAATGAAATTTTCAGAAAGGTAAAGTTCATAAATAAAGAAGGTTGAATTTTTATCAACTTGTTATTAGAATTAAACGTGAAGGTGAGTTATGTCTCAAAAAGTTTCAAAATTGGCAATTAATAATGTAAACAGAGAGCAGTATGTTGATATAAATTTCAAGAGATAATAAAGTAAGAATGAGTAACGAAACAGAATTGGTGTGCCCATCACTGCACCCATTCCATTCTCACCTCATGAAAAAGTCAGTCTTGGCAAATTTATCTTTAATCATCAAATAACAGTGTTCAAATCTCATAAAATATATCCTTAATATGCACTCTAATACACAAAAGTGACCACATACAGATTTATGAATTACAACACTATCCTCATATGTATATAATTCTATTGTCAACTCTTATCATTTTAAACTCTTACAATACCTATTATCGATACTAAAATATCTGAAAAGTAGGCATTAGGTGATTAGTTATACAAGCAATTTGCTTCATTGCTTAGATCATATGCCGTTAAAATAATACATCAAAAGAGGACAATACCAAGTCAAGTTAATGAATTTCTAATGATGGACTATCCAGTAATAAGATGCTGGCTAAGAAAACAATTTTAGAGAATGTTTTTTCTTTAATCAAATTCAAGCTATAAAGCTGTATTTCACCTGAACATTCTTTAATTTTTTACATACTCTGTTAGGCACTGAACGTCCAGACAATGGTGAAGGAAATAAATAATATTTTGAAAATAAGAGTCCTGCATTAAGAAAACCAGACTACAAATCACAATCCCAGAGAACTTAGACAACATTGAGGGCACTAAGAGAGACATACATACATGGGAAGTAGAAAAAGAGAACTCCTGAGTAAATTGGGAGAATGGAGACCTTGGGAGAGGGTTGAAGGGGAGGGGAGTGGAAGGAAGGGGCAGAGAAAAATGTAGAGCTCAATAAAAATCAATAAAAAAATAAGAGTCCTGATGGGCAATATTCTGTTGCTCAAACAACCCTACCACCACCACCACTTGCTGTAGAGAACAATTAATGATGTCAGGACAAGATCTTTCCATAACTTCTTCTGGAGGAATAGAAAAGATTATACTGTAGTGTTATGCAAGATTTTGATCAATACTTGAACCTTCTGTAAGTATTTAGGTCATTTTACTGTGTTTGCTGGTTGATTCTATCATTACTTAATGACTATGGTCCTCTGTAACTTTATTCCAAAATCCTAGTTTTGAAGACAATTGACTCAGGACATAAATTTTTGTCCATTATTAAACACAAAGCATTTGATTATGCGCTTACATTCAGGGTTTAGGTGCAAAAAATTGATGCTGATTTACCCTTTACTGATTGAAATCATAGTCTTGACCATCCAATTCAGTTTTATCAAAATTGTCTGAGCAGCTTATCAAGTAAGCAACACAAGTGTTTATGTTCAATACTGTCCCTTCATAAAGTCAAAGCCAAGGGGTAAAAGATTAATACATTTTATTATTAATTTATTAAAATTTATTTAACTTAAGGAACTAAAATGTATTACATACTGAGCTCATTTGTTTTTGAAATTTGAAAACATGTATGGACAGAAGAATGTATGTGGATTTTTTTTTTTTTTTTTTTGGTTTTTCGAGACAGGGTTTCTCTGTGGCTTTGGAGCCTGTCCTGGAACTAGCTCTGTAGACCAGGCTGGTCTCGAACTCACAGAGACTCACAGAGATCCGCCTGCCTCTGCCTCCCGAGTGCTGGGATTAAAGGCGTGCGCCACCATCGCCCGGCCTGTATGTGGATTTTAAATCAATGAAGGGTCAAAGTCAAATATATACATGTTTACACCTATATTTCATATGGAATATAAAGTGTACATATATATGAATATTTTCCAGACAATAAGTAAATATAAGCACACAAACATCCATTCGCAGTTATGCTACATCATAAACAATAATATTTATATAAAGATGAAAACAATATTAGCAAAATGCTTTATGCTTTTCCTGTGGAAGATGCTGTGCTGCATGTATTTCATTGACTTTGTTTCTATTTTGAGGCTTGGAGTTACTGAGGAAGGACCAAGACCCTATTTCCTAAAGGAAATTAATTCTTACTCATTATTGACCTCTTCATAAAGAACAAATAGCAAAAATAGAAGCAAAAGGTGAACCATAGCACATTTTTCTTTGACTACAAGAACTTCACTTTTTTTCTTTCAGTGATCAATGTCTGTACCCTGTAGAATTATGACTTGCATGTCACCTTTTGAAAGTGGGTCAGACAATCAATGTAGCACTGTTAACCCTTCCATCACCCTTCAATTGTCTAGTGTCACCATGACCATGAGCTCTTTAATTTTAAGGTTAGATTCCTTCCAGAAAACTCTTGAAGAAATTGATTTCTGACTGTAAGTGACTTATACTATGCATGGTGTGTACAACGGATACTACAGTAATCTGAGGTGGTTGGATTAAAATTCAGCTCCAAATTGCCAGATATTGATTTTCAGGATAAAAATGTTTTCATCATTTAGTGGATTTTATAATATCTCTTTTGGATTTCTCAATATTCTATCTAACTAAGATTAATAAATTGAGATGATCATTTTGGAGTTTGGTTGTAAGAGGTGATTTCATTTTTCTTTCAATTTCATAAATTATCTTCTTAGGCACTGCACTACGTTTTTGTATATCTAGATTTGGTCATGTATTTCCTATAAATAGGATTCAAGATGATTAAAAAAAAAAGTAGGAGTTTTAATTAGTTAGTATTACAAATATAAGTCATCCATCAGACCGATAGATTCTTTTTACATCAATGTTTTAGTTAATATGTAATTTCTTCCTTTGATAGTTTCTAATAATGAACTGAAAGAAAATTTAATTTTAGCCCATACCTGAAAACATAAACAGCAACTTGTGCTTGTGTAGTGTTTGGGGTTGTCAAAGAGTCACTCATCCTCCTTGGGAAATTTTTGTTCACATTGAAAATCAAGAATATTATTTTGAATGGCACCTGAAATCTGTGGTAATCTATATTTTCTTTTAAAAGTGTACCTTTTGTGTTTTATGATGGTCTGAGAATTAAAATCTCCAAATTCACTAACAATAACATATAGCATATTCATACTATATTTAACATAGTATATTCAAATTGAGTATAGAGCAAACACTCTTTCATCAGTGTCTAATATAAACACAAGATAAAGCATGCAACTTTGAGAAAAATATCCTAGATACATGACTGAAAAGTCAAAAATTTCACTGACAGCCTTGAATATTATTCTGGTGAAATAATGGAGTCCAAGAAATAGTTAAATACGGCATAATACATGCACATGTAACACTAACATCAGCCAAGTATAAAACTGAAGACAAATGGATTATCTAAAGCACAGGCAGTGGTAGAACTCTTGAGAGAAAATAAGACCACAAGAAGATGAGTCAGACCACAAGAAGGATGACTCAAGATAAATATAGTTGTTTATAAACACATTAAGGTTCCAGGGTGAGGAGGCCAAAGCAAGAGAACTGAGTATTGCAGACTACTCAGAGCTACAGAGTACAATCATACTATAAAATATTTGTGGTGTGTGTGTGTGTGTGTGTGAATTTTTCAGATGTGTGCATGTGTGAGTGATACATTCCAGTCTTTACACATATATAGCCAAGTGCAAAAAATAACTATTTATTTTTTTTTTACTTTTTTTGCAGTTAAAATAGAAAATATAAAGTTAGGGGCAGTTTTGTAGAAATACAGTACTTGAAATTAAGTAGAAACTTAGTACATCATAATTTAAAATGTACATTCTAATAACTATTACTTTATAGTAAGCTTATCTTAATTCAAGTAAGGTAACAAGAGAAATGTCCTTTGATTTAAACTTCAATTATGTGTTTTTTCAGAAGATAATTTGTAACTATTTCTACCTAAAACTTATCCAATTTTAACTTTGTTAAACTTAATATTTTTGATACCAATAGTTTTTGCTTGACAGAAACAGTGATCACCCATCTGGCAAGCATTTGGACTTGTCTCGATTAGGATTAGATGAAAAGAAGTGGGAATTTCTACCTAAAATGAAAGCATCAACTTTGTTGACAACACAAAGAGACACAAAGGAAGAAGTTTGCTTTTTTTTTATTTAACTTCTTAATAATTAATGCTTCTCCTGTTGCTGGTGGTGCCACTTTCTTTCATTGACATCAACATCAGAACCAAGGTTTTTTTTTTTTTTTTTTTTTTTTTTTTTACTCTTAGTTGGATTGACCCGACCAAGGACTCTCTAGGAAACTTGAGACCTTGAGGTCTGGATCTGAGCACGTGGGGTGAATGCACTGAGCAACTGCCTCATTTTCAGCCTTGCCAGAATGAATACAGTCCTTGTTACACTTACCAGACTAGATTTTATAAGCCAGTCAAATACATATCCTTTTAATTCTAGCAATTCTATTGACTCCCTTCGTCTAGAGAACATCAGCAAATTCAGAATTCGGCTTTTCAAACTGTCTCTGTGTTAGCAAACTCATGGACGTCTCACTATAAAAGGACTTAGGGGAGGCTGTCTGTAATGTCAGCAGAGCCTGGAATGCAGAAATGGCATAAATTATGAGGAAGCAAGGATTGGGATTTGATCCATAGTTGGCTTTCTAATATGTTCAAGGATTATTTGTTTTTGCTACTAATAGTCTCACCTTTATGATTGTTAAATGATCATCCTTTAATAATGTAGGAGATAGTTCAGCAGAGATACACACCAGTTATTCACCACCTGAAGTCAGGGGATTCTTCTTTTCTTTTAAAATCTCAAGGTATGAACATTCATATTTCTCCTTTTTTTTCTCTTTTTGTGTATATTATGCAGTAAAACCTATAATTTCTTTTGTCTTAAAGGAATACCTACCTGCTGGCCAGTCCATAAAACACACCTTTTTCCTATTCAGGGTTGAAGAGACAAGTTGTATGCACATTATTTTCTGCTTCATTGGAATCCATAGATGTTCTCTACACTTTATTTTGTGTTTTCTTTCTGTTTAGAACATAAGCAAATGGAATGATTCAAGAAGCCTCCACTTTAAAATTTTATGCCTCTAAAGGAAGTAAATGTGCCATAGCAAAAAGAAATCTATTTTTCCATGTTTGTTGAAGCAACATAGTCCAGAAAATTTTCAAAATGTGCTATAAATGGCTGAACAGCTAAAGAAAATGTGATATATACACAAAATAAACTGTTATTAATAATTAAACAATGAAATCCCACCATTTAGTATAATATCCAAAGGCACAAAGAACATTATATTAAAAAAATAAGTCAGATTGGACCTGTATTGCATTATCTCATATATGATATCAAAAAATATTGATTCATGGGAATTAGCATTGAGTGGTTTATGTCAGAAGACAGGGAGGACAGAGGTACAGAAGGTTGGGGAGAAGCTAATCAATAAGAGGTTTTATTCATATAATTTCTATTTTATCATATTATATAATTGCTTTATTTTATTGTTGTGATTAGTTAATCTGTTACTTTGTTTAATTTACCAATTGAAGGTTATTGAAAAGATGTATATATAAAATAAAACACAGTAAATTTAGTTTTTTTTTTATTACTCAGAGCTCTAGGCATTCTTTGAAGATCTTAAAAATGTATAATCCATAGATGTGGAGAACTAATGTTTCTGAAATCATTTTCTTATCTTAATAACTCCATGGAAACACAATGATATCTCCATTTACACTGAAAAAGATAGAATGCTTAAGTACTTTGTCCAAAGACAAATCTGATAAATGATATTTAATTTTGTAGCATGATTAATAAAAACCCAGTGACAGATATTGGGGTTCAACCTGAAGATCAGAAAAGCAAAGCAGCCAGATGTTAGAGAGCTCTTACCTCTATGAAATTATCAGACTGAAAGAGCAAGAATTCCTGGCTCATCCCGCCTTATATTCCTCTCTAGTTCTGGTATTAATGGCATGTATCACCACGGCCCGGCCTCTATGACTAACTAGTGTGGCTGCTGGAATTAAAGGTGTGTGTCACCACTGCCTGGCCTGTATGGTTGTCTTGTGTGGCTGTTTCAAGTTCTGATCTTCAGGCAAACTTTATTTATAAAATGAAATATCTTCACAATTTGATTTTATGTTTATATGTTTATAGTTTATGCTACAGAGTTTGAGATTTAAACATTGAACCATTCACTTGTGAATGAGAACCAAAATTGTAGAGAATGGCCAAGATACAATGATCACGTGTAGGAGTTCGAAAGCATCTGCATTTACCTGAAATGACACAACTCAGTTACACAAATTACACAAAAAGTAACGGCACATTTACTTTACTGTGTCTACTCCCTTTCTCCAAACACTTTCACCACCTTGTAGGCTGAAATGCTTTGATGGCAAATACTAGTATACTGTAGTGTGTAGGGGAGTGGTGACTGATGGCTCCAGTTCACTGTGTTTTCCAGGCAGAAGATGAGTTGGGCATTTACCAAAAGCCCCAGCAAGAGACAGTCACAGTTCAAGTCATGATAAAAGGAAAGCAGATGGAAACTAGCTAGTATATTACTAAAAATCTTTAGAACTTGACATTTTCCTGTATGTGTGTTTTTACAGAGAAGGGGAATGTAAAACAATTTATAAGAACTTTGAGCGATTTTTGGCAAGAGATGGGAATTGTCTGGGTAATGAAAACTTTTACTAGGAATAAGGGATTGTTGGAGATATCTTGAGAGTTTGAGGTGGCTCTTCCTGTTGCTAATAAGCAGTAGCATTGGTTATAAAATTTGGGATAAAAATGTTTTATATTTATTGATGTGGTTAAAATCATACAAGATTTCCTGGGTGCCTATTTCAAAAAAGTCTTACAGAAACTATTGAATAGTTTCCAAATCATAATTTGGTTTTAGTAAGAATGCCCTTTACTTTTAGTTAGAAAATTTAAAGGTAAGGTGTTCTATTATGGTAGAAATTTTACATTTTGTGTATTTTAAAATTATTTCCAGTTGGGTCTTTAGTTGTGCAAATCTTTTAGAGCATCTGTATCTTTCGCTTTCTTTTTCAGTATTTGAAATATTTTCTTTTTCTGGCTGCATCTTCTGACTGCAAGTTGGTGATTGCTGCTTAGGTGTGACTACAGATGATGAAGAAGACATTTCAGAGCAAAACAGGGAAGAGTTTTGGGAAATTAGAGACCATTTTTAACATGGCCAATATACCTTGTAGCTTCTTTTTAAGTATGAACTGCGATGCCAAGGAGAATTTTAAAAATGCAACATCGAATTGGAAGCAATATTTACTAACCTCTTCTAAAGATTCAGAAGTCAGAAATCTATAATTTTATTGTAATCAAGTTTGATATTTATAAGGGAAGCTAAGAAATTTGTGTCACAAAACTAAGGTTAAATCCATTATTCTTTGTTTCAGATTTTTGCCTACTTAGCATTCTTCCAAAATAACCATGAAATAAAAATTAAACAAATCAAGCAAAATAAATAAATATGGTATAAATATACCCTATCACCTTTTAGGTGCTGAAAATACAATCTTATGCACCAGTAATCTTTAAGCCCAGAATGATATCATAAGAATGGTTCTTGGGACTCTAGCAGTTCTTTACCAGCAATGAGGAACCCACAGCCTTTGTGTGACCTGTCAGCTTGTGTGGGAATAACCTTCACTGTTTCAAATTCAATGGATTTGTCTTTGTCCTGCCCATATCTATAGTTCTCAGGCAAAATTGGAGAGAATATCCTACTTCCTTAGGAGAAGTGTAAAATTTATTCTTATCAGCTACTTTGGAGGATAGCCATCCCTGCTGGTTATGGGGCAATTGAAGACACTACAGGAACTGTTCTTGTTCAGTCTTTTCTCTGCAGGAATGAAAACACGACCCCATACAATGCTTCTCTGTCTTGTGCCTCAGATACCAAGACACAGGTGCTTTGGTGACTCCCACAGAGACAGGGTAGGTAAAAGCATTCGGATTTCTCTTCCCTGCTGTTGGCAGACTGCAGTTCTTTGCTGTCTTCCATGAAGTTGGAGTTCCCCCAGCATGAGTAAATGATGCACACAGTTCTATACCACAGTTAGCTACAAATTTGAATCAACTTCGCTTTCCTTCTTTCCAAACCCAAACAAGATTTAAACTACTCTATATTTTCATGATGTTGCATCTTTTCTGCTTGCTTGGCTCTGTACAACCATTCATTGTATGGGAAAAGAAAAATAAAGTAGTGATATTGTTACTTGACAGGTTTTTTCTAAGACATATTTACTACTGAAGAATATGTAAAAGATTATGCTGTACAAGAGGTCAAGTAACATACGTAACCATGAGTTTAATGATTAAAGTTTATGGTTGTAACGGCGTAAGCGAATGCAGACAGATTGTCAAAATATAGACAACTTTAATGGAGGAATAGACTTACAGAACCACCGTTCCCGCGGAGACCAGGAAAGCAGAAGCGAACGCTGGGAGCACGCTCACAAAATTTATAGGAAAACTTTAGCCTGAGGCGAACACGCCCCCTAAGGGGTGGGACTTATCCCTACATCTCCCCCTTTTGTCTAAATAAGACAGAACTAAACCAAATACAACTATATACAATAATAACAAATAAATATAACAAACAATATTGAGAATCAAAAGTTTTGCTAAACATTCTATCTCAAGGAGTCTAAATAATGTAGAGAGTAACTACAATTATATAATCTTCAACTCCATCAAAGATCCGAGAAGGCAATAAATATTACTTAACAAACGA
>NW_026067998.1:1250840-1304174 GCF_014885135.2 Alexandromys fortis
GACTGGTTCCTGCCGGTGGTGGTCTCTGTGGTTTTGGAGCCTGTCTTGGAACTAGCTCTTGTAGACCAGGTTGGCCTCGAACTCACAGAGATCCGCTTGTCTCTGCCTCCCGAGTGCTGGGATTAAAGGCGTGTGCCACCACAGCCTGGCCGGCCTTGAACTCACAGAGATCCGCTTGCCTTTGCCTCCGGAGTGCTGGGATTAAAGGCATATGCCACCACCGCCTGGCCGGCCTTGAACTCACAGAGATCCCCTGCCTCTCTGGATATTATGGGCCTGAAGGCCGAGTGTATCTCGGACTCAGCCCTGGGGCCCGAGTCACAAACTAAGAAAATGACACCCAGGAGTGTGCTGTATTAGCTAGCAGGCTACGCACTTGAGTTGGGGGCAAAATAGCCCGACGTTGGACGCCAAAATGTAATGGCGTAAGTGAATGCAGACAGATTGTCAAAATATAGACAGCTTTAATGGAGGAATAGACTTACAGAACCACCGTTCCGGCTGAGACCAGGAAAGCAGAAGCGAGCACTGGGAGCGCTCGCCAAATTTATAGGAAAACTTTAGCCTGAGGCGAACACGCCCCCTAAGGGGTGGGACTTATCCCTACATATGGTAATGGAATTAAGTCAGAGGGAAGGCTGTGCCTTTCTTATAATCAAACCCACAAACAACCAGGGAATAAATATATTTTAAATGCAATAAATGCCAATGATGAGATTTGGGGTTATCATAAAAATGTGAATGATTTTAATCAATCAATCTATGAAAACTATTTTCATAAGCATGTCAAATCAAGAGCTCAGTTTCCTCTCTTCTACTACTGTGATGTTTGGTTTTAAAACTCAGCTAGTAGGAATGAAAGTCTAATTCAACCTCACTGTTTTTCCTTTTATCCCAACCTCTTTACACAAGTTTTAAAGAGACTTAGACTATAGCTGAGAGTCAGGCAGTTCAATATCTAGTTACTTCCTTTAGCTAATTTGGAAACCGTTGTTCATTTCTTTTAGATTTTTTGACATTGATGTCTCCAGGCGAACAGGAATCCCTTTACTGTATGCTCTATGTGTGAGTGAGTGCTTTCTATCTCATCAACAATGCTCATTTCTCAGAGTAACTGTACTCCTGAGTCTCTAACAGAATCCGGGCTTAGAAGTCCTTTCTAATTTTGTGCTACTTTGTCCATTACATAAAGGTGAATGACCCCTCCTGTTCTTCATCCTGATTCCAGCTTTTCCATCCCAGGAGGATGGTGAATTAGAACCTCCAGGGAAGACATTATGTTTACAGCAATCACTTCTTCGCCTCAGTATGACTTTGCTAGACTACAGTCTTGACCTCTCTAGCCACTCCACTTACAATTTCCACTTCTCCCACGAGCCTCAAATCATTCAAGGCTGCTTCAGGTTTATTTAGTGAACCTTTTCACTTTCTAGCATACTACAAATTTTATGTATGCATGTAGAACTATCCTTCTCCCTGAAAGTTCCACGTGTGGAGGTTTCTTATTGACATCTTTTAAAATTTCTTGTCTCTTTCCGTACCCAATATCAGGAGCCCTCTGTGAACGCAGGGAAACATATATGTGTAATGGATTTGCTGCTGTGAGTCCCCGGCAGCTTGCTGCAGTCCACAGTCAGTAGCAAGCAGGCAAGGCACATAAGACCATGAGGCAGGTCCCCGAAGGAAGGTGGCTTGTCCCTGGCAGTGTCCCCAGCGGCTATCCATGTGGTGGCAGGCAGAAGAGACAGGAAGATAGGCACACCATGCAGAGTGGAGTTTCACATTTATTTAGTGGTTATGGAAGGGAGGGGAGGAGGGGAGAAGGGGAGAGAGAGAGAGAGAGAGAGAGAGAGAGAGAGAGAGAGGAAGGAAAGGCCGAAACTGCCTCTCCAAGAGGGAGACAGAGAAAGAGAGAGAGACTAACTCTGGAAGGAAGACCTGCCTGCCTCAGCAGATGGGGGGATTGGGCGTGGCTTGTCTCTTAAAGAGACAGAACAATACGTAATAATATATATTCCCATGCTCAGAGATGCTCTGAGAATTCTTCTGCTCTTCTTAAGGAAATTCCTACTAAAAGAAAACACATCTCTACTTCTGATTGTCCTTGTAAATATACCATAGAATGAAAGCATTTCTGCAACTCCTTATTGTGAACATATCCTTTCTGGTGAAGCTCCAGGCAGAGTTGCTACTGCAGGATTCACCATGTCTCAATTTTACTTCATTTATTCACGAGTAGTATTGCGCTTATTATCAATTATATGAATGTGATGGGCAACTCAGTCAAACTGATATTTCTAGAGAACTAAACTTCCCAGGCAAAGTATTGGAATAAAAAAACTACTACAGCTGACTCAGATAGTTGAATAGACACGTTTATCTTATTGTATCAGTTGAAAAGTTACCAGAGAGTTCTAGTAACAACTTCCATTTGTAATTTCTGTTCCCTGACAGGAAACCACAGGTAGACAGCTAATGATGCAAAGTCTCTCTGAAATTATAAGAAGAGATAACAGAGATAAGTTTATAGCAATAGCAATGGACTGACCTGGAGAATGTCTCCCAACACACACACACACACACACACACACACACACACACACACACACCACTCTTTTCTGTTCTTGTTGGCATATTTGATTGCTGTTTTCCAAGTAAGATTATTTGTAATATAGTAATCATAATAGTACTACCAGACAATTCTATCTGAACTGTCCTAAGGTAATAACAACAATGCTTTGTCTAAAGCCAGTAGTTCTCAACCTTCCTAATACTGTGACCCTTTAATACATGTCCTCGTGTTGTGGTGACCTATAACCACATTTTTTTGTTGCTTCTTCATAACTGGAATTTTGATACTGTTATGAGTGAGCCATAATGTAAATATTTGACATGTATGACATCTTACTTGTGACCACTCCGAAAAGGTCATTTTTACCTGCAAAACGGATCTCAACCTACAGGGTGAGAATAACTGGTCTAAATAAAAATAGTTTTTGTTCATTTCTATATATAGTTCATTATAAGAACATTATGAAGTATATATGCTATATGCGTGTATATATATTTGACTTTAATTTTTATTATTTTAAAAATGTGTGTGTTTGTATGTGTGCATGCATGCATGTTCATATGTGTGTGCATATGCGTGGATAACAGGAAAGCTCAGAATTGCTCGATTCTCTGGATTTATAATGTTGAGGAATAATCTTTTTACGCTGTGAAGGTGTCACTCAGATTGGTTTAATAAAAAGCTAAACAGCAAATAGCTAGGCAGGATGTTACAAGCACAGATAATGCTGGGAATAAGAAGGCAGGGTCGCTAGACAGGCAGGGTCGCTAGACAGACAGGGAGTGAGCAAGGTCTGCAGGACAGGTAAATGCTATGAGCCTCATGGCAGTGTGTCAGTGAATAGAAATGGGTTCATTTAAGTTATAAGAGCTAGTGGAACAAGCCTAAACCATCCGCCTGGCTTTTGAAATTAATAATAAGTCTCCATGTCATGATTTAGCAACTAGCAAGAAATCCTCCTACACTAGAGTTACTGGCTCTTCTGAGTTGCCTGATGTGGATACTGGGAACTAAATTCAGGTTCTTTGGAAAAGCAACAAGTACTCTTAATTGCTAAGGCATTTTCCTTACCATATATATATTTTTTTTCAAAAGGTTTTTTTGTTTGTTTGTTTGCTTGTTTGCTTTTTTATGTCACAGAAACTCAGTTAAGAACTTTTCATCCATTTCCTTTATAACAACATCCAAAAGAGTGATTTTCTTTACTACTATGTTCATTCATACTTTGAAGGCAGTAATGATAACATTGATAACCATAAAACACATTTGCCATCCTTGAAAGCCTTCATACATAACAGAGGATTTATTGCCCCCAGCATAGCATAATTTTCAGCAAACAAAGAAAAGATCAAGCTTCCAACATGTCACCTAATTATTAGGTAGACCTTTCTTATCCACACAAGCCATCCTTCTGCAGGCTTTGTGCATCTCTGACCACCATTCTCCTACTCTAGTGCTCATGAATGGTTTGCTTTGAAGAATTTTTTTTTCTTCGTCAGTTCCTAGGAATGAAGGACAAGGATGTCTTTAAACTATAAAAATGATACAGGGAGCCTAAACACCTGCTCTAATTGTCTTTAGTACTCTACAAAAACATGAGGCAAAAGCACATGTAATTGCTGCTTTCGTGGAATAGAGTATAAAGTGATCAGTTTTCAGGAACGGCGTGTGCTGCTCTCATTTTCCCACCTCATGCTTCAGTTCCCTATTCTGCTGTGGCTCAGGTGCACTTCCCCTGTACCCAGCATATGCTTAAAAAACACAAGTCCAGGTTGGACGGTGGTGGTGCACACCTTCAGCCCCAGCACTTGGGAGGCAGAGGCAGGCAGATCTCTGTGAATTTGAGGCCAGCCTGGTCTACAAGAGTGAGTTTCAGGACAGATAGGACTGTTACACAGAGAAACCCTGTTTCAAAAAACAAAACAAAACAAAACAAAAATAAAACAAGCAAGCAAGCAAACAACAACAACAGAAAGACACAAGTCCATCACTGCCTCCAGATCACTACATCCTTTCATTACTTTTCTTCTTTGCCCTGTCTTTGGCTGCTTCTTCCTTTCAGGTGAGAGCACAAATTTGACCTTTCCTGAGCACAGCAGGGAGAACTGCCTCTGTGGACAAATATTACCCTGCTGAGCCCCTTGAAGTAACTCCCCATGCTAGTCTGCAGCATGCACCAATTTGCATTCTTCTTTCTATTCAGCAGAGTGAGAAATATGCTTTATCTGGAAACCAGAATCTTCCCAGCAGTTAGGAAGGTGCAGACATAATAGGGCATCATTTGTAATCAGTTCATTCAAACATAATACAGATAAATAAAAATGAAAAGTTGGCTCATCCAATGACAAAGTGTAATCACTTCAAAAAAAAGTTAAACTGTAAATTTTACGTGTCCAGAAAACATTAAGAAACATATTTTTGAAAAAAATACAATCAGAAGGGCTCCTGAATAAGCTATAGTTTAAGGTTGTGGTACTTATTTAAATTAGAGTTGGCCTTTCTGGATTCTTTGTAACAGCATTTACTATAAAAATTGGAAGTCCTAGAATCTGTTTGTACATTATTTTGTAAATAATATTTTCTCCTCTAGATCAGTTCATTTGTATTGGAAAATTAATAAGAATTAAACATAAACCTCTTTTTTTTACATTTCTGAGACAGTTTGCGTGATATTAGGCACAACAATATTTCAATAATTGTAGTTAGAGGTAGAAATTCTAAAGTGTTTGTGATTACAGCCCAAACATACTCATATAATAAAAAAAATATGAAACCAGGGGGAAACACGGCTTTTTGAAATTCACAAAGCAAGTCTGTTTGTGCTGATGGGCTCACACACTCCAGGAATGACTTTGCCAAGTCTAGTGCAGGTCCAGCCGGCCACACGGCTATGTAATAACGATATTGGGAAAAGCACAAGTGAGAGCAGAAATGATACTGGCTTCAAATTCAGCTTTCACTGATGAGCTAAATGAACTGGCAGTGCTTAGAGGAGAGGGACCAGGAAGAGTAGCAAGAGCCAATTTTCTGTGCAGTCTAATACGACAATTTCTTTAGCCGCGGAAATTGGTTTAAAGTTCCCCTCTCCATTTTCACATGGCCTTTGTTCAGTGCCTCTTAAGAGCAGTTGCAGTAGAGGATTCCTCTTTGCTAAAAAGTTTTAATCATAGGAGATCCCTAGCAAAGTTTCAATAATTCTTTGGGTCCCAAAAAGTCAGGTGTCATGAGCACAGGTGGGTTTTCATCCCTTACATTAAAGGTCTAACAATAGACAAAGGTCTGGCAGGACAGTCTAGGTGCCTAGACCAGTCTGTGGTCTTTCTGAGTCTCCAGTGTAGGCAACCTGGGATCAGGGGACTGAAAGTGAAAGTCAGCAAGTGAGGAATGAGAATTTGATCCCATTTAACCTTCTGGGAATGTACATTTGAAGTGGTACTGGACAAAGGCCAAGGTAGGCTGCTACTAAATCCCTTGGCCAAAGGCTCAGAGTAGACATACATTTGGACAAATATGTTTAATGCTTCTATTTATTAGATTTCTTTTCATGGAAAACACTAATACCACACATTTTGTTATTCTTCATAAAAAGACTGCCCTGACAAGTTTCTAACTAATGATATAATTACTTCATTAGGTAACATAATTAGAAATTACTTGAAGTCAAAAGAGCGCCTGGTAAAGAAATGCTTAATTTACTAAATAATTTCAACTCGGATGATTATTAAGTTAAAATCAGAAGTTGCTGAAAACCTCAAGTAATGGTTTTACCAGTGCCACATGATGGAGTAATTGCTCAATTAGCAATTAGTTACAAACAGCAGTGCCCTTTATTTTTACTTAAAATAAGTAAGCCAATTTCCACTCTTCAAAAATGAATATTAATTACATTGGAAAATTAAAAAAAAAGATGCACCTTTTATCAGAACCCACAGTCATACAGAAGCCTTATAGGATCTTATTTTTTGACCAGTTTAGGACTTTTAATTTATCCTAAAGTCACTGAAGCAAAAAACATGCTAAACATTCTTTTATAACCACCAAGGCAAAAAAGAAACAAAACAAAACTACAATAACAACAACAACAAAAAACCATTTGTAAGAAAAAAAAAACTTGTTTGCACAGAGGATGAAGCAATATAAGTTAAAATCCAGAGATCATGGTTAGCTCTATCACTCATCTTAAAAAGTTTAAGTGGCTATTCTGTCAAAACTAACAGGGTATCTCTCTTGAACCCTTATCTACATGGAAACCAAGGACACCAAATGGCTCTTTACTGTTTTGTAATGTCATTAGAAGGGTCTCTCACTGAACAGGTAACAGAGTGAAAAACAAAACAAAACAAAACCCTAGAGTTCATTCTTTAAAATGAAGAGGCAAAGATTGGGGATAGAAGAAATTATACAAACTTTGTCTTCTTTTCTTGTGCCCCACCCCCCGCGCGCCTTTCAGGAAGTCTCCTTGACTTTCCAATCTTCCATGGTCTCTGCATCCAAATCCCTCTTCCTCATCTGCCATCCTCTTGGCCTCCAAAGCATCTTCTGCCTCCATGTCAGTCACCATAGACTTCAACAGTGAGGAAGATGCCAAAGCTGCCAAAGAGGCCATGAAAGAAAGAGAAATTAATGGAAACAAAGATATCTTGACTGGGACTAGTCATGTAGGGTCTTAAGAATTAGGCACAAGATGAATCATCTTTTACTTTTAAACCTTTAGAAATGTTAGAATAAAAAGAAAACTTGATTTTTGCTGGACTGCTCTTACCATTTTTATTAAAGCAAAGCAAGTTCTTACAAAGTAGAAAATACAGAGGTACTTCCCAGGTGTTTCATTTTGGAAACATTAATATTTGTTATTAAATATTATCATATCTCCTAAAACTAGAACATGAATTTATATGTTACTATATTTGTCATTTTATACTAAGATAACAATAATAACTTCTTTTTCTATTGGCATTAGTAAGTATCATAAGTAGGAAACTTAGAAAAAAATCCAGACTTTGAGAGTGACATTAATGTTTTTTCTTCTTGTCCTAAGTTTTAATTAAAATATTTACAATTAATATGTTATTTTTGTCTACACTGATGAGGTGGTAATAAATTATATGGGAGAAATAAAAATTGCAAATTAAGAGCAGTTTGACGGTTTAGTGATTTAAGATACTGACACCAAGCCTGATGACCCAAGATTGATACCTGGGACACACATGCTGGAAGGAGAGAATGAATCCTCATACACTGTCCTCTGACTCCCACATATACACTGTGGTTCATCACACACACACACACACACACACACACACACACACACACTCTTACTAAAGCAGTTATTGTTTTGTTTTTTTTTCCCTAGAGAGCCATCTCCTAAATCATCATTTGGGGGTTGGGTTTAAACATATGAACTGGTTGGTGAACAGATATTCTGATCTATCTATTTAGAAAAATATTGTCTAGAATAAGAGTAGCAGAGAAAATCTACATGACATATCCAGAACACAGCCATGAAGTCAAAGTTGGGACTCTCCAGACAGCCAGGCAGAGCACTTGCTTCACACAAACAGCGGATGGAATTCAGTCTTCAGTACTGTAGTTAAGTCATTGCTTATATAGTCAGAATAAATTGAAAGTAAAACCTCAAGTTATTCCTTCCCCATACATTTCTCAAGATCCAGTGCTACCTAAGGTTTTTATATATTCTCCTTATTAATACATGCATACACATTTGATAATATTTGACATATCACATATTCAATATATATGACATACCATATATTTGATCATATTTGACCGGAAATATGTATTTCCAATTGTGTATCCTAAGAAAATGTATCAAAGTGCTACTACAGAGCCTCAGAACTTTTCCTTATATGGAAATAGAGCCCCTGAATTATGCTTAGTTAAGAAGTCATCAAGTACGAGGGTGAGAAGAAATTTATCATGGCAAATATCCTTTTAAGAGGAAGAAAAAAAAGCACACAAGTATCTTTTTACAGCAAAGGTATGAATCTGAGTGATGCATCTATAAACTGAGGCATGATAAGGATTAATGACTACCACTAGAACAGGCGCAGAAGCAAGCAAGCATTTCTCCAAGGCCTTAAGGGAGCATGGCCCTGCTGGTACCTGTGAGAGAACTAATTTCTGCTGTTTTAAGCCTGAGTGACTTTAGTACTTTGTTAAATAAGCCCTAGGAAACTAACACATTACATAAGAAAACAAAATAAGAGATAGCAGTTATATGAAGCAATTCATTAAGATCAGGCAGAATGGGATCTAGAGGGAAAACAGCCAGGTGATTCAATCCAGACAGACAGAGAAAAAAAATAGCAGCTACCCTGGGCTTGTGGTGAATGCTGTGTCAGATACTTAGGCAGGAGCATGATGGTACTCAGAGTCTGTTCAATTTGTTTTTGAGACAGTTTCTCATTGGTCTGGAGTTCACTGCTTAGGCTTGACTGGCTGGCCAATGAGCCACAAGGATTCACCTGCTTCTGTCTTACTAGCTCCAGGATATCCATCACATCCCACCATCCTGGACATTTTTTTATGTAGGTTTGGGAATTTAGCTCAGGTATTCATGTCTGTGCATTCAACATATTACCGGTGGCCACTCTCCCAGCTTAAATGTCATGATTAGACAGATAATGTGTATTGTCCATCCCTAGTCTTTCAGAAGGAGTCTTTCTCATTTAGTGAGAAAGCACTGCTAAGAAAATGAAAGTTAGAAGTGCACAAGAAAGCAGCCACAAGCTGTGTTAAGCCTCTAAAACACAGACAGAACTCATCGAAATAGGAGAGTAAATTTCAGTTACTGAAAAGATGTTGATATGCCATGCTCTAGGGAGGCCCGCTCAGTGATACAATGCTCTACTGTCTTCAAGATTAATCAAACCTGGCAGAAATTTCACAAGGACGCATTCATAGATGAAGAGCTACAGGCAATTAATGGTTGCTGAGAAAAGCCTAATCAGTCTTCTCCAGGGCTGAGCCTCCCAAAAGGTTATCTGGTTCCAAGCAGTCATCACCAAATGAATACACATGAGAGCAAAAATAAATGATATCTTCAAACTGTATTTGTAATACATATATATATATATATGCAAGTGTGTATACATATGTGTGTATGTGTGTGCATATACACGATATATATGCAACACGAGTAACGAATAAGCCATGGATTTGACAAAGAGTGAGGGGTGAGGATAGGGAGAATTTTGAGGGAGCAGTTAAAGAGAAATGATCTAAATATAGTACTTAAACATAAAATTCTCAATAAATAAATAATTATTCTAAAGCTAATGTTTTACTTCTGTTTAGGAGATACAACCAAATATTTATCTTTACTTTTTCAGGAACAAATCCAGGAAAGTCACTTATGCTAAGGAAAATTTGTTAAATCCACACCAGCTATTATTGCAATAGTAGAATCTTAGTCATTTTTCAAAACTTGAAATTACATATTTAGTCAAATACCATTTGGCTAAAACACAAATTCAGAAGTGCATGTCTAACAGGATTCTACAATGTGGAAACTGATGAGAAAATAATAAGAAATAATAAAAGGACTTGCTAGGGGGAAAACACACTTCCCAAAACATTGAATTATTATCAGAAAATAAAAATGGTCAAGTTGTTTGTATTCAAGTTTTCCAGTAAAACTAAATGCATTATTTATTAGAGTTAACATGAAAATAGCAGCAAATATTATTCCAGATTAAGCATTTGTCAGACGTAGCTCCACACGGGTTGGTGAGGGGATTTTGATCATTTTGTGCTACCTGATGTCATATGAACTGACTGCTCACAACCCCGAGGACCAGATCCACTGATATCATAGCTAAGTATATTCATACATTTCTTCAGCATGGGAATTACTTGTTTGCGAAAAGGAAATAAAATCTAGAAAGAGAACAAGAAAGAAAAAAGGTTGAGGGGTGAGGAATTACTAAATGAATGTACTGGACTTTGGTTATGAAAGAGGATACAAAACCAAATGCTTTCTACTTTTTATTCTGTCACAGATTAATTTTGTTTTTGGTAGTGGATACATTCACAAGAGTGTATCTGATAAAGAAAATATGAAATCCAATATGAATCACAGTAGCTTTTGAATGTCTGTTTTAACGGCCTGGATGTTCCCTAAGCTATAGACTTTGGATATGGTTAATTCTGGTGTGTGATGATTTTTATTTTCCATTTTTAATATTGAAGTTAAGTAAAAGTTAAAATAAATTTTAAAACATTAAGTTTTCTATTTCTAACAAGTTGATTTAAGTTATAACATAGTACCTGAGTTTTTAGACTGGATAGAAGGTTTTAAATGTGTGTACATATAGACCCTTTTTGGCATTTTCCATGTGTCTAAATTCATTTTCTGTTTAGAATGACAATCAAGGATTCTTATAAGTATTTAACTTGATATTCTCAAACTGTCATTTTAAACAAAAATTGTCCCAACTTTTCATTGATTACTTTTGACTTCTTGAGGAAATTTTTCCCTTTTAGAGAGGAAGCAGGGTTTTCAAAGGCAGAGTAGACAGGAACTGATGGGGAAACAGGAACTGGTTCAATATTGACAGTGTGGGAAGAGCCCTATCATTTCTCTTCCCTTGAATGGTGTTGGCACATTGCACGCGGTGAGTATTTATGTGTTTTGGTACAGGTTGTGAATGCCACAGCGAGGCAGCCAGGCTGGCCCATGTTTTCCCCAGAATTCTGTCTCCACTTCCCATCTTGCCATAGAAATGCTGGGATGGTGTGTAGGAGCTGTTGTGTGTAGGCTCTCTGTGGTATCTGCTCATCTGAGCACAGGTCTTCGTGTTTCCACAGGAAGCACTCTACACAGTGAGCCTTGCCCCAAATCTAAGAACTATGTTTTATAGGTGCTGGGAATAGGAAAGCACCTTGATTAGTGGTTCAATTAATCCAAATTGTTTCAGTTCAAGAAAGTGCACAATGAATATCTCATGATATAGAAGGATGGAGCTGAGCATAGGGTAAAACAATGAATACAAATCATGTGAAGATTAGAGTAGAATTATTAGTAGCATGAAAGAGACCTAAGAAGGAAACATTGTTTCAGTAAGATGCATCTTAATAATTATGACTAAATATAGATACATTACTTTACTGTGTTAAGCAAGTGATTCTGCCTCACTTACCTTGTGCTTTGCCTTCTTTTAGTTGCCTGGATTATTTATTCTTTTACTCCTCATAAAGTGAAAGGGTAAGATTTATGATTCTGTTTTTTTTTTAAATGAAGCATTGCCACCAAGAGGATAATAAGCTGCCTGCAAACCACACAGTTACGAAGCAGTGTCAGGGATCTGCAGCCAGGCTGGCTGGCTCCCGAGACTGCCCTGACCTACCACGCTGCCTTACCCACTGCACTGGGCACAGCCTCCTAAAATCATCTGCACAGCCCCCCCCCCACCACCATTTGACTATACTGAAAATAGTATGAATCAAAGCTGTTTCTGTGCTCTCATTTGCTTTATCTCATGTCATCATCTGCTTAGTTTATGAACTCTTTTCTCTGGGTAACATCAGAGGTGCTTTGCGTTTCATGTTAGTGCAAACTAAGTCTCATTGAGTATGCGAAAGAGCAAAAGAATGAATATAAAATACATATTTAAATACACTAGTAAGCACCACTGTGATTATGAAAAGCTTGCAACTCATACAATAAATACAGATATTCATGGGGCATGTGTAACATTGATAATTTAAATAAAGTTTTTGAAAAGTGAAAATAATGTACAGTGGACGGGAAAAATCTTACAAACAGACTCATAAGGATACTTCTCATACATTGCAAGTACCTTTATGTGTATTTGTACAATCACCCTAATTTAATATATTGTTAACACTAAGTACCAAAAATTTATTTTCAGTTGCACCTTTCATTGGATTTTATTCTCTAGTCTCTTCTAAGAAAGTGGAACATAGATGCTTCTGAGTGCCTACTATATGTCAGGAAGTTTCTAATTCCTAACTCATTAGAATGGTTATAATTCTTGCAAGTTTCCACTATATTATATTAATATCATATCAGTATATGAAGGCCTTGAGAAGTTAATTACTTGACCAGGGCGAAATATCTCAGTGTGCCAAGGTTATTTTGAAAAACAGAAAAAACATAAACATGAAAAAACTGATATAGATTTTTTGGAATGTACATTGAGAGTGATTAATTTAGTCTGGATAGCTTGTTTAAAAGATTTTTCTTTTGTTTCAATGTATAGCATTTTATTGCATTATATGTATTTATTATTTTGGGTTCTCTACTCAATACTTTATAACTAACATTAAATACTTCAAAATTATCTGACAGGTAAAGTTTTGCATTTTCCTTTTCATTTGAGTTAAATCTTATCCTTGTTACTTTTACATCCATAAGTAGTGTTTCAGAGAAGTAAATGAAGCACGTATCTCTAGAAATAGCTATGTATCATCAGCTCTGAGGAAGATCAGCCCATAGGATCATGCCTCAGCTCTCATGGATCCTCAGAGCAGAAAATGAAGACTGTCCAGAAGCCATATTGCTATGTGTCTTTCTTGATTGCCATGCCAGCATGTTCAAAAGAAGGACACCTGGGCCCATGTGCATCAGTCAGGGATTTTCCAAAATGGATTTTCCGATCCAAATCAAGTTTATATGGTCTCTTTCCTATGCCCTGTGGCAGGATTGCTAGGATGATCTTGGCATCCATTCTGTGGATTGTTTGGTTTTAAGACTCAGTATGGTTTCTTTGTGATGTGTGAGCTTTTTTTCTAATTAATTTAATCTTAGCGTTCTTGTTGTATGCTACTTGGCATTAACAACATAATTACTCATATGTGACCATAATTATATAGAAAGGAAAACTGAGTTCTGTGATAAGCATGGCCAGATAAGTCATGAGCAGTCTCAGCACTCACATTGTCTCATTATACCATACTTTCATTGCAGGCCATGTACATGTTTTCTAGAGATGCTTAAAAACTCAAAGTAAATTTAGAAACTTGGAAAAATTTCATTAGATTTTTTTTTTGCAATTACTGTGACGTGAAAATCATATGCTTATCAGGGATATTTTATCTGAAGATTTCAAAAGAAAAATATACTTGATTCTGACTGAATTTTTTGGAATGTGGCGATTTTTTCCATCTCAAATATATTCCATCAACCATTGGTTGCATTCTAACTTCTGTTTTCTTTTCTGATTTTGATTTCTGTTCGTTTCTTTATAAAGACTTTTGTGATTGGATTATGCCCAATGGGTTGTTTAGGATTATCTTTCCACTCAAAGATAATTGATTGTGTCGCATAAACATAACATATTCATATGGTCTGGGATGTAGGGTACAGATGCATTTAAAATCATGCAGAATATTTGGATATTATTATTCATTTATTACATTCTGAAAAGTGAACTATTATGTTGGTGATAAAAGGGCTGGTAGCAGATGACATTTTATATGAAGCCATATTAAATAGATCAAAGGGGCTCGCAAAGCCACCAGCACAAAGAGAATATTCTGATTTGTAGGATTTTCAAATAATAACCAGTGCAGCAATTATCGACATGGTGCTCTTGGGGTCTTGAGAAGTCCCATAAAGGACCACCATCCACATATGCAATCAGCAAGAGCATCTTTATTAGTCCAGCATGCTGGGAGCTGTCACCACACACACACACACACACACACACACACACACACACACACACACATACACACACACACACACACACACAACACACACAAAACAAAGATGGCAAAAGACCCTGAGATCTGAGATCCCTTTTTAAGCCTAATGAAGGGGAATGTCTAAGGAAGTTAGGTCATTTTAACTACAACTGGCTTAAAGAAGTGGCAATCATATGTGTATGCTCTAAATGGCTAGGGTTAGTCGGAGAGACTGGTCATCACCTTGAGATAAGCAGGTCTGCTCTGAGCTTACTATGTGCAGAATACGCAGGTTCCCTGGCAATCCTGATGTCAAGGTCCCTGAAGTTTGATTGTCCTTTGTTCATTGATTTCTGCTGGAACTGTTTCCCTGGTTGTCAAGAGGCTAGAGTCAGGCTTAGTGAGGGCTGGTGAAACCTGGTCCTCTCAGTGCAATCACCATAAAGGTTCAGTAGTGGCATGCATACGTTGGTGGCAAGTAACAGATCTCTAATTGGACTCATGCTTCACTCAAAAAGAGAGATTTCACACCTGGTACTGCAAACCTAGCCAACTCCCCAGTGAAGTCATGTATTTTGAAGAAGTTGAAATCACATCACTAAAACAGCGTGATCTCTAACTAACTATTTGTCTTTCTACCCACAGATAAGTATTGTACTCGCCTCTCATTAAGAAAAAAAATTCTCTATGCAATAGGTAAAGAGACTACTTGCTTTTGACTCAGAAAACTATAACCAACCAAAGTGAAAAATTGTAGCGCTCATTCCCACCGATGTATCTACAACCCAATTCCTGCACGTAGAGAACATTGTGGAAGAGGGGCGGGCAGATTGTAAGAGCCAAAGTATCAGGTAGTTTGTTCTGAGATGGTGTCTCCTAGTAGTATAGAAGCTATAACCATCAATTTCCACTAACATCACTTCTCAGAGGTGGACTAATCACTAACTAGCCAACAAGCCTAAAAGATGTCCAGCTGTTCCCACCTCCCCTCTAAAGTTACACACACCTAGTTTTAATGTGAGAACTCGGGATCTGAACTCAGTTTACATGTTCTGCTACAGGAAGTTTACCTACTAAGCCATGTCCTTAAACCCTCATTTTAATTTTTTACTGCCCTCTGAGGAGCAGATTTATTTAAGACAGATTACCTTATTTAAAAGTCACCATATTAAAGCTTCTAATCTGATGAGGGAGAAAGCGTAACCTTATGCTTAAACTCCTCAGAGGTATGTGCTTTGCTTTTTTATTTTTTTAAAAAATTCTTATTAGAAAATATCCTTGGATTGGAGGGATAGCTCAGTGGTTAAGAGCACTGGCTGCTTTAGAATACCCAGATTCTATTTGCAGCACTCACAAGTGACTCACAGCTGTCTATAACTTTAGTTCTGTCTTCTGCCCTCTGTGGGCACCAAGCATACGTGTACTGCACAGACGTATGTGCCATCAAAGCATCCCTACACATTAAATAGAAATAAATAAATTTCAGAAATTTCTTTATTAAAGAAAATTTCTTTTTAAAGATGCATTTCTCATTCCTTGAATGAAAATGAGTATCAATGTCACTTGAAGTTTTGCAAACCCAAGTAATTAAGACCCAGATGCTCTGACTGACCCTATGTCTAGAGACTGTCACATGTCATGGATTGCCAACACTTGTTTACAGAAATGCTGATCAGAAGGGACATGACCTCCCATTTTTAATACCCACAATTGTCAATCACTGGGAACAGAAAATCAACACCAGTGAACCTTGTGAAACAGAGTTAGCTGAGACAGATTTGATAATGGTGAAATATCACAGGCATTGCCATGATTGCTATTATTAGCCTCTACTTTTTTTTTTTTTAACTCCCCAAGTCTCTGCTAAGAAGAATCAGGATCGCATTTCTCCCATCCATATTTCACTAGAATGGTGAGAGACTGAGGAGATCATGATCTGATTCAGCCACTAAATTTACTTCTACCCATTCCGATATGATGTACACTAATAAAATAATACAGTTGCTTAAAAAGTCAGCCCGTCTTTGGGTGACACAATGGTAAGGGAAAGGATTTTTAATAACAAAAATCCAAGACCTTTTCCCCATCAATTTGACCTGATGATAGGTCACTTAACTCTTTGACTGTCAGGTGGAAGATATCACTATTAAAAATAATACATAATCCTCCATATAGTTGAACTCTTCTTCAAGACTGGCGTAGGTTAAACAGGCATAATTGATCTTTAAAACTGCCTTACTGGGGAGTTTCTAGTATTGGTAACATTTAACACGGAGGAAACTGAGGCTTAGACAGGTTAACTACTCTGTTCAGGGTCTTATAATAGAAAGATAATGACAATCACTTAAGTATAGATTAAACTGAATTTCAAGATAATAACTTGAATATGAACTTTTAAACTTAAAAGTGGATTTGAAGAATTGAAGTGTTCGTTTTTCAGGTAGAGTTCTGGGAAAAAGAGAGATAAAGTGTTGCACATTGCAGCACTCAAAGTATGGGTGCTGATAATATGTCTTTTAATTCTTGTAACATTGATACAAAAAATTATATAACATTGTATATGCATATAAATGCATTTTATAAGTAAAATATTATAGCACATTTGCTATTAATGCATGCTAAAATACCTGCAATATGCCAAATTATAAATGTCAAGTATTTGGATACCAGATGGATATTATTCCTAATTTTGTTTTTGCCTCAATAATTACTGATTACTTGATTCTATTTTTTTCATTACTCTATGGGAATCACTATGTGGGCGGTAAGAAAATATTAAGTTGGATAAAATTAGGAGCCACCCCAGTAAGTGGGATTAACTATGAACTTGGTCTCTCTTCCCTGTCAAAACAGCTCTTATATTTCACCCTACAATTAATTGTTCAGTTCACTATGGTCTGTGAGATGGGCAAATGCAAAGAGGTTGAAAACCAGATGTTATTTGTCTGTGCTGGACAGACATTTATTAAGAATCTATTTCTGAAGTCATTGTACTCTGGAATGATATTTTATACTGAACAAGAGAAACTACCCAAGTTCATAGAACAAATATCCATGATGAATAGGGAAAGTGATGGACAGGCAGATGAATAGTGGAAGACATGAAAAAGAATAGGATGTGGTGGCCCTTTAGGCCAGGTTGTTTGGAGAGAAAATGGCTGCCTTAATCTGTGTAAAATGTTTTCATCCATATTTTTTAGTGTTATGACATATATTTATTTTCTAGGATTTATAAATGCAAAATATCTGAAACCATACAAGAGCAGAAAACAACATACACACCTTTTAAAGTTCACTGAGAAACTTTATACCATTATTTCACTCTTTGGTGAGGAAAGTTTTATTATTTTGTAATCATGGTTATTTCATAAACATCTACAACAGGCCATATTTCTGGCATTAGTGGATGAATGTCTCTTAAACCACACCAATAACAGTGACATGGTGACATGGAAGTACTTATTAGAATCTTCTTTTTTTTTTTTTCAACCTAACTGCAGAATAGTTCGAGGCCAGCCTGGTTTACAAAAGCTAGTTTCAGGACAGGCACCAAAGCTACAGAGAAACCCTGTCACGAAAAACCAAAAAAAAAAAAAAAAAACCCTGCAGAATAAATTGTATTTTTACTTGGTATTTTTGTAAAAAAATATTTTAATTTTTAAAAATTTTATATAGTAGTCCCAGTTCTCCTTATCTCCCCTTTTCCCATAAAAATATATAAAGAACTCAACAAACTAGACACCAAAATACCAAATAATCCAATTCAAAATTGGGGTACAGATCTAAACAGAGAATTCTCCACAGAAGACTCTCAAGTGGTCAAAATACATTTAAGGAATTGCTAATCATCCATGAGAATCTTAAGTATTTGCCTACTCAATAAAAAATGAGATGTTGAGTTTGTTTTGCTTTGCTTTTATTTCAGATTAATAAGAAACTTAGGTTTGTATCAGGGATGAGAACACCAGTTGGTTACCAAATACCAAATGATCAGTTCTAAAAACATCCATAAGATTATGCAAACTGAGAAGGGTAAATTTAGGAGTGTGTGTGTGTGTGTGTGTGTGTTTGCGTGTGTGTGTGTGTGTGTGTGTGAACATTCAATAATAATTAATGAAACAGAGGGCTTGGATTTGAAAGAGAGCAAGGAGAGTTATATGGGAAGCTTTGACAGGAATACAGGGAAGGGAGAATATAGTTTTATTACAATCATAAAAATGTAAAACGTAGTAATTTTGCCACTCATCTTTTTTTCTACCCTGACTTTTTCCTTATCAATCTTCTTTGTTACGTTTCTCATATTTTCACTGAATTTGATCTTTCTCTACTAATATACTTGATGGAAACTCTCCGTGCAAACTTAATTTTTAAATGGCGCATATGTGTTCATGACTTTCCCAACTGAACTTTACATTTACATAAGTCAATTTTGATACAATTATGTACTCGTTTTTTTAACTGCCATTTTTATTTTCGTTCAGCTTTGTAGCATTTTAATTATGATTTTCACATTTACATTTGTGATTCATTGGACTTGAACTTGCATGCAATATACGATTAGACATTGATTTTTTTCCTCCAGGTGGCATCCATTTAAGTTACCACTATTTATTAGATAGTGAATCCTATTGCTACTGACTGTAGACTTTATTATATATTAAACCTTCATATATAGATTAGGATTATTTTAAGGTGACTCCAATGCATAGTTCTAGAAGATTGTTTTCCTACTTGTCAACACTCTTGTAGCAAGTTAGATAATTTAGTTGGGCAAGAAATTAAACCCTATATTATTTCTGAGTATATACTTGTAGGACTCCAGGTTATAATACTAATGATATATTTATACACATAGGTTTGTTGCTACACTATTTTCAATGATCAAGACATGAAAAAGCTTCAATGTCTATCAGTATATGAACATTTAAAGAAAATGTGGTATATATGTATAGATTTCTTTTATTTGAAGAATAAAATCATGTTAATTATAAGAAAGATAAAGCAATAGATCATTATGTTAAGTAAAATAAGCCAGCAACATAAAAAGAAATAGCTTTTTTTCTGCCACATAAAATGTGTAATTTCATATATTACATGTGACATGAAGGCACAAGAGAATGGTCAGGGTGGGGGCACTGGAAAGTCAGAGAGTGGGTGAGAGCAGGTAACAAGATATATATCAGCAAAGTACAATGATATGTGGGTCAATATGTGATAATGAAACTCACTGTCTTGTATGTTCACTTGAAATTAATTGACTAAATGATTTAAAAGCCAGATTTCAGAATCATGTGAACCAGGTTAAAATAAATTTGAAGTTTAGAAAACAATCCAGCTTAGAATATAAATTATTGGGGTCTATAAAGACACCTCAGAGACCCTTAAAAGGGCATGCACTCTCCTTAACCTAAGGCTGGAGTTGTTCAGTTACTGCTTGCAACTCCAGCTCCAGGGGAATCCAATGGCTTTGCACTCATTCACATAAACATACCCACACAGAGATGTACAGACACGTGAATATAATTTAAAATATTAAAACTTCTCAAATCTTTAAAAAAACACAAATGAAATTGGGATGGCAAGCAAAATGGCTTGGTAGGTGAAGATGCTTGCAGAGACACCCTACTGACTTGCATTTGATCTTCAGAACTCATGTCAATTTGGAGACAGAGAACCAACACCACAGAATTATCCTCTGACCTCCATAAGTCCACCTTGACTTCTGCACCCCTTTGCACACATCAATCACTCAAACATACACAATAATAATAGGTAGAAGATTAGAAAATCTATGGAGTGGAGGATTCAAAGGCTCAGGAATCTTCTGACAGTACTTTTATCCAGGTTACCTGGAAATTTTAGCAAGCTGAATGACAAAGAAGAATAAACAGTGAATTCCAGCTCTCTGAGATGTGTAGAGAGTAGTTTCCGATAAATCAGGACTGCTGGTTACCTGATACTTATCAAAACAAGGCTTTGTTTAAGCACTGCTTGTTGACGGTAGTTCTAATTTGTATTCCACGTCTTTCCTGAGATAGTTAACTTCAGTTTATTGAAGGTAATTGAATCTTTCACGATTCGGAATCCAGCAATGCCTCGGGGACATCTTTCTAAACATCAATCTTCATTTTATGGGCATAGATCACACGAGGAACTCCACTGAATAGAGTTAAATTCTGAAAATTGTATTTTTACCAAAGTTCTGACACCAACCTAGTTTGTTATTTCTTTTGGGGTACTTGATATTGTTTTCTTAAAAATTGAAATGTAACAACTTTAGTTAGCCAAAAGCTTGGATTTAGTAGATAATTTTCAAAAAAGTCTTAAAATTCATATTATAATATATCCATATACAAAAGTATACATTTATAATGTAACCAAGTGATCCTTTTCTTTAGAGAAATTGCTTTATTTTTTCAAATTGATTCCAATGTAGTAGAAGTTACATAGTGGAACGTTTAATGAAGTGAAAGTTTCCTGAGCAGAAAAAGATGATGAAATGTTAATTTTTAAAGAATACATTACCTCAACATTAAGGTAAATATGAAATCATTCAGGAAGCCAGTGTCCAGCCTTGAATCAGTCACTAACTTCTATCGTGGCTCACACAAAAGGAATGGTCAGCTGTTGGCTGAATCTCCAAAGCTGGGCATGGAGTTCACTCATCATCAGGAGAAAAGAGATACAGTTTTTACTCAAGTACAAGATGGCCTTCAATCCAGAACCACGGCAGCAGCACATTCTGCCCTTCCATATCTCAAGCAGTGGTTAAGACAATCTTCTGGCTGAGAGAGTATCACCATGCCATATCAATATGCATAAAGTGAAAGTGAGGTCAGCAAGGGCTTTTCCCTGTTGCCTATGTCCTCAAACTTAAGATTATTAGGGGAAGAATAGAGGGCATGATCACAGTTTCCAAAAAAATATATATATATATATACCCTAGTCTTCTTCTAAAAAGCGCAAAGGGATGAACTAGGCCACATTTTTCCAGATTAATGCCAGAGTAGCATTCTTACTGGTACACTCTTGTAATGCTAACATTTGAAAGGTAGAGCCAGGATGATCAGATGTTCAAAGTCATTTTTGGCTCCATAGGGACTTTGACAATACCCTGTCTCCAAAATAAATAAATAAGCAAATAAACAACACAATACTCACATATCTAATGGCAGAGGGGAAAAAAAAAAAAAACAAACAAGGTCCAGTATAGATGATAACGGGGCAGAAATAGCGGGAAAGACGACAATTTTCAAGAAATGTTGGGAAAGGAACCCAACCCATGTCATCACTCTTTCACTCTGAATTTATTAAAAGTTCCACAGACAAAAAGCTATCTATTTCCCCATGTGAACTAGTCATTCAACTAATGGTTCCTAACAAGAAGAACAAAAAACAAAAAGTCTAATTAGTATCTTTTCATCTAGCCAATTATCACTTTTCTTTCAGAGGTGGTATACTGTGGGAGTGATGGGTGTAGTGATAATTGGGACAGACAGAAAAAGTTAGAAACCAATCCTCTTTCCATCTTAGTGAAACATGATTTTCCTATGCCCCATAAGGCCCTGACTTCCAGGTGTAAAAGGGACAATCTTTCACTAATCTGCTGAATGTCTGTAGCCTAAGAAATCAGAGGTTTCAGAAAAACACTGATCATAGCTTTTATTAAACTTAATAAAAATATAAGTAGTAGCTTATATTTCAGTAGCTACAGATCTGACATTGCATATCTTAAATCATTTGCTAAGCAGTAATGCTTTTTCAGGATATCTTTAGGAAATTAGAGCAGGATCTCACATAGATGTAGAATCTACAAAAGGTTTAATTCATGGAAACAGAGTAGAATGATAATTAATAGAGACTGGTGGTAAGGGGATTAGGATGATGTTCAATAAAATTTCAATTAGGCAGAAGCAATTGATTTAAAAGAGGCATAGCTTTGTGAATGCAGCTAATAGCAGTAGATTACATCCTTCAAGCTGCCAGTATAAAAGAGTTTAACTATCCTAACAACAGAAATTTAAAAAATATTGAAGGTATCATATTACTATTGAGCAAAATTTAGAATCTCTACAATGTATCCATATTATAAATGATAGGTATACACATATTATTTTCATTTAAAATTAAGCACGGAGTGATGGCAGCAGAACTTTGAACTGTTGGTGTCTGAGAAGTGATCCAGAAGCTTAGCTTGTGCCATGGAAGGTACCAGGTGGGGCCTTGGTGGCCCCTGTGTCAATACAGACTGCAAGAAGTTGATGCATCAGGCAGCGCTCGTGGAGGCATGATCCAAGAGGCCCACCTCTATAGCTGGGATGTGTCCTGTTCCATCCAGAACAACAGGAAGAAAATGGCAGATGTTATGCAAAGCTATGTGAAGTCATTGAAACTGTGTCATGTCCAAAGTCAGGAGAAGAAGTAGAGTACTTTAATATCAAACCCAGCTTTATCAACAAGCACACAATGTATAGTGTCAGGGAAGATGGGAAGCTGACTGTTTTCACTGACCATATAATCATTACTACAGGCAAGCATCCCAGCAATCTCATGCAAGTCTCCCTGCATCCACTCTACTGAAATGGATCTTCAGAACCTCCACATGACAATGCCTTGGGACCACTCCACAATTCTAGCTCCTGGGGCCTGTGTCCTCTACCCCAGGACCTCTCTCTTCCCTCATTTAGTGTTTTGCTGTGTTGTCAGGGCTTGTTCCAAACACCTGGTCATCAGCCTGCTGAGGAGCTGTGACTGAAATGTGTAATATGACCCTTGGCCAAATACTCCTCCTTCCGCCTCGATTGTCAACTGCTTTTCTCTTTATTTTCAAAGACTTTGAACTAACATGTGTCTTCTCATTGACGTTCCTTTTCCAATATTTTGTTATATTAATTGAACTCTGATTGACACAGTAAGGGAAAAGTAAAGAATCTCAGCATCTAAATACTTTAAGTACATCATTTGAAAAATAAACAGAGAGGAAAATAAAGTGTACAAATATGTAATTTACCATGCTTTTATTGTCCGTAATATAACTCAGTCTCTTTCATTTCAGATATACATTCATTTTTTTCTTGGCTATTCCAAAAGTTTTATCAACTTGCTTTTCAAATAATTAGTTTTATATTTTGATAAGTTCTGTGCTGTGTTCCTGTTTTCAGTAGTTCACTGATAGTTTTGATTAATTTTTCTTTTCCATGTGTTGAATTTGAATTACTCTTCACATTTAGATTAGCAATTTTAGACTTTTTTTCTAATGCTTATACCTATTTCTTTAAATTTTCACAAAAAACTTTTCTTTCATCTTTCAAATGTCACAAACAGTATTTTACTTTTTCTCCAACTTAAACAGTTTTTAAATTGTTTAATGTTTTATATTTTATGAATTTATTATTTTTATGTCTATGGGGGCTTATGTGTTTATTAATTTTATGTGTATGGGTGTTTGTTGGTGTATGTGTGTACTTTGTGCATGCGCTGTCTGCCAAGGGTAGAAGGAGACAACAGATCCCCGGTGACCAGAGTTACAGAAAGGGGCGAGCTGACAGACAGGTGCTAGAAATTGAACCTGTGTCGACTTGAAAAGCAGACAGGTGCTTTTAACTACTGAGTCATCTCTTCAGACTCTCAGCTTACATAGTTTTAAAATATTTATTTTTTAGCTTTTATTTGTATGTATGTATGTATATATTTGGATATGCATGAGCAAGTGTGCTGCCTTATACCAGTGCTGGAACCTAATCTCTTGTCTTCTAAATATTCAAGTGTTTTTTAACCCAAAGACCATCTATTTCTACAGTCCCCAGCTTAAATAGCTTTAAATTTTTTTTCTTGAGATTTGTTACTTGATTTTAGATTTATTATTTGATTTTCAAATAGTTGGGATTTTCCAAATATCTTTCTGCTGTTGAATTTTAATTTAATTTATTTTTTTTCATAGACTTAGACCAGCTTAGAAAGCAATATAAAGCAGAAGTTTTTCTCAATGGACTGATTCTCTTGCCTGAGTCTCATGAGGACTAGCACTGCAGTGTGGCCATTTATATCTGTCCAAATTTTGCTAACCTGTGATTTTACAGCCTGGGATGTGGACTGTTTTAATGACATTTCCAAATAAACTCTAGGAGAATCTTCTTCCAATAGTGTGCACTCTCTAAATGGAAGGGACAACAAAGTGACAATCAAGTCATCTATGTTCTTACCGACTTTTCTTCCTGCTTCCTTATTAGGAGGCCTAAAGCCTACAAATACGAAAATGGACTGTCAATTAGTTTTAGCCTCAATAATTTGATGCCCAGTTATTTTAACATACATTTTAAGGATTGTCCAGTTTTCATTACAATAGACTTTTTTTTTTTTTTTTTTTTTTTTGTATCCGATCTCTGTTGTTTTTGTTTCCTAGGCAGGCCCTCACATATTCCAGTCTGGTCTGTGACTTGTCGAGTTGTTGAGGATAATCTTGAACTTCTGAACTCCTGTTTTTTTTTTTTTTTTTCTTCCAAGTGGATGATAGGTGTATGACACCAAGCGTCTTGGTCTTATGAAATGCTAGGCATGGCACTCATGTCTTTCTGTATCCTAGGCACACGCTCTTCCAACCTGAATGCACCCCTCGTCTCTGATGTTTGCATGTGTTGCTGTGAATTATGTAAATTACAATGTGCATAAAATATGGAGTAATAGTGATTCCTTTTACTTATTGTTTACTGTATTTGTAGTTATCTATCTACTTTTATATCTTTTGTTGTATTTTTCTTCTACACTCTTTTTTTATATGCTTCATCTTGAATTCTTTATTTTTCTTTGTCATTTGAGACAGGGTTTTCTGTAACAGCACTAGCTGTCATTTCTAATTCTTAAAGACAATTATGGTTTTAAAAATTAGACACTGTTGAGAGTGTATAGTAATCCTATTGCTGTGAGAACATCCAAATATAGAATTAATGTGTATAAGTTCATATCAAATAGTTATATGAATAATTCAATTCTTTCTCCTATTTTCTATACTAATACTGACATTCATTTTATTAATTCATATACCACGATTATACATTATTACTATTTTAACTTAAATTGTCATTACTTAACTATTTAATTGAAAATATTTCCTATATTATTTATCCTTACCTTATAATCTTCATGTTATAAATTGAAATTTTTAACTGCATATTTCCTTAACTTGACTTCCCTACATATTTAAAAAATATAGATTTTTTTCATTGGAATGGTTGGGTCATTATATAGAGAGTATTTTGTATCTTTAAAATTTGAGTTTTAACTACAACTTACAAGGGAATGTGGAGGTGTGCTTTGAACAGTAATGAAATTGTGTGTTTTCATGAGGAAAATGTCCTTCTAAGAAATGTAGTGCATTTACAAATAGAAGTGTTAGGGATCTTCATTTCCATCTTTGTAACCACATGAAAACAGAGCCACCTTCAACCCAACAGAAGGGCCTCAGCAAATACTCACTGTGCAACCTGTCTCTGTCTTTTCATGATATCCTGCCTCCAGATCAGTAACAAGAAAGTCCCTGTGTTTAAATAATTTCAAAGACATGGTTTCAAGTTGGCATTTTCTTTACGCTTTTAGTATCTCTCTGTTCTTTTTTTCTTGCCTGCTTGCCATCGATGAGGCATAAGTTGTCATTTTTATTTCTGCTCACGCATAGATTTGTATGTCTTTGTCTTGGGTTTTCTGCGGTTTGATATGTCTACATGTTGCTGATATTTTGTTGTTTTTAAACATGCTCTTCTGGGAATATTTTTTCTGTTATTCCTTGAGTTTCCAGGATCTATGTTTTGATATTTGCTGCTAAATTTGAGAGTTTTCAGCTATTTTTGCTTACAATATTTCTACTGTTCTGCTACATATTTCTTCTATTATTGTTGCAAATGCAAACATTCTGCATAATTAAATTAGTCCATAGTCCTTGAGTACTTTCTTCTATGTTTATTGCTTCTTTTTTCGTCTCATTGCACTCTGGAAATTTTCTATTATTCTAATGTCAAAGTTTCTGACCCCTTACTTTTACAGATCTAGCCTAACTGATTAATTTTGTTAGTTTTTTTCTACTTCTAACCTATCAGGTTGATTTCTTATTTGTTTCTACCAGTCCGTTTACATTACTCATCTGTATTAGTCTATCATTCATTCTCTATTTCTTTTACATACAATTCATCTATAAATGCTTTAAAACCTATCAAATGGCAATGGGTTTTTGATCCTACTGCAAGAACTGGCTTTGTGGGAGCCAAGGCAGTTTGGATGCTCACCTTACTAGACCTGGATGGAGATGGGTGGTCCTTGGACTTCCCACAGGGCAGAGAACCCTAATTGCTCTTTGGGCTGACGAGGGAAGGGGACTTGATTGGGAAAGGGGGAGGGAAATGGGAGGCGGTACGGGGAAGAGTCAGTAATCTTTAATAAATAAATAAATAAAACTATCAAATAATTCTAAAGTAACTGTTATGCTTTAGTTTTAAAGGATCATATCAAAGTTACTTTGTCACTTTAAACCACTTTTTAGCTGGGTATAAATTTTTATTGCTAACAACAATAACATAATGGATATAAATAACCAAAATACAAGCCACCTTTTTCCGTGCTTTGCATTCATCTGTTGAAAGCTGGACATGATAGGAAGAGAAATAAAATGATAGAAACAGGTTTTCTATTATGAAGTTTTATAAATAATCTGACTCAACAATGGTAATGGCCAATGTTTGCTTTACGTGATTATTGAAGAATCATGAAATCCAACAAGGGTCATTTTATTTGTCTCTTCACTTGATTTTTGGACATAATAAATTGTCTTCAAAGATAAAATAGGTTTATGGATTTATGTTTTATAAAACCATTACATGGTATGGAATGAAGAAGTTGCAAAAATATGCAACTTGTACCTGTAGTCAAGTCCTGAGGAGGTAAACAACACACCAGGAGATTCCAATCATTCTCATTGATCTTAGCATATTGGAGGCCACCTTGTGCTATAACAGAATCAAAATAAGTAAACCCAAAGTCTATAATTAATCTCTCTCTCTTTTTTTTTGGTGGCAACTTTCTCACTTCTGTGACCTACACAAAAGCTTTCCCATTTACAGTGCTTTTATTTTTTTGTTCTGTAAGTTAAGACATGAAGGCTGGGAAGGATTAGTCTGGGTGGGGAGTGTCTTTCTTTGATGGAACATACAAACTTTTTCTCTAAAGAATAGGTTCTAGAAACAGGGAGTAATTTAATATTTATTAGTATTTAATATTTATTCTTTTTAAAGATGTAATTAGTTTTTGGCTATCCCATCAAACAAATACAGAGGTGACCAAAGCCAAAAATTTCACAATATATGCATAAAATATGAATTTATATGTAAAGTTGCTTATCTAATTCATACATTACTAGGAGATAGCATGATATAATCCATACAAAGAGAAGGAATTTAGAAAACAAGTTCTGTTACAGACCTTGCACAACCATTTGTACATATATAGAACAGATTTTGGACTGCAGTCTCTGCTTAAAGCAGAATTATTTTTTAATTTAAGAAGAAAAGTGAGGGCTAAAGAGATGGATTAATAATGGGGATTTAATCTTAGCACCCAAATATTGATGCACAACCATTAATAACTCCAGTCACATGAGATCAGATACCAGATTCTGATCTCTGTCACACCAGGCATACATGTGGCAGAGAACTGTAAATTCAGGCAAAGCTTTCATACACATAAAATAGAAATATTTATCAAAAACAATTTTAAGAGAGGAAACTGAAAATATATTATTACAAATGTGCTTTCTGTTTGCTTTTTCTCAGTAATGGTAACGGTAATATCAAACATGGACAGAATATAACACATTGTTCTGCTTTGTTGATAAGTCCTTTGTAATCTCTAATGACTAACATTTACTTGCCCTCCTCTCCTTCTCAAGATGGTCATTGCTTTATTCTGTGAACATGTTATTTAATATTATGTTATTATTATCAGAACATTGTAAGTTATTTTATGTTATGACCTTATACTGCATCCCACTTTTATGTTACTTCTCAATTGCTTTACTTAGTCACGACAAAGCACTGCATTACCTTACGCTATAGATTTTGTCTCATGTGCCCACCTATGGGTACACAGAGAAATGATGTAATTGCATTAATTCTACTTTTACAAAAAGTAACAGATACTTACTATTTTTAGTGTGTCTTCTTTTATGTTCACTGATGTTTATAAATACTCTCCCCTAAACAACTTCTGCTGGCTTTTTTTTTTTCTTTTTGATTGCTGTTCTCTCTGAGCTTTGTACTTTCCTCATGTATTTTTCTCTTCCTCCACAGGGCTTACGTCATTGCTTTCCCCTCTAGTCAGTGAACTCTGCTAATTTCAGTCCCCTTTCTATGTCCAATGCTAGCAATGCTACTTTTTATCCTAAATGCCTGGCTTCCAAATTTCCATGATAAATCCAGCCCTATGTCCAAGCCCATTGTTTGGATACATAGAAAGGGTTGGATTCCTCATTGCATCTACCATTCAAACTCCACAGCACAAATCAGTTGTTAGGTTCTCTCAACTATGCCTCCTAGACATAGTTCTTATATCTGGACACTTCCCTCCAATTGTTACTCCTATTTCTTTAGTGCTCAACCAGTTCACAGCCTGATTTATAATAATAAGCTCCTAAATGGTTTTTTCCCACCAGTCACGCACAATCCATCTGGCTTTTCCTGCCAGATTGGGTTTTGTAAAATGCAAATCTAATCATGTTTGCTCCTGATTAAAACCCTTTAATGCTTCCCTGTGTATCACAGGAAAAATAAAAACTCCTTAGTAAGGCAAAGGGCAGTCTCAATCTGTACTATTCCCTTCTCTGTTTTCTCCTGTTTTCCACCTGGTTCCTACTCCGTTTTTGATTCAAGCCAGATCCCTTAGAGGTTGCCTGTTGTTTCAAAAATGTGCCTTTGTGCTCATGTCTCAGTTGCATTTTCAACAACAGTAGATGCAACTACAGCATGAACACTCAGACTCAGTATAAATAGATGTCTCTTCATCATTTAAAATCTGGCGGAAGCATTAAATCCCCCCACATTTTCTAGCATCTATGATGATTACTGCAGCTTGCTCTCTCCACTTTCGTACATTTAGTGTCTACCTTCTCAAACGAATTTTAAGCTCCTCAGCAAAGTATTCCCTAATCATCTCAGAATTCCTAAAATGTACAAAGTTCAAAAAAAAATACCCATGGGTTTTTTAAAAACTTTAAAAAAAGACACAGAGTATCTCAATTGATGACAGGAAATACCAAAAAGCATTTTTTTTTCTCTGCAATTACCAAGTAGAAGGAAACCTCCAGCTAAACAGCTAGATGAAGACTAAGGAACCCAGAAGAAGTTTGTGTGGTATGAGAAGCACCCACTTTAAAATACCAGAAGATTGGCTGCTTCTCAAAATAAAGCTAATAATGATTTTTCATATACTCAGATATGACTTTGATACATCATAATGCATATAAATAAAGATGAAAGAATTATATCTTAATTGTAGCTTACAGCAGACTCTGCTTTCTTTGCCTTTTGTTTGATACTTTTCATCATGTACCTTAGGACTCAGACTGTAAGGCCATGTAGAAGAAAGGATAGCTAAGTAAACTCATTTTTCAGCATTTTCCTTGAGATAACCATAAATTTAGAAGTTGTTCCAAAAATTAAAAAAAAATCAAGGATAGAACAGTATTTTTTTTTTAATCTCCCGAGCATCTGCTGCCCTCCTGAATTCTCTTTGCTGTCTTTGATCCCTGCAGGAAAGATTGGTTAACATTTTTTTTTCAAATTAGGTTTGAATTCAATTATAAAAACTGTAGTAGTTAATCAATGAAAATTAATATAATGATGTGAACAAAATAAAACTACGTGCAATACACAGGATTCTGTATAATGTTATATACAACTGATATGAACTCAGTGATCTTTTACTAACTCGTGTCTTTTCTGATGCAGTTTCCTCACTTCTGTCTTGATGGGCGTCTTCGGATCTAGACAAATAGTCAGACTGACCCCAGGATGGAAAATGAACTACATCCAATCTGATAAATTAAACACATTGCCATGTATTTGTCAATAAGTCGGAATGCCTTCACCAAGCAGTCTGCTTTGTCAGCAAGCGGTGGTTTATTGCCCTTCCTTTCTAATTTCCCTGGGGGCAAGTGCAAACTTGAGATTACAAGAGGAACCCGGCAGGTGTCACATTGTCCATCTTCTCTTCAGCTAGTGCCTCTGTCCTCATTAATTCGCTCTCTTGGCTAGGGGAGAAATGTTGCCTTGCCTCTTTAAAGGGCAGCAAGTAGATGATTTCTTAAAGAAATATTACCCATTGAAGTGCCCAGATAGAGTCCCCTTTATTACTTTATACTGTAATTTATCAACATTACCCATTGAATGAAAGTTGGGAGAAAAAGAAAGCGTCTTGCCTCCTGGAGGTAGTACACCTGAAAAGTTACGTTCGGCTTAAATTGATTTTTACATGAATATGCTTGAAAGTAAATACACATCACTCAAAAGCTGTTGATTTGTGGGAAATTAGAGGCAAGAAAAAAAATCCTCAGGTTGTAAATGTGCAGATAAACTTCGAAGCTTTTCCCTGGGAGGAGTGCTAAAGCCACAATTTGACAATGCAATGTATTAGGAACTAACCACCAGTCTGAATAGCAGGCTGTATTCTTCCTTACAACCACTGCAAACCCTTGATTTAGGATTGAGTGTTTGTTGCCTATGCCCAGGGGACATACTTGTTCCAGTCTGAGTGTAACTCAGCTTTGTAAATCACACTGCTTTCTAATATTGTATTTGCCAGTCAATTAACTAGATGGACTGAAGAACACATTGGATGGGATAGATGGGAAAAGAGTATACATAGCTGTCCTACAGTGCAGAAATCCTTTAGCAGGGGAAGACAGAACTAAAGGCATAGTTAATGCAGAATGATTAATTACAATGAATGAAAAATTGTTAGAAATTCTACTAAGGCATCGTGATGTGTGAAAATAATTTTACTTTAAAATATGAAACTTAATTTTCAAAATAAATCTACCAGAGTCTCACTGAGAAGAAATGATATCAAAATGTTTGAAATAACTTGCTTTGATGTTTAAGATTACATGTAAATTTTAAATAAATTTGCTTATATGAGTATGGCTAGATACATAAGTGTTTGACACAATGTTTGGGCTTACATAAAAGGAGGGTTGTGTTTTTTTTTTGAGTTCAGCATAATATGGATTTGAACCTTAGCTGTATGTTGCCCCTTTCAGTAACAATAATTAATATGATTTCAAGTCTCTTTCTCATCTACATTTATAAATGCACTACATTAAATAATTTAATTGTTTAACTCTTTAAAATTTGGAGATTAATTATAATTACATCATCTTCACAATTCCCCTTTGAATCTCCAATCCATTCTATGTAATCCTCCTTCCTCTCTTTCTAATTCACGGGCTCTTTCTTCCTTAATTATTGTTTCATACATATTTGTATGGATGAATTATGTAGACATATCTATTAGTAAATTCATAATGCAAACTTCTCAGTCTATATAATGCTATAATATTACTTGTATGCATATATTTCCAGGTTGACCATATTAGTGTGGTCTTCCCTGAGAAACACTGTTTCTCCTGCTGTGAACATTCTGTAGTTGCCTATAGTTGTCTGTGCAGGATAACGGCCTCATAAGCTTTTCCCAACCCATGCTACCAGTCCATTTATGTGTCATGCATATTCAGGTCATCTTTAGGCAGTCATATAGGTCAGATTTATGGGAATGACTTCTGACATCTCTAGGAGACATAATCTCACAGCAAACTCCCTATTCCTCTGGTTCTTGGACACCTTCATCCCCTTTTCCATGGTGATCCTTGATACTTAGTTGCTGGTTATGTTGTGGATGTACTAGTCGGAATTTAGCTCCACAACTCGGCCTTTTGATTGGCTGTGCTTTCTTTACTGGTTTCCAACTATTACAAAGAGAAGTTTCCTTGATTAGGGGATGAGGAATACTTTTAGTCAGCTACACCACTGATAAAGTCTCTGCTGTTTTTAATTGTATTAGAAATACCTGTATCTCTGGAGTGGTTTGAGTATAAAGATAAAGAGTGTATGAGAAAACACCAGAAATCATGGTGAACTCACTTAGATTTCCTGAGACAGTAACACTCCTAAAACTATCCCTGTTGAACAAGTTCTCTCCCTTTTTTCTTTTTGTCTTTCTTCTTTTTTTATGAATTGCATGCACCTGAAACACTGACACAAATTCGTGGATCAACAGGCAAACTGTAAAATTAAGAACTATGTTATTGTTTAAGTAAATCAATGTAGACCATTCAAAATATCACAGAATTTCAAATGTTATTTTAATATAGTTAAAGTTGCAAAGATTCTCCTAAATACTGTATGTTCTGACAAATACAATTTAATTTTATTGCTTTATTTTAATACATTTTTGTCATGCATGTGAAAACCCTTGGGGTTATTATTTATCTGCTATTAATCTCAAATGCCAATATTGCAAACAAATGTGCACACATAGCAAATAGATTTTCTTGACTCTTCCTGAGAGTTACCTACAGTTATCAAATATCATATATCTTAAATAGATAAGTAAGTGAAAGTATAAATATTATTCCTAGACAAGAGACTCAGTATTGTATTTTGCAGTGATTGGCAAGAATCTAACTTAAAATTTTACACACACACACATACATATACATATACATATACATATACATATACATATACATATACATATATATATGAAACCATATCTATAGCATGGTATAATACAGTTATTTCAACATATCACACATATACACATGCCCACACGAACACACACAAGCACACAAACACACACACATATACACACACACTTGATGAAAGTCATTTCATTGAGAGTAGCATCCAAATGTTAGTTTGCCTGATTTGAACTATGCATGCTTCATTCTTTCTCTTCTTCAACTTTACCATGTATCTGAGTAGGGATTCAATTTGCTGATACTTTTTGCCTCCATCTCCAGTGCTGCCATTCCAGATGTGCATCACCACACAGTAGGTAGATAACCAAGTATTTGAACTAAACATTAATCACAATGTTTGACCTAGAACCAAATTCATATTTTGTACTAACTTATATCTTCATAACCTTTTCCCTTGACTCCTCTCATTTTATGAGCCTTATGACAAAGACAAATTTCTCTTTGCATTTCTTCTCATCATTATCCATCAACATGTGGGATGTGTCTTTATATTCCACTTGTTTCAATGAAGAGATGCTTTATCTTACATTGAAATCAATCATTCAGTAAATGGCATAGGATGCTTGCTAAGCTATTTTTTAGCATTATGCACAATGCAATAATAGCTACGTGACACATACAAACCACCTCTGTAGTTGTACTGAAGTAGTCACCAATCCCTATGTTTGTCATATTTATTTTTTAGGGATACTGAATTCATTCACTATTGTTTTGGCAACCAAACATCCCCACGTTTCTGTTAAAATTCCACTGGTAGATTATAATAGCATAGTACATGATGCTACCAAATGCTTGATCAATGATTCATAATTAATAATAAGGTACCCCATTAATGTGTACTTTTATATACAGATGAAGTATAGGTACGTTTGTGATAAATGTTGGTATTTCTTTCTCTGTGACTTAGAAGCAAGCAATGTCTGTTCTAACTCAAGCAATACCTGTAGAGTAGGCCATATTAAAACGAAATGAGTTTTTATCACTTCCCAACTGAACTAGTTACTCCATTAAGGCAGATCAAATTGCTTATCTTGACAGAGATTGATTACCAATTAACTGTAGAATAAGCCAGCAAAAATGAAGGTTGGGAAATGCCTAGAAGTTTACTGAGACATCTTTATTAAATACAGAGGTCTGTGGCATAAGTTATCCCAAGAAAATTGTTTTTCAAAACTGTTATAGCTATCACATTAGGTGGTAATGACATTCTGACAAAATAGGAACTGTTAGTAGTGAAACTAAAGGTGACCTTGTAAGCAGCCTACAGAAACCATTTGATCAAATTCTGGCTTCTTGATATTCCATATCCTTGCCACAACTTGACATTGAGTTGCATCAAGTCAAATCATACAGTTATCCACCGAAATTAATTTTTTTCTCCCACCCACCTCCCTTCTTGTCAGTATGTAGAATAGATGACTAAATTAGGTGGGTTTTAAGTTTCTTTATAACTTCCAATTTGGAATTGGTAGCCTGTGATTTTCAGAGGTCTCCAAACTAATTTTGGCAGTATCTAAATAACTAATATTTCTCGATTGGAGTCTAATGAAGTTAGTAGACAGCATTAGGGTTAAACATTTCCAGGACTGAACTTGTTTTAAGTTCTCACACATGCACTTAGCAGACAGCTTCAGAAATGACAGATCAGGGATAAGTCTTTCAGTCCCAGGAGGAAGTTCGTACGGCATCTGCAACCTAAATTATCTTGGCTCCACAAGCTCTGCCCTTTCCAAAATGATTGCCTCATGTGTGGCTACTTGTTGTTATTAAACAAGTACTTCTGCTTTCTGGAAGCTTTAAAATAGCCAAGGGTCTCCTAGATGAAAAATGAATTCATAAATTAGAATTGCATATTTGTTCTAGGTTCTGCAAAGTCCCTGTTGCTGTGCTTTTAGATATTAAAAAGATAGGACAAAACTACCACATATCTACAACTGAATATATACATATATGTATGTGTATGTATATCAGAATATATATATTGGCTGATACTGACAGAGTCAGTGGTAGTGCTTCTGAGGGACTTGCTTCCTTCTACTTGCATGATGGATGCAAATCAAATTCCTTGACCTTAGGAGAGTGATCATAAAATGTAATCAGAGTTCCCAGATCGAAAGGTGCTCTAAATGGTTCAGTAGGCAGCAGCATCAATGCTGTAAAGCATCATGACTGCTAACATAGGTCAGGCTTCAGGAAAACAAGATGAAAACCTTTTGCTTTTAAAAGAAATTTGGTCAGGTCCCAGGAAAAGAATGACAGCTATATTTATATGGCCTCCAACCTCAGAAAACTCGCAGCAATTTGCAGATTTTTAAATGTAATTAACCTCTAGAGTATTCCTGTTACATATGTTTGAAAGCTGGTTGCAAGCACTATCGACTATCATAACACTTTCAAGACTGCAAAGTTTAAAGTGTTAGAATATCTATTCACTCGTCTCAAGGTTATAAACTAAACACTGGTAAAGGTTTTTTACACACTATTTGATTCCTTTCTTGTTGAAATCCAGCATATTTTGAGAACTCTGGTGGAAGGGCTCCTAAAGTTACTGTTGACAACGAAGAGCCTTATACAATGTGAAAAACACTTAGCACACTTGTGTAGTGTAATAAAGTCCAAATTACCAATTGTTTAAAAGATTAAAAAAGTATATGCAAAAGACTACATCTATTTTAATCTCTGCCCTTTGGTAAAAATTCCTGTCTGTATGATTATATCTAGATTCAAGGGTATAGGCTTATGCACTCTGTGTGTGTGTGTGTGTGTGTGTGTGTGTGTGCATGTGTGATACTTAAAAAGAGACTTTTCATTAAATGCATTTAATATATATTTTATACTCTCTTATTATTCCACAAGATACAAAGGAGATTTAGACAAAGACTAAATCACAGGTTATATTTGGAAAATATTTTTAACTTTAATAGAAGATGGCATGTAACTTTCTGAGGGGAATATTGTAATTCACTAAGCTTTTGAAATAAGAAATTGAAGAAACACTGTCACAGAGTAGTCAGATATGCACAGACTAATATTGGTTCCCTCTCAAGATCAAATTAAAAGAACTCATAGAACTATCCTCTTACAGACTGACAATTTTAAGTCAAGAATTCAGGCATTTTGCCACATGATAACTTTTTTCTTTGTCCAAAATTATTGTATAATCAGGCCAGAATCCCCAGCATGGCTTTACTGAGAATGAGACTCTCAGAAAGCTAAGGAATAGGGTGGAGCAAGCAGCCAAAGCTGTGGATTTATGTCTAGCCATGTTTCATAGCAGATTTAAAAGTCATGTGCTCAGAAAAAGATAGAGATATACAGAAAAGACAGATTCAGACAGAAAAAAAATCTTTTAAATGGTTTACAGTGTGTTTAAAAATATGCATAGGCTTTGAGAGAAAAGAGAAAGAGAGAATTCTTAAAAAAAAAAAAAGAAGCAGACTAGACGGGCATTGTTGTGCACTCTTTTAATCCCAGCACTTGGAATCTGTGAGTTTGAGGCCAGGCTGGTCTACAGAGTGAGTTCCAGGACAACCAATGATATACAGGAAAACCCTGTCTCAAAAAAAATTAAAAATAAATAAGAGAAATAGAATAAGAAAGAAAAGGTCCTAGAACTAGCTCTTATAGATCAGGCTGGCATCAAACTCATAGAGATCTTCCTGCCTCTGCCTCCGGAGTGCTGGGATTAAAAGCATGTGCCTCCACGGCCTGGCTAAAACCTACATTTTGTAATTTTCCTTGTTTGGTTTGCTCCTTTCATTAAAAATCTTGATTAGAGTTACTGCTAATATTCACATGACAGATTCTGTACTAAACTGTTTGGAGGTTTCCTCCACCAAAGGAATTAACTCTTCACTTTAGCTTTAGGCAGTCTCTTCAGACAAAGGCAAAACACAGCCTTTTTCATCACCAAAATATCATAAAACCAGTCTCTAGACAGCATACTACAATTCTCCTCTTAAACCTCTTGAGCCAGCCTCCAACAGTTCAAATAACTCTTATCCCTACTGTTAGTATGGCTCATTAAAAGTGATTAAAGCATTCTACTGCTTTTAGAACACTAAGTACCAAAGTCCAAATTCCCCCAAACAAAAACATGTCCAAGACTATCATAACAATTCCCTAGTTCCTGGCACCATCTTCTGTCTTTGTTAGGGCTTCTGTTGCTGTGAATAGACAGTGTAACCAATGCAACTTTTATAATGAAACCATTTAATTGGCGTGATTCCCTACAGTTTCAGTGGTTCAGTCCAGTATTATCATGGTAGGATACAGGGTGGTGTTCAGACAATCATAGTACTGGCTACATCTTGATCAGAAGGCAACAGGATATGAACTGAATGTCTTCTTGAGTTAAGCTGGAGATCTAGGGCAGGAGATCTAGGGCACTTCTGTTTTTCTCAGTGTCTGTCACTGGCAGAAGGAATAAACCTGATACACCTAACTGGGTCATCTGATGATCACCCTCAAGGATGCAAAGTGCTCATCTGCTTGAGAGACAAGGGAGCTCTTTCATGACTCATGGTCTTCTACTCAGGAGACAGAAGAGCATCCCTCAGACTCCTTTGCAGGATGGTGGGAATGAAGCAGAAAGGCAAGAGGACTTGGATGGAGTCGAGAGCCTACATTGAGAGAGGGATGCTATGTCTGTGCCATGGCAGTAGCTGTGTGTGACCCAGAGACCTCAAAGCTCACCCTAACAGTAACATATTCCCTCCAACAAGGCCATACCTTCTTCAACAAGGCCACAATTCCCAATAGTGACATTCCCTTTGGGGGTCATTTCCTTTCAAACCACAAAGGAAAAACAAAGGTATTCACATACACAAACAAAAAGGTACTTGACACTATCATCAAGGTTCTGCTGGCCATGTGCATGTCAAGCAGACAAACTAACAAAAATAAACAAATAGAAATCAGAAAACAACTGCAGTAGAGACCCTGTCAGCAGTACTTAACTAACTTGATTAGAACTCGGTGTTCCACCCGCCAATAATACTCGGTTATGATAACCCAAAGATCAACAGATGATCGCTAATTATAAAAGGGTAAGTGACAGCTAAAGATATAATGATAGGGGGTGATAAACATGTGGTAGATAAACAAACAGGTTCTAGATAGATAGCAAATAAACCATTTCTATACACACACCAAAAAGCTCTAATGAGGGAAATGCAGCTGAATTTTCTCTCAAAATAAAACTGTGAGGTCTTTTTGGTTTCGTATTTAACCATTTTCTGTTTATGCTCCCTTAACTGTAAGTAATTACAAGTTAAATCAGTGACCTTTTCTTGCCATTTCTTGACAGTTTGTTTGACTTTATCTCACGCCTTGTTCCACACTCAGTGTCAATAACCTTCAAATTAAAGTTCTCCTCATTTGGACCCAAATGTCTCCATTTGACTGTGCTGAGCTTCTTAGCATTGCCCTGCTTCTTGTACTTCCAATGAACAATCAATTCTCGTACGACTTCTCCATTTCTTAAAAACAATTTTTCAATCACCCTACCAGAAATAGTACTATTACTACAATTACTATTAGTAGCAATACATTTATATGTATGTCAATGCCTTATGTGTGCTATTGGATTTCTTATGTTAAACAACTTGATCATGAAAACACTTTTAATCAGATTTAATATTGGGAAAAGGTAAGGTGCAGAGAGGAAAAGTGATCTGCCAAAGTTACCTTTTCTATTGCTTATTATTATTATTGTGATAAGAACACCTGTCAGAATCAACCTAAGGGAAAGAGAGTTTATATGAACTCATGGCTTCAGGTATTTTCAGTCTAGTTTATGATGGTAGGGAAGGCAAAGCACAACAGCTTTTATGTATGGTGAAGATCATTAATCAGACTAGGAACGGAAGCTAGGCAGGCTACAATCCCCAAAGGCCTGCTCCTATACCACATGTGACAGCCAAGACCCACCTGCTAAAGATCCATAATTCCTCAAATGTCACCAATAGCTTTGCAACAAGTGTTTAATCATAAGAGCCCATGGGAAACACTTCAGATCCAAAGAACAACAATCCACATATGAGGCTATGGGAAACACTTACGATTTAACAAATCATGCCTGTTCCAAAATGAGACAATGGAAAGGACAGGACAGGCCCAAATAAGACCATGATCCAGTGATCCAGCAAGGAAATAAAAAACAGCTGTATTTATCTAGCATTTGGAACTTGTGGTCCCATCATCTATAATTCAATGGTTACATGTATTCTTGCTCTTATAGCCCTGATGCACACCATGCCTCTTACTTGAACTGATGTCACAATGCCTACCACTTTCCTTGGCAGATATTCCACAGTGTTGGAATGTACAACCTATGGAAGTTCCCATGGCAACTTAAGTTTCACCTTCAAAGTTTCACATATTGGGCAGTGAAGGTCTCCTTCCACAGAAACCAGTCATCCCTCAGAACTTGCCAATCATCAGAGATGGCTCTAGAACCTTGGTCTGACCTCCATCAACCCATAGTTCTTGCATTCTCTTTGCCTGCAAAATCGGTACTATATGGGTGAAGTGACACTGTGTTACAAATCAAGAAGTTGTTTCCAAGAGTTTGGATGGCTGAACATGGACAAATAATCAATTTAGTGCTTAGGACCAATGGCCTACACCAATTTTCTCCATTTTTTATGGCCTTCGCATCTCACTATAACAACACCTACTTCCACTTCTTTAGGTTTTGACAGAGGCAAATATAGATATAGATCCTTCATTATAGTCCTTCACTTGAAGTGAAGAAAGTGGGTCAAAAATAGCCACAAAATCTAACACATTTATATCTGATGCCATTGAATAATATTAGTGTGATTTCACAAATGTCCTATATCTTTATTAACCATTTAAAATTATCATTGAGATTGTGATTTGTAGGCTGGTTTTCTTTGCTTTATGTTTAAAAACCACTTGAGTGCGTACGTGTGATAATTGTCTTTCTGGGTCTGGGTTACCTACTCAAAATAATGTTTTCTAGATGGATCCATTTTCCTGCAAAATTCAAGATATTTTTTTTCTGCTGTGTAGTACTCCTTTGTGTAAATGTACCACGTTTTCCTTATCCATTCTTTGGTAGAGGGGCATTTAGTTTGCTTCCAGGTTCTGGCTATGACAAACAATGCTGCTATGAACATAATTGAGCACATGTTCTTGTGGCACGATTGAGCATCCAGAGAACTTAGGCAACAATGAGGACACTAAGGGAGATATTCATAGATCTAATCTGTATGGGAAGTAGAAAAAGACAAGATCTCCTGAGTAAATTGGGAACATGGGGACATTGAAGGAGGGTTGAAGAGGGGAGGGAAGAGGCAGGGAGTAGAACAGAGAAAAATGTAGAGCTCAATTAAAAAATCAATTAAAAAACCTAAAAATAAAATAAAATTTGCATTGATGCAATTACAACTTTAAATGCCCTACAACTACTATCTGGCAGGTAACATATAGGTCCAAAGTTGTATCATTTTATGGATATGCTCTTGAAATATGGTTTCCCTAGGAAGTAGCTATAGCAACACACAGTCATGATTAAAGGGCTTGCTTCTAAGTGCTAGATCAGAAAACTACTTACTTCAGGAGACTGACATCATGTAAAATGTAGCCACATAAAGGGGAAAGAGTGGAATGCAGGATGCAATAGCCTAAATCAGATGACAGTCAAAATTGGGGTATTTTAGAGTAAGAAGACCAGAGCGGTGATAAAAAGCTACAAATGCTGGAAGCATATCTTGCAAAGTAAACAACATGAAGAATAAAATGAATGGTCAAAAATTTATATTTTCAAACTCCAAAAGACTTGTATTTATAGCTATAACACTTAGCATGATATAAAAAAAATATCTGCTTCATATGACTGCTGGGAAACTTTCAAGGTGGTGCGGATGGGATAGAGAATGACTGTGACGATGACAGTTACATGCTTTTGAGCAGTCTCTTCATTCCTACCTCTATGCCAAGCCTCAGCTCAGCATGGCTGTTAGAAAGCTCAGTAGGCACATTATGATGGATCCCAAGTCTCATATGGAAATAGCACTAAAAACAGAATGATATGACCATCCTCATATTTTCACTGCCTAGTGTAATGCTAAGCTGTTAGAATAAAGACTCAGCAAAACATTGCTGACAAAATAAATAACAGTATAACAAATGGAGGGATTGTCCTACAAAAACATCTAGAGGCCAAAGAAACATAACCTGGGATATTATTATGACTGTGAGAAATGGCAATTTTAGATTAACTTTTTAAGCAATGTCCTTCAAAAACTATTAGAAATGAAAAGAGGACTACCAAGGATGACCAAGCATAAAGATTCAAATCATACTCTATAGATCAGCCACTCTATATGCTTGCAAATTTATTATGAACAGCTCAAGATACAGAAAACCTCACTCCCTCATTGAAGATAAATTAACTGTGCCAGGATGTTTGGAAACATATGGAAAGAGGTGCCTTAACGTGGCTTGAAATTTCATCAGAATTCTGGTATTGGAAAGGTATCTTTTGACTAGTTAAGAAGCCATGCAAAATTAAAGAGAACACCAATGAGAAAACAGGATGGCATGTTTCTTCATGTAATAGATTAGAAATAATATCCAACCTACCTAAGAAAAGAAACTATTTTCAAGAACTTTATTTGGTCCATTTCCATATGCACATAATAATATGCTAATTTTAAATGAGTCTCAGCTTTTCACTTAAGCCTGCCAGCAGGAAGTCTACTTGGCAATACTTTCTTGAATGTTTTGCCAATTACTGTATGTACTTGAAAACAACAAAACTGCTTTCTATAAAAAGCATCATATAATTCAAACTTTTTAATGATCCAGAAGGGATTCCAACTCAATTACTCTGAATGTGTAAAATTTTACTATGTTCTTTCCACATCAGTTTCAAGCCCCTGTCACCTCAAGGGGAAAAAAAAATCTAAAACTGTTAAATAAAGCTGCTGAGATCTTTGAAGACCTTCTGAATTCCCTTCTAGAATAGTATTTGAGGATTCTAGGTGAGTTTTCCTATATATGCTATCGGACCCATTCTCCTTTGAATGGGGACCTTTCGAAGTCTCTGTAATAGGCTAACCTGCCTTCCTCTAGCATTAATGACTCAACTTCCACAGTATGAATCACCATTGTTGTAAGAAACAACCTCATCTAAAGTCGCCTGTACTGGGTGCTCCCTCTGAGTTACAGAAGAGGAAGCTGATAATAGAAGGATTAGGTAATTTACCTTTTACCACATCATTAGTCAGGGAAAAAGGATCCAAACAAGTTTATGTGACACTTAAATTGCAGATTAACATAAGAGACGTTAAGTATATTATATCACCTATTTTTAAAAATTCTGCCTTATTGGAATACATCCCCATCTACGAACTTAAGTGTTGTGGAGAGTTGCTTTTACACTACAATGGCAGAGTGTGGTAGTTGTAAATAACAAATGGCTATCACACACACACACACACACACACACACACACACACACACACACACAGTAATTATGCAGTTAGCTTTTAAAAGTACTGTCAATCCAGAGTGCATAGAATTAACTTGCCTCTTCTTTAGTACTAAATCTATCCTTACTTGGTAGATAAGTCTCTCTGGAATTCCATCATTGCCAAACAATTGATGTGTAGTTCCTATTGTTTTTGAAATGCAAATCCACATCTTGGGGAAATCTTCAGGTCTTTATAAAGTTTGTACTTTTATAGAAATGCGTGAACTTTCAGTAATCGAAATGAATTATCAGGCTATTCAGGTTTGATTACACATGAGGTTGACTGAAGAAGTCAGTTTTAACAAAGACAGCTAACTACCATTTTTAACAATGCAAAATATTACAAGCAAAGACTCTATGTGGTATATACACAAAATTACAATCTATATATGCATAGTTCATATATATATATTTGTATATATATGCAATATATATACACCCATGTTTAGCTTATTGTATATAATTTTCTAATGGCAGCTTAAGAACAGAGACTACCCAGAACCAGAATTCAGACCTGTGTGCTTTGTAAACGCTTTGTAAAAGTACAGTGGTTTGAAGGCAAGTGCAACTGGCTCAAGTAAGGGAAGAGGACAAAGACGGTAATTTGAAGTCTGTTGAATGCGTGGTGGCTTTAGATCTTTGCTGAAAGAGTCATTCTGCAAAGTTTAAGAACTTCTGTAGTGATATTTGTGCCCAAAACACACTAAGGTGAAAAATGAATCTTTTCATGTCCTACAGAGTAGATGAGTTTCATGTTTTACCAGCAGTCATTTTATTTGATCTCTTAGTGACAACCTTAGTTCTGCTTTCAGTGAAATCTTGGTTCATAAGAAAATTTCCCCTTTGGAATACTCTTTTTATTTTTAAGTGTATTTTCCCATGAATTTATCTGGCCTATTAGAGATTGATAAGCTTCACTATTGATCTGATAAAGATGCCATCAGCCAAAGAAGCCACTGATGCAGTCCCAGCTACTGTTTTCTCAAGCCGAAATTGATTGAGAGCATCCCCGGTATAAAATGAAACACGTTTCTGTGGAGGCACTGACACCACACCATCTGTCCAGCATCTTAGATTTACTCTCCCAGATAACTTCATATTTCACCCTGCAGTCCCTAAAGAAACATCACTTTAAACAGGGCCACATGGAAAAATGCGCTTCAATAACATTTGAAGGTCTTGCATTTAGCTGCAAGGGCTTCTAGCCCAAATGACTGATGTGCCTGGAGAGAATCTCCATTTGAAGTTATGGAAATGGGGAGGAGCAAGGCAAGGGATGGAATGTATAAAAACTGAAATGATGGCAGTAAAAGACACAGGGATTTACAGATAAAGCCAAAGGATGCTGGCAGCCATCTATCAGACTGCCTTGATGAAACAGGTATTGGAAATTAACTTGAGAACCCTATGAATTACATTCAATCCATGCTCTGGGCTAAGCACTTGTCAATTTCACCTCCTATTGCAACCTATTACTTACAGACTACATGGCCAGCAAGCTAATAGCACGGGATAGTGTTAAAGAAAATAGGAGAATAAACTGAATGTATCAAGGCTTGTCACTGACGGAGAGTGCCTTTCTGCAGTCCAGGGTAAACACTGAAAACCTGACATTCACCTGTTCCTAGATAAGAGTTTAACCTTATCTACCATCGCCAAGATTATAAGGGGGGAGTCTTTCAGGATCATTTTCCGGTCAGGGTGATACCCACTCAATTTCACTAATACTATCCAGGTCTGTTAATTTAAAAAAAATGGAATTTAAGTATTTTTTGAGATGTCACCTATTCCATTGTTACAATCTGCCTTAAATCAGAAAGACTCTATCGATTAGTTCTTAGTTTACTTTCATATCTGTCTGCTCATATGCCTTATGTCGTTTCAGTTTTAATTATAATAATTTTCATCTCTCTGTTTCCCTAGCTGGCATGTAATTCTTATATTTTAGAGAAAAACCCAGGGAGAAATTTAGTTCATAGTACCAAATAACTTATCTCACACAAAAAAAGCCCATCAGTAAACAAAGTATTCCTTTAAGATGAGTGCTTCCATGCACCTGAACTATATTGTATTTTTCAACTGATAATCTTGTCTAACATTGAGATGTTTTAATAAGCAGGCATATGCAGAGTAAATGTCAGCCAGAGCCATCTTCTGACTAACAGATGCTGGAGGGGATACAGGGGGAGAGGGACGTAAAAGCATAGAAAAAAAAATCAAGCAAGGCCAAATTAGAACAAATGTTTGTCAAGTAAAAAGGGCAGCTCTTCCTCTGATGGAAGGGATTTAATTAGAAAAGTCAGAGAGGGAAGTTGTTCAAAAGTACCAGCCCTGTTCTCTTCAGATAAGCTAAATGAACCTCATTGAACTTTGCAGAAAAATACTGAACCAATAATACCCAGAAGAAAGAATTCACAAAGAGTGCTGCTGTGCCTCTCACATTTAAGAGGGTCAATTGCTGCTGCCTCTCTAGGTCACAGTAGAGAAGGACTGGAGCAATTTACCTTCAGATTCTTCTGAGTGGCTAAATAGGAAAACGGATCAGAAGAAAATAAGATTAAGTGATGTCATCTTTGATAACAATAAAATAAATCTTACTGTTAATTGGTAATTTGTAAATTAAAAATTGCAGGACTTAACTCACCTTCAAAAGACATCATCACATATATTGTAGTCTAATTTCATACCAGGAAAAGAGTCTTTTCCCAATAGTTAGTGTAGCAAGCACATGTTAAAGAATATTTTATTTCTGTATTACTGAAGGGAATATTGAATATAAAAAGGAGGCTATGCAGAGAATTTTTTAGCAGTTATTCTGTGAGGAAAACAAAAGCTCCACGGGATAACAAATATGGGAAAAAATCCAAAGTCCTTTGCAAATTACACTAAGAGAAAGATAGTCCTAAACTTCTCTGTCTCTTTAATGCTTCAGTGCCTTTGTTTGTTAGTTTTCTTTTCCTTGCTGGTTAGCCTTTTCCAGAGAATTCATGTCTTGTACTGAGCTCTTTGAGAGAGTAATAAAGTACACACAGAATAGAAAACCCTGTGGAGTTAAATCTCACAATGCTTATCATTGGTCTTTTCCGATAAGGAGAAATTTACCAGCTTCCTTTAAAAAAAAAAAAAAGTTTCTTCTCTTACCTGACATACGCGAATTCAGGTGCTATAGATTAAATGTAACAACCCAAGATCTGCCTCATCCACTTGACACTTGATGATACATGTCCAGAAATCAAGACCTAATTGGATTATGCCACATATAAAATTCTTAAATGAAAAGATACCTTCGTCATGGTCAAAAAATATCTACATTCCATGTCAATATATAGTGACACACAACAATATGTATTCTAAAGAAACCTAGTAGTAAATAAATTATTCTTATTTTGTTTCACACTTGCCTGTTTTTCTGGAGAACAAATCTTCTTTTTCTGGAGTTTTAAGAGATTTTCAGGTTTATACTCAAAACAGAGGACCAAAGCGATGGCTCATCAGCTTAAATATGTGCCATAAATTCCGAAGATCTGAATTCAATCCCTGGGACAAAATCCCTGGAAGAGAAAATACATCACCCCAATCTGTATTTTCCAAGTCTTGTGAGGGATTGTATGTATATTTACAGACCACACACACCAAGTACAATAACATATGCACATACATGCTAATAATAATAATAATAAATTGTAATAGTGCAATTTAAAACATATACGCATATTTTTCTCTAGTGAGTTTTATATAGTCAGAAGAGAGAATGATTATCAAATTTTATAGTGTCTTTTAATTTCATCTTTGTATCTGATTCCACATGAAACTACTTTTGATTATGTGGCTTCAGAACCGTGGCTTGAAATGAAAACTTGACACATTTTTCATTCCTTTCTTGGAGATTAGGTTCAATTCCCTGAAGTGGGAACTATATTGTGATACCTGAGATTTCCTCCAATCCCTCTCACCAGTACTCAAATTGAAGATATACCTAGAGAAATGATTGGCTGTCATCTCTGGGCTGGGTTGAGACTAGCATCTAGTGGTACAGGCAAGTCAATCATGCAAGCACCTCTTCAGTGCAAGGACAACAGCTCCCCACCCATGTCTTCTCTCCAAGCCAAAATGTCAATAGCACCAGGTGTGAGAAGGCTGATGCATGGATTCAGAACATTTTTCCAAGTCTTTTTCTTTTATTTATTTTTTTCTGAGCATCTCTACAACCAATCCCCTATGCAACTGTTTACTTTTCTTCCATGCAACTTCAAATAATTTCTCTTTGAATATATATTAATATATGTTAATTAAAATCATTTATTTAAAAATTCCAGGGTTATTATATATGGGTCAGGATTTTATTGGGAGCCAGGGAGCAAAATCTGACTATTTGTGCTCTTTCTTCTAAGATGATGAGGAAGTTGTATTGTGACTCATGGAGATTGTTTTAGTAGCTACTTTGAGCCTTCTTGTAATAATAACCAGTAACCAGTCCTTTAGTAAGAGAAAATAAATGAAATAACTGCCAATAGGGAAGAGGCAGGTTTCCAAAAAAGCAAAATGTACTAGATCTAATTTATTCTCTGTAAAATTATGACTTACTGAGGTGATCAACTTGCCTATTAGCCCCATTCTGTAAAGAAGCAGAGTTCATGAAAATAGGAAACTGTCACATTTTCAGCTGTGAAGGTGTGCCATCTTTGTATGTAAATTGATTTTAATTTTAATATAGTCTCTCTTCAATTTATGGTCAAGTGTATCAATCAAATAATTTACTCAACTTTAATGTTAGACACTAACTTAAAGAAAATTCAACTAAGCCTTGTAAGCAGTGAATGGCTTTTTCTCTCAATGATTTCTGACAAATTTAGAGTGAACTTTTTGGGAATTTTTAAGTATAGGAGCATACTGAAGATTACAAAAATTTGGAACAAGAAAAAGAAATTGAGTGGATAATTTGTCTAACCTCTGTCAGAACTTAAATCTTCAATTAACAACATACTTCAGTCATTTTATATGCAAAAATATGATTTCAATGCTATTATATCAATGATTGGCATACCTTTGTTACTTTAATCAATGCTACACATGAATATTATTTTGTTTCAAAAATATAAGTTTTACTATCTGGGAAAACAATAGTGAAATAAATTAATGATGGTCCTTTCCTAGTAGAAGATTTACTCTAAGTAAAGCAGATGTAATTTACAAATAAATAAATACTTTGGGGAGCTAGATAGGTAATTTTATGGGTAAAAAACGTGAACCCATGATTATGTAGCTGAATTTAAGTTTTAAGAACCCATATAAAAGCAGGGCCTATACCACACATCTATAATAGCCATGCTATCACAAGGAATTGGGGGATAGAGGCAGGAGACTCTTTGGAAGCTTGAGGGCCAGCAGGTCTAACATGCAATGTGGTGACAAAACACCAAAAGAACATATGTCAAGCATGATAGCAATGGAAGAGTGATACTGAGGTTGTCTGCTGACTGCCACATGTGCATTGTGTGGTGCATGGGACCCCATTCCACAACATCTGCATCCACATCAAATGTACACACAGAACTATAATAACATAGATGCAACAAAGTGTTATGCAAGGGTCAAAACCATAGCTAATATTTTAGGGATGGGTTCCCTGACGAAGTGATTGTTAAGATCTAGTAATCAAAAATTAAGTCTGTCCCTGCTGCCTGATATTAGGTTGGTACCCTCCCTTCTCTATTTCAACTACTTCCTAATAACTCAATAAAAAGAAAGCTTAACAGGTCTGTCCTAATATATCTTTTAAATATCAATAATCAGCCCAATAATATATAAGAAATTATGTAGTGATGTATTTTAAAATACCTAGAGATACATATTATTTTCTCCTTTTTTAAATAAGGAGGTCAAGTTCCACATGGTCACACATGTCTGTAATCCCAGAACTAAGAAGCCCAGGCAGTAGGATTGCCTTGAGTTTTGTTCGTGGGACTAAAAGAATGATCACTTTATTAGTTCACATTAGTGATACTGAACAAGCCAGGAACAAGATTCCATACTCAAAGTCTACAAACTGACTTGTGTTTGAAAAGAAATGCAACATTTTTCTTGTAGTTTCTCTTTGTCCAGACTATTCTCCTCAGTTTCATGACGCCAGTCACTTAAAAGGTATTTAAGTTAACTGTGAACACTAGGTGCAGATGTGAACACCATGGAACAATCTGGGTTATCATTGCACTTTAAGTGGATATTGTGTTCTTTATCAGCCATAATTCAGATTGTCTTCAAATTATTAACAGTTGGAACTGTATGAAACTCCTGATCTAGTGAAAGTTTTGTTACATTTTCAATACTGTGAAACTAAGCTTTGATTCTCCCTTCCTACACATCTGAACTACTTCACCAAACATCTATCTTATAATAGGGCATTTAAAATTTTTACAAAGTTTCCCTCGTATCACGAAAAATATGTCGCCTGTCGAAACCATTAATCCTCCCTCTCTTTGGAGCAGGATCAAGCGTGCCAATCCATTTGGCCACTCAACAGTGAGGATAATAGAAGCTAGCATTTTTTAAGCACTATGATAAGTACTTCTCTGAATTACCTCATTTTATCTTCCATTATGTGTTAGGGACTATGGGTTATCACTTGAAATAACTGGAACTTCAGAGAGATTTTGTAACTGTGCAGGTCCTATAACTAGCATCTGTCAGAGCAGCTGGGATTTAAAGCGGCTGAAATTCTTGTAAGGGTGCTACCTTAACAAGACTTATTTCTTCATTTTTCTTCTGTTCGCTAAAAAATTATTGATTAAAAAGAGAAAATAAATCATAATATTAGTTGCTTTGTCTTGTATCCAATTAACAAAGTATGTACAAGAAATGTGGAGTGAAACCAGCATGCACTAAGGTGTTGGGAGTGAGGGTTATTTCTACAAGATGCACTTGGTTCCTTGATGGGCTATCCATGGTATTGGGTTTGAAAAGTGGATTCATCATCACTTTTACCGTAGCAATGGACGGGCTCATAGTGTGTGGAAATATATGTACACATAGGCTAGTGTAGACACATCCTTTAGCATAGGGTCTTTTGTTTAGTATCAGAATATCAGTGAATAAATAGAACTACACCTGGAGAATTAAGCAGTTGCCAGGTTATAAAATACCTCACATGGCAGGCTAAGGAGGTTGGACTTTATCATCAAAGCTCTGGGAGTCATTATAAGATTCTGAAGCAGGCGAAAGACATGATTAGATTTGCATTTTAGAAGGCACACTCCAGAAGCAGTGTAAATAATGGATTAGAGGAAAGTAAAACTAGAAGGAAGGAATCCAGCCAGGAGGCTGTTACAGGAATCCAAACAGGAGAGGGCAAGGGTCTAAATTAAGGTTGCAACAGCGAGGTTATTAAAACTAGACAGATTCATAACTCAAGTGATAGTTTGTACAGAGAATCAATGGGATTTGTTTGCGGGAAGAGAAAATAAGGAGCTAGAAAGCCTTAAAGATAACGCTAGGTTTCGGAATTATGGCATTTTATCTACCAAAAACAGTCAAATCCAAAATAAAAGTTTATGATGGAGAGATGAGGGTGTTTTTGATCATTGTGGTATAAAGTGCCTTTAAAACATCGGTGTGAATCTTCGTTGGAACATGGGCAGAGGATGTTTGTCTAAAGCTCAAAGTGATCTTGGAGGCAAGCCAGCCTAAGCGAATGTGTCAGGGGTAGGGACAGGGGAGTAACAAAGAGAAAAAAGACAGAACAACTTGGTTAACCAACTTAATGACTGCTTTCTGAAATTAGGAAGTATGCAAGGAGCAAAGCCAAAAAACTGTATAATTTCCAGCAAAATCGTTTATGCTGTATTAGAACTTTGAGTGGCTGAGACTCATCTACTACAGATGGTGGAAATCATGGATTTAGCCTTGTAGTTCCTAAGCACCACCGAGGGCTTAGTCATACTTTAATGCACTTTGTTATTTGAATTGCCAATTAAAAAATACTTTTTCAATTCCCAGCATAAAATAAAATCATAAGGTCATGAACTCATTTAAATTGTTTCTCACTTCTTAAACTATTTCCCAATGTCAGTTAAATTTTGTATTGATATGATTATGGTATGTCTCCTGAAATGGTGATGGTTAAGCCGGATTGTCAGCTTGATGGGATCTGGGATGACCTAAGGCATACCTCTAATGACTCTGTGAAGTGGTTTCCAGAGATCGACAGCTGAAGGTGATCTCCATTCACTGAGATCCAAAGCTTCCAACAGGTAGCCCAGATAGAAAGAGGTCCGAGGAAAATATTGTATTGAACACGTGCCTTAATTTCTTTCTGAGAGGGTACATCTTATGCACTGTGAGTGGCAACGATAGCCATCTCTGGCCAAGTCAGAGGCCACTTTCCTCGGCCTGTCGATGTGTTGTGAAGACCTATTACTTTCTCGGGGAGTTTCCTGGACAGAAACACCAACATGAAGCACTGACCACTTACTACAGTCTCGGCATCTACAACAGGTAGAGGGGCATTGCCGGAATGTCACACCCATGTCGTTTAACCTAACCTAAAAATATTTTTCACACACACACTGAGGCATGCACACACACTCGCGCGCACACGTACATGCACACGCACACACACAATTCCGGGTAGCCTGAAAACATTTTTTATGGTATCTCACATATTCAAAGAAGATTTTGTTTTCCTTAAAATAATCTCTTCTGGACTTTGGAAGTCACAACAGAGATACAGATAAGCAGGGAGATGTTTTTCGGAACACAAATATCCCTCTTATCGTCTGCTTAATTTTCAAATATTGTAAATGCTAGTATTCAGGCATCTGCACTGGCCTGCCCTTGAGGTCCTGACAGGATAAGTCCTCACCTGCAGTCACTAAGAGAACCTTCTGTGCACATTCACTTATGTTCACTTAGTTTCGTTTTAAAGGTGCTTGCCCACCTCCTGTCTCTTCCTTTCTCTCTCTTTCTGCCTCTCTCTCTCTCTCTCTCTCTCTCTCTCTCTCTCTCTCTCTCTCTCTCTCTCTCTCTCTCTCTCTCATTCCGCCTCACTCTCTGACTCTCTTTTCTTTTCTGCCACTCCTTTCCCCAGAGGGCGGTCTCCTCTCTCCCCTCCATGCTTTTCAGTTTGCTTCCCCCAATAAAAAACCTCTCCACCTGAGTTCTGTCTTATGGCATCTTTCTCTCATACGCTGCTTTTTAAAAGCTACAACAGTAAGTGAAATGTTTAACTTTTTAGCTTGGAAATTCTAAAACTGGGCATTTGAAATAAACTGGCTTATAATCAAGAAAATAAAAATTAGAAGATGGGAATGTGATTGTGGCCTTTGGATTGAGTACGTCACAGTATCTATAAAGGACGAATTTGTGTTGTTTGATTACAATGATATTGTATGATTACTAAATTGGAGTTTCTTTTCTTATTTTTCCCCTTAACAATTTAGATTTAGTTTTTCATTTTACCTCTCCCTGTAAAATGATAAAGCAAGTAAAAATTGTGCTCTGGTTTACCGAGACAGTAGTTTCTACTTGAAACTCTATAGGAGAGTGGAGGTGGTAGAGAGGATAAAAGGAGGAAAGATAATGGAAAAAGTTGGAGAGGAAGAGGGAAAGAGAGGTAAGGGAAATGGAAAGAATGAATGAAAGAAATTGTGATATACTTTTGGTGAAAGACATAAAACTAATTAATCTGGAAATTCCAGGTAGTTTGGTAATGTATTACTTTTAGTATTTTTCAATATTTCGTTTATTTATGTATATGTGTATATGAGTGTGGAGTGTGTATGCACCCACCAAGTGGGCATATAATGTGGCTCGTAGGTATGGAACTGATGTCATCAAGCTTAGCAGCAAACCCCATTGCAACTTAGTCAACCTAGTGCTCCTAAGTTTATGTTTTCTTTGGACTTGGTTTGCTCCACACTTTGGAATAAATTCTAAGTCAGTTTACTTAGACAAAAAAAGGAAAGTCCTCTGCGATTTGCTACAACCACCTTCTTATTCGGAGGAAAACACAGTAATAGGTTTGGGGAAACATGCTTTGGCCTTAGATACCGATTAGACAAATATGAAAGCCAAACTAGAAAATTCTACCTCAGTCCTAGAGAGATAACAAAACAGTAATAGTGTTAGCTACTTGTCTTAGTTTGGTTACAATTGCTGTAATTAACCATTAAGACCAAAATCAACTTGGGAAAGAAAGGTTTATTGACTTACACATCCACATTGAAGGAAGTCAAGATTGGAACTCAAACAAGGCAGGAACCTGGAGGCAGGAACTGATACAGAGACCATGGATGAGTGTTTCTTACCGGATTGTTCACCCTGACTTGCTTAGCCTGCTTTCTTATAACATGGAGGATCACCAACAAGGGGTGACATCACCCACAATGGGCTAGGTCCATCTACTTCAATCATCAAATAACAAAATGTCCTATAGATGTGCCTACAGTCAGTTTTGGGATCATTTTCTTAATTTAGGTTGCCTCCTCTCTGAAGACTTTAGCTTATATTATTGTCAAGTTGACATAAAACTAGCCAGCACACTATCACAGAAAACTCCAACTCAGAGCTGGAGATATGGCTCAGAACTAAGGGTACATTCTGCTCTAGAAAATTCTATGTCAAGTCTGGAGAAATGGCAAAACACTAAAGATATTTGCTGTCTTTGCAGAGAAGTAAAGTTTTGTTCCCAGTATTCTCATAGGGGAGCTCACCTCAATTCAAAACTAACCTTTTGAGACCCAGTGTCCTCTTCTGGCCTCATGGGTACTGACACACACAAACACACACACACACACA
>NW_026067998.1:1304220-1338474 GCF_014885135.2 Alexandromys fortis
AGAGAGAGAGAGAGAGAGAGAGAGAGAGAGAGAGAGAGAGAGAGAGAGAGAAAGGACAGAGAGAGACAGAGAGATATAGAGACAATGCTTCTTGTTACTCTTCTATATACTGTCTGATTTTATAAACATTTATTCTTTCTTCCTTACCAATATTTGGTGCATATTTCTATATAAAACAAGTTCATGAAAAGTTTTGTTTTATTTTCACATTTTTAGGTTATATATATATTTTCGACCAATTTTTATTAACTTTCGTGCATTTGCAAAAGTATTTTATTGTCTGAGAGGATGCTGTCTTTATATTTCTGTTACAGTCATTTCCTACTAATATAATGTAATATTGCTTAGTAACCAGCTCTCGCTCTCATCCATTTTTCCCTTTGCTCCCTCGCCTACATGCTATAAGACACACATCATAGATTCATAAACATCAATAAACAGTAAAATAAAGCACAGTGTTTATTTAAGTAATCACGTTTGTTGTTGGTACTATTGTTATTATCACCAGCTCTAACACTCATTTTCCCCTGTTGCTGTTACTCAGACAAATGTTCCATATTTAAATTACTCAGAATAAGTTGAAAACACTAAGGAGATTTACTAACAAAGATCTCCTGCCAAGTCAATCATAAATGGAATAAGAAAAATAGTAAGTTATTTCCATTAGATTGCAGTGACTTATCTTCATGAAAGCCCCATTACAAATTTGCTCCAGAAAGAAACACATTTATTAACAAGCTTCAGATGGAAGATCGATTTGTTATTTAGGTGTTGATGTGTACCAAGTGTTTTGCAGAAATAAAATGCTTAATAGACAAAAGTAGATTGCCATTATAATGATGATATCAAAAGATGTGTCAGTGGAAGAATATCATACACAGACACAAGCCTTGCATATTAGCAACATGAACAAAGAATTCTTACAATTTGTGTGTGAGAACACTTTGGGGTTGTGTTCTGTCTTCAGGAAAAGTGTCAAAATTAATGAACCTATATTTAGGTTTTTATGTTCATTATGGCTGAGCATATATCAGTTAGTAGAAAGCATGGAATTGTTTTTGAAAGTAAGTTATAAGTCAATCAACAACTAAAATATAACACATAAAATAAATAAATCAGCAGTAATGAAAATACATTTGATTATTTTACAGTCAACTAGATAACTGGCATTTAAAACATTTAAAAGTTTCAGTCAAAATTATCAAAACCTGCTGGATGGTAGTGGTGTGTGCATTTAATCCTAGCACAGGCAGCCAGATCTCTGAGTTCAAGGCCAGCCTATTCTACAGAAAGAGTTTCAGGCCAGCCAAGGCTACACAGAGAAACCCTGTCTTGAAAAACAAAACACAAGAAAGCATTCTTAATTTTCTCTAGTTTATAATTCAAAAAATAAGAGGAAGAAGAAAAGAAAAAAAAAACAGTGCTGGTAAAATCTCAGTAAAAAGGTTGAATTCTTGTTTTAAATACTATTGTGTGATCCGGTTAATACTGTTCAATTTTAAAACTGAATGGAATTAAACAGTGATGATGGAGGAAATATGGTTATTACTATAATGCATTTAATCCACTTAGGATAGGCTAAGTTATAAAAAGGATTTGTACTTTTATGTGTTTATTGAACATAGGAATTGCTTTACATGTATTGCAGCCCTTCATGTTATGCTTTTCTTTTGTCTGTTTGTTTTTGTTTTGCTTGTTGACACATGGTTTCTCTGAGTAACAGTCCTAGTTTAATGGAACTTGCTTTGTAGACTTGACCTCAGAGATCCACCTTCTTCTGCCCCCTGAGTACTGGGATTAAAGGTATGTGCCACCACTGCCCAGCCGTTTTACATACTTTTATGCAACATTTTTTTGCAATATTTTCAAACACATATTGATAGTAGATAGATGAATAGATAGATATAGGGAAAAGAATGTTAGGGAATAATTTTGTACACTGTGAAGGTGTGTTGATCTGACTGGTTGAATAAAGAGCTAAATAAATAATAAATAAGCAGGTAGAGGTTAGGCAGGACTTGTGAACACAAATAGAGTTTTGGGATGAAGAATAATGGAGTCATCAAAAGACGCAGGGAGAAGCAAAATGAACATACCATGCTGAGAATAGGTATTGAGCCACTTGATAGAATATAGAAAAATAATGAGTTGATTTAAATGGTAAGAGCTAGTTAATAACAAGCTATCAAACAAGCATTCATAATTAATAATAAGTCTCTGTGTAGTTATTTGGAGCTGCTTGGAAAGACAGAAAATTTCACCAACACAGGAATTTGGAAGAAAGGTATGTTGAAGTAGTCCAGAGAAACTGGAAAGAATGAATGAATGATGATCATAATACATTGGATGCATAATTAAACTCTCAAAGAATAAATTAAAAATATATTTTTATACTGTGAGCTTCAAACACAAACATTTTTTATAAAGAAAGAAATACAAATAGGAGAAACAATCAACAGAGAAACCTTTTAAAAAGCATTTAATTTATTCATTCTAACTCTGTAGTTCAAATATCAAAGATCTCAAACAACAATATCAAGCACTCTTCTGCAGGATAAATGTAAGCCATCCAAGTAGAAAAAAAATGGGTTTTGAAATTATTAATGATTATCACAGGCCAACACTTCCCTTGTGGAGAATATAGCTAACACTTTGCTTCCAAACATGGTGTGAACAAAGCAAAAACTACATTCTTCTGTCTTCACAAATTTCTCACTCGCTTTCTTAGAAGAAACCTTCTAGGCAAAGACAGAAGAGAGACGAGGAAAGCTAGGATGGCTTGCATATTCTCATATTGTTGAGTGTCTCCGCTTTCACTAGCACTGTATTTGGCTGCAGCTTGGAGTTTAGCTGCTCTCTGCCCTGTACTGCACAATTGATACAATGAAAACCAAGTTATCACCATCCTCTTTGCTGTATTAATTAGAAAAAGTAAAACATTCATAATTGGTTATGTGCCAAGTATATCATATATATGAAGCCACAAAAATTGCATATTGCTAGTATAATATTGCTACTATTGCAAGTTTGTGAAGTCCAGATAATTTCTTTCCATTACAGGACACACAAAAGGACTTCCTATCATTGAATAACATTGTAAAATCTATGTCCTTTCCACTCACTTACTCCGGGCTGAGTTTATTGTCTTTATGATTGGGAAGTGTTAAAATGCCCTATTTCAATGTAACTAACCTCAAAGCAGCAAGCAACACCTGATGCAGGTTCAGAGGAAAAATTATGTTCCTTGATTCTGGGAGAATTATGCCAAGACTGTTCTTTGGATTACATCTTTTAAAATTTTAAGGCCTTGTCTAGTTTCAATCCATAAACAAGTTGCTTATGGATTACAAATCACTTTTGCAAGCCTCAAAATAGTTGCTAAAAGCTCTTATTGCCCACTGAGAATTCTTCCCCAGTCAGTTGTACTTTCTCACTTTGATAAATAGCAATTGATGATGAACAGAATACAAAATCTTTACCCAGAAGAGTATTTCAGGAAATAGTTACATAAGTAATGGTAAATAAAAGAGATGTTGCTAAACCAAGTCTTGTATTTCTAATGTTCAATGATTTGAAGCAGCTACAAAAGTTTGTCTGATAATATGGTTAGGTTTGGGTTTCAAGTCACTTTTCACAACAAGCGAAACACACGCAGGCACACGAAGACCCATTGATACATATAAACTTTGTATAACATTTTCCAAGTGATTCATATAGATTAATCCTCTTGTGATTATAGAAAAAAATTGTTGTCATTATATTTTGATTTTCATTAAAATAAAATGAGCCTAATTGTGTTTTATTATTTATATTGTACTAGTATTCAGGATTAATTATGTTTTTAAACTAGCTTGGTATCTTTAGGAAAACAACAAGAATAAATACTGTTTTAATGACCAAAGTTAAAGCATACATACAATGCAAGTTTTACATCAGATTATTTTCTATTCACCTGTATAATTATATTCAATATATAATATCTGCACCTATTCTACATTTGTCTTAACACATTCGTGTGTGTGTGCGCGCACTCATGCATGGACTTTGCATACCATATGAAGTCCATATATATTTAATTTCTTATTTGTGGTCTGTGTATATGAGCAAAGCTAGTTCAGAGAAATCCTTCATGGATTTCATATCTTTTTGAGAAAAAAGCCTTTTAAAATTTCTGCTATTGTTTGTTTAAAAAAAATGACTTCACGTTTTCTTGACAAGAAAAAAGCAATTTCACCCTGTATGAAATGGCTTTGAGTAATATGGACTTTTTATTCTCTGTATTCTTAATTAAGAAAGATTGACACCTGTGAAGGTTCCAAGCCAAATAAAAATTCCAAATTTTAATTAACTCATCTAATGATTTTGTTTTCCTGCTAGGAGACATTTGCAAATCTACAAATTTCTCAGGGAGAGTTGGGAAAGATAAATAATATTAATAATCATATTTATTACTTCTGTAAGGGTTATGGCAAGCAGTTCTGTAGGCACGAAATAACTTAAATAATTGAAGATGGTACACTAACTTTTGGAATTTTCTCGTTCACCTTTTAACCTACCTTTCTAGCTGTCCGTTCAACCCAGCATGCTGCCATGGCTGTCTCTAACCTTTGACACCTTACGAGAGCCCCTTGGTGCTCTCATCTTATGTTGTTTATGCCATTTTTCCACAGTGACCCAGCTTTGTGTGAGTCCAACTTCTTTTCCAGTAGCTATGAATTCTACTATCCATTGCTATTTATTATAAGCTCAGAAGACTAAAATAACAATGATAAAATGCAATACTATATGGAAATGCAGGATACTGTTTACTGAATTTACCAATACCTATGCAATGCATCACACCTTTCTTCTTCATTAGGGTATTCCTATTTAGCTAAGCTGTTGGAAAAACTCTGAAAAAAAACTTGAAGTATTAAATACTCATCATTTATCACATTGTGATATCTGGATGAACACATTACTAATTATAAGGTGAAATCAAGGTTAAAACAATACAGAAACGTCTATCTATTTACACGTCTCTAGAAGTTATACACACACTAAAACTCTACATTTTTTGAGTCTAGACTATCTGGTCATTATTTTCAGCTATGTATATACATAGTAGGAAGATTATTTTCATCGAATACAGAATGTTTTAATTAAGTCTTTCGGTTGTCTAAATGTATCCCACCCACACCAGTTTTCTTACATGGTCTAAATTTGGCTTTTATGTTCGTAGAATTATTAAACTTCTATGGGCATGTAAAAGGGTCATCTGTACATAAATTTTACAAATTAGTTGAGATCATTTGAAAATTAAATTATCATTAGGAAGCTTACTTTAAAGAGAATTTCAAACATTCAGTTGAAAGAGCAAGAGATTAATAAATCCAAAATTAATTAGAGATGATTAAATAAAATACATGTTACAAACAGAATGTAGACTCTTCAGTGACTTAGTTGTCATTTGAGACAGTCTAATAAATAACATGAAAGTGTTTGCAAAAGTCATTTTAACAAAAAAAGCTAGAAAAATAATTTAGACAGTTGAATTAATCTTTACACAGAGTTGCTAACAAGAAGTTGGAAATTTTTTAGTATTCTTTCTTTTATTTTTTAGATTATAATACATTTCTATCTTTTCTCCCTTTTCCTTCCCTGTCTTCAAATGCTTTCTTTGACCTCTTTCAAATTCATGGGCTGGCAGGGTAGTGGTGGCACATGCCTGTAATCCCAGCATTTGGGAGGCCCAAGCAGGCAGATCTCTGTGTTGTGCATTTGTGGCTGCACTTTAATCTACTACTATTCCAGTTAGCAATTGTGACCCCATGGTTACTGAACTGCATCTCTGACAGCCATCGAGCCACTTGGGCTGATATAAATTCTGTTCCCACAGGCACTGGCTCTCTCTGCTGACGCCCTTAAAGGTAGCTTTAACTAAATCTCTATCATTCTATTTATAAATAAAACTAGAGACTCAACAGCTGGGTAGAAAACCTCCTATCTCAGAGAGGTAGAATAGCACCTAGCTACCCTTCTCCCCTAGCTGGTATCTCCCCCAAAAGAACATCTTTCTGCACTACCAAACAAAAACAAATCCTGACCACTCCAAATCCCTCCCTACTACTGCTGGTGTGTTTATCTTTTCAGATGTCCTGTGGTGCTCAATGACTACTTTCTGTTAACTAGGTGCTAACTTAGTCAGCTAAGTCAAGGTTGATTTCATTCAATCAATGCAAACGCAAACTCAGGGTTCACAGTGTGATCAAATATCCTCCAATATCTCCATGAGTTCGAGGCCAGCCTGGTTTAAAACATGAGTTCCAGATGAGATTGGGCACATGCCTTCCCACAGGGCAGGGAACCCTGACTGCTCTTCGGGCTGATGAGGGAGGGGGAGTTGACTGGGGAAGGGGGAGAGAAATGGGAGGCAGTGGCGGGGAGGAGGCAGAAATCTTTAATAAATAAATAATTTAATTAAAAAAATTTGTTCCAGGACAGCCAGAGTTGTTACACAAGAAACCCTGTCTCAACCACCTCCGAAAATGACTTTTTTAGCACACACGTACACACTCCTAAACATGTCCTGTTCCATCTCTATGATATCGTTTGTATGTGTGTTTTGAAGTCTGACCATTTAGCTTTGAAAACCAATTGGTAGTTCTTCCATATTAAGACTATTACTGTCACTCTCAGCATTTCTTGCCTGTGGTTTTTTGTGTAGGATTAAGGCCATATTTTCTTTTCCCATTGACTTTGGCAAATCTATTGTTGTTCTGTTCAGCTCAATTTAGAAGTTCTAGTGATGACAATTTCACTCACAGCAAATCCTCTCACAGCAAATTTTCTGGTTGTCTAGCTCTTATGATCTTTCTGCACCCTCTTCTGCATAGTTCTCTGAACAATCTTATATATTGACCCTTTTTTTCTTTTTTATAGTAAATTTTCACAGAGATTTTGTTGACATATTTGGGTACTGTTCTATTAAAATGATACAAAACAGTTATCAGTTATGTGAGCAGATATTTTGTATAATTTTAAAATAAATTTATGAAAATTCAGTCTTATCACTGAGAGATCGTGTATCAAATGTTTAAAATATGAAAATTATTTTGTCCTAATTGAAAAATCATGTGTTCTAGGCAACAAAAATATATCACCAAACCTCCATGTCTAGAATTGTAGATGAACTTAAACACACTGTGATTCTTGGCTTAACATTTGCCTTATCCTGATGTGGGAATGATTTCTTATTAATAAAGAAACTGCCTACGCCCCTTGATAGGCCAACCCTTAGGTGGGTGTAGTAAACAGAACAGAATGCTGGGAGAAAGAAGCTTAGTCGAGGAGTCGCCATGATTCTCCTACCAGACACAGATGCAGGTTAAGGTCTTCCCTGGTAAGACACCTCGTGGTGTTACAGGGATATTAGAAATGGGTTAGATCGATATGTAAGAGCTAGCCAATAAGAGGCTTGGAACTAATGGGCCAGGCAGTGTTTAAAAGAATACAGTTTCCATGTAATTATTTCGGGGCATAAGCTAGCCATGCGGGCGGCCGGGCACCAGGAACGCAGCCCCGCTGCTCATATTACAACATTATCCTACTTTCCACATATTTATCTCCCAAATGTCTAAAAATTCATAATTAGAGATTGATATTTGCTATTAATTAAGTAAGTAGCAAAAATTAGAGGTTATAGCATTCACATTCATCTTCTTCAAAACCATTTAGATATAAAGAATCATTCTGCTATCATGTATATAGTATGGAAGGTAGAACTCAGACTAACATAATCAAGACATGGGGCTGGCAAGATGGATTTGTGAGTAAGAGCATTTGCTCTGCAAACATGAGAACGTGAGTTTGCATGCCCAGCACTCATGTAAAACTCTGGGCAATGCTGTAGGCCTGTGATCCCATATTTAGAGGACAGAGACAGGCAGATCCTGACAACTCCCTAGCTGAAAAGACAAGCTTCCAGTTCAGTGGCCCACACTGTCAAATCAGTAAGGCAGAAAGCAGTACAAAAGTCGCCTTCTTTTTGTTCTGCCCTCTGACACACATGTACCACCTATGAACACGCATGCACACACACACACACCATAACCACACACATAAACACACACAAACACATACAAATACACCCATAAATAAGTGATTGTGCTCTGTATTACAAACTGTAATTGAAGAGGAATAAACAAGTGGAACTAGAAATGTCAGCTGAGGTATAATTTGAAATTGTATTAGTATTTCAGTGAATTTCTGGTATGGGGCAATTGTCTATATTCTGTCAATAATATTTTAAATAAACACTGATTGGCCGGTAGCCAGGCAGGAAGTATAGATGGGACAACCAGATAGGAAGTAGAGGCAGGTCAATGAGAACACGAGAATTCTGGGAAGAGGGAAGCTCTCTTGGCAGTCCTGTCCAGACACAGAAGAAGCAAGATGTGCCTACGCCACTGAAAAAGGTACGGAGCCATGTGGCTAACTCAAATAAGAATAATGGGCTAATGTAAGTTATAAGAGTTAATAAGAAGCCCGAGCTAATGGGCCAATCAGTTTATGATTAATGTAGACATTTGTGTGATTTCTTTGGGACTTAATGACTACGAGAACCAGGCAGGACAGAAACCTCTGACAACAAATTTCTTACTGAAGTTGGTGATATTTGAACAAAGACTTAAAAGAGAGAATATCATTGAGATGTAAGAGGTGGCCAGAAAGCAACTTTGCAGGTTGAAAAGCAACAAGAAACCATCTTTAAGACAGCAGCAAGAGTGAGAAGAGCATGAGAGACGAAAGAACAAACAAGTGCTATGGAGAAAGACTCAGTCCACTGCAAGGTGCAAAATCTCCTGTTAAGTATAAGAAGGACTGGCCTGGTCTTATGAACCACAAGAGACCTAGAAAGAAAAGAGCCATCCAATCTGTAGATCACCCTAAATATCATACTGGAAATTCTATGTGAGGGGCACAGTTAGGAGACCATAGAAAACATAGAGGCACTGGTCAATAATCCAGGTAATATAGTGAATAAACTAGGAGTGCACAGATTTAAAATGGATCAAGAACAAGCCTGTGAGCTTGGCCTTGAGCAATTGGAGTGTGGAACCGTCATCTGACCTGGAAAAGAAAAAAAGAAAAACAGACTAATAAGTTTTCTCTTTTTTAATAAGCTATCTGTCTATATTTCTGTTTCTACTCGCAGCTTGCTAGAGAATTTCTGTATCATGGTATCTGGAACTCTCTAAGCTATGTAGAGAAGATTGACCTTGAGATCATAGACCTCTGCTACTTACATCTTCAGGACATAAAAAAGTCAAACTAGTACTGACCTGAATGTTTCATCCCTAGTGGCCAGTTTTCGTAGTGCCCTCAAGGGCTATGCATCATCATAGCAACCTAGCTGCAACCTCTGTGAGCTATAATAACAAGAATGGCAAGAACTCTACCAGTAAAATATTGATACAACTTTTATATACAACAAATTTTTGATCACATTTAAAAGTTGTTTAACAAGGTGGAGCCCATCCCTGATATCAAGTAGATCAAGATGGTCAGGCCTTAGGGAAGAATGAACATGTTATGTTTATTCTGCTAATAAACATCACAACTAAGGTCTTATCATTTTACCCATAAATTAGTGCATTTGTTAATTCAGAGAAGCTTAACTTAGTAGTAGATGGTGATAAATGCAAAGACTCACTTGTAGGAGGCTGCTCAGCCCCAAAATAATCACACAGAAACCATATTATTTGCAATACTGTTTGGCCAATAGCTTAAGTGTATTTCTGGCTGACTTATATCCAAAAATTAACCCATCTCCATTAACCTGTGTATCGTCATAAGGCTGTGGCTTACCAGGTAAAGTTGTGGTGTCTGTCTCCTGTGGTGCTACATGGAATCTCTTTGACTCCATCTTCTTTCTCCCAGCATTCAATTTAGTTTTCCCTGCCTAGCTATAGGCCAATGCAGCTTCTTTATTCATTAACCAATAAAAGCAACACATAGACCAAAGAACCTCCCATACCACCCACTGGCCAATATGCAGAGAAAGTGACTTTTTTAAAACTCTAAATGGTACATCGTCACCACACTCTCCCACCTTTATGTTGCAGGAATCATATCATAAACTGCAGACTCTGTAGTGAAACAGTGTTTGTTTGCTATGTCAGTAGAGTTGTACCCATAAAGCTACAGCATCTGTGACTGAACATAAAAATTTTGCAGAAGGTCAAGTCAGCCAAAATCCCAACATGAAATGGAGGGTCTCAAAGTCCCACTGGGACTAGGCAATAGCATATTTAACGAAAAAAAAAATGATGTTTGGAGAGAATGAGAAAATCAAATAAAGATGCTGGTGAGTCTTTGTTCCTCAAATTAGTTAAAGCATAACATCAAAGCTGAAATGAGCTAACAAAGGACCGTATATAGAGTTGAGGATAGGAAGCTTTAAGAAGCCATTACAGCCATTTCAAACACTGAAATATATTGAGGATTTTTCTATGTGAGTTGAAATGTTTAAAGAATTCTGGATATTTTTATCAGTGTGTGTTCCTATAAAAAGCACCAGAAAGAGTGAAGCACAAAGAGATAGTCAATTGGAAATTAATTAACTGTCTGGATGTGGTGCCCTATATACTTAACCTGAGTTCTGTGAGGAGGAGACCGGAGAATCACAGGCTGAAATACACATCACTACATATTGGATCCTATGGCAAGGTCTGTAATAATGTAATAATGCATAGTGATGTTATACTATAACTGCATAAATATCTTAAAAGATATTTATATTTCTTTCTGTTTTTGCACAAATAAAAATATAAGTCAAAGTAGAATAGGCAGTTTTCGATAAATTCCTATTTTTACCATTATTGGAGAATGTGAACTATTTTTCATCTATATATTTAGCTATTTGGGCTTTGAACCTTTGCACTTCAATCAAAGTGTAATTCTGAAGGAAGACTGTGCTCTATGTTTTATTGAGGACCCTGATGCATGTACTTTTTCCCTGGCTGCCTCAAGACTAAATCGGCTCACAGAGGAAACTCAATGTTGGCTGCCATTTGAGGTACTCACTGCCCACAGGCACAATTGCCCATCAACCCTATAGAGAACTGTAAATTTATTTAGAAGGCCTGTAAATGAGATTGATCTAATAATAAATGCCACCAAGAAAGAAGCTGGAGGAAACAGTGGAAACAATTACTCTTCCATTACCACCTCAGCATCCCCTATAGTTATTGCTACTATGAAAGCAAAGGAAGAATATTTTAGGACAAGTTGCAAAATTTCTCACAGAATGATGGTAGACTTTTTAGCTGTGCCCTCCAGAGGGAATAGTTGCATGTGTGTGACATATGCCTAATTGAGTAATTATCACTGTGTGTATGTGTATGTGCGGTGTTGAGTGGGTCACACCCTAATATAGCAGGTTTGAAGGCTTTAAGTGATGTCAGCAGACCTCTCTGTCATATACACCTTTACAGGCAAAATCTCATGTCATAAATACTGCTGTGATCTCTAATCAGCAACTACATGGTGGGCAAATGCATTTAGCTTAGAAATATCAAATTATTAGGCCATTTGCTATATTTCCAAAGGGAAAGACTCGGGAGAATCTATAAATACTCTAAACTCATACTTGCCATGTGAAAATTTTACTTGTCGCTGAATTATTACTTGGCTTCTGAAAATCATTATCTTCATTTGGCTCCCTTAGAGAAATAATTTACCTCATATGGACAAGCACTTTCCTCCCAAGAGGGAGTGAATTTTACCAGCCTGCGCCTCACAGGATCACAAATACTTTTAATTGTTTCTTTTGCACTGATAGCTTCTTTTAGCTGGTGAGAGGGCTAATCATCTTATGCAAATATCGATGCGCTGAAATAGTATGCTGTTTGGATTCAGAGAAATTCTGCTCCAACCTCTGTCCTTCATGAGAGAATTCTGAGAAAAAATAAATAAATCCTGAGAAAAGTTCTGAAATAGTACATTTAAAATTTGATCTATGATTAGAACACAGGATTTTTTGAAGATTTTAAAAAATTATGTAAACAGAAACACGTATGTACCATACTACTTAATAGTTTAGTCTCTTGATACATTAATTATGATAAAGGTCATAAATCTAAAACCTAAAGTTAAACAAAAGCTTTTCAGTGCTAAGAGAAAACACAATAGAAAAAAAAAGATGACAAGCTATGTTTATTTATTATCATTAGCATTTTTCTAAATATTGTTTAATACAAGGCTGCTAGGTTACAGACCATGAACATAACATTATCAGCTGCCTATATTCAGACCCGAGTCCCTCTGGGCATTTATACACATGTAGACACAGATTTTGAATATTTTCTTTTATTCTATTTTCAGCATTCCCGATGGTCTGGTTCTCGTTTCTTTATGTAACGGTCTCTCTGAATCACTCTGGACGTCTACCTGGGCAACTTTATGCATTCTTAATGGAGACAGCAGTGCTGTGGCCATCCCCTAAGAACAATGTTCTTATTTCGAGATGCAGACGCCAAGCAACAGGAGTCCCGAAGCAGCATCCGACTCTAGCTTGTCAAGCTTTACAAGCTGCTGTTTTCCTTCCCCCCTCCCCGTCCTGGGGGCTGCTTGATTGTCCTCCTGAAGCTTTCACCGTTGATTCCCCATTTCCTTACTGTGATGTTCTTCCTGGCAGACATAAGGGCTCGCACAGATTGTTCTAATGAGGGGTAATGCACAGAGCTCGTACAAATAAGATATGTGGGGAGCAGGAAGGAAGCGTCGGGGGATGCCCAAATGACTTATTTAATCTGTAATTCTCATTAATCTACATACTATGTGCCCATTCCCCTGAGAGGTTTGCAATACAGTGATACCCTGCTGTTCAGAATTTATGTAGGATTTCCAGGAGGGTGGGATGGGGCTGTATTCTTTCATTATCTTTTTCCTGAGGGACCAAGACAGAAGAAACTCTCTGTGTGTGTGTGTGTGTGTGTGTGTGTGTGTGTGTGTGTGTGTTGCTTTTCAGTTTTAAAGTGACACTAGTGCTCAAGGGACCCACTGACAATGTCCCATCTGGGCATCACAGGCAGCGTTACATGGATTCTTCACCAGTCAGAAATATTTTACTGCTTCTTCTCTGAATGTTGTAGGAAAAATAGTCTCTCAGAGGAAGAAAAAAAAAATGAAGAATGCAAAACAGAGGGACCCTTTCTTAGTGTAAGCTCCACTGTGAGGGAAAAGGCACGGCAGCCACTGAGATGCAGATTCAAGTCCTGTTTTATTTATTTTAGAAAACATTACAGATGCAACCAAAAGACAAGCCATCAGTCAGAGGTGACAGGGAACAGGAAAATGTATAAGAATAAATTGAGCTTTAATTTTTCTTGACCAACTATAGATATTCATCACAACTTACCTGTAATAAAGCCCCTTTTCTATTTGATAATATCATCTATTTTGCTACGTGTCTCAGACCTAATTAGAAAGCAACCGTCTGTTGTTGTGAGATGGTGCTTTTTTTTTTTTTTTTTTTGCGCCAATATTAGTAAAGCCCACTGCAATTAAAGTTACGGCAAAACTTTATGCAAAACAGTGCGATGTTTCTGCTAAATAGCGTGTGAAGTCCTCCTCCTTGTGATGCCTAATTACTGGTGTCATAGAGGCATCTGTGCACACTCAGCACTCTAATGGGCTGCTCCTACAGGACTAATGCATTTTAATTGATGCTGGTTAGCGTGGCTTTTGCTTTCCCCCTCACAGGAGAAGCTATGCCCTTCTGCTCATCTGTCCTCAAATGAGCTTGGACTCTGCTGGGGAACTGAGTGCAGATGGTCAACAAAAGGTGAAAATTACCAGGATCCCAGCTATCAGTCTCTTTTCAATCAAGATCAAATCTGAATTCCTAATCAGCTTCCTTCTGCCCCTCCACGCAGCCTTGCTCTGAGCCTAAGATGTTTACATTTGGATTTAATGCTAATCTCTCTTTGTCAAATGGCTTTATCAAGTCCCATTTGATTTGAAACACACCCTTCCTAACTAGCAAATCAGAGGTAGGCTATTGCCATCCCTCATCCTGTAGTTCATTTCAAATACAAATTGTTCTTTCCTTGGGGAGAGAGCTAAAGACTAGTTGAATTTCTTTTCTGGTATCAACTGAAATGGGAAGAAAAAGTGCTTGAACACAATAGAACTAAATGGCAAATCACGTGTGTTTCTTTTGAATTTTACCGTGCATCCTCCAAAGAACTGTTATCAGTGTTACTGTATGGCTCTTCACAAACACTGCATTTTGACTTTGGAGTTTTCTGAGCAGTGTGCCTTTAATTCCTGGGTAAGAAGTCAGACAGACAGGAAAGAATAATTATGTACACCTGCACCACACTGACCTTAAAAATATACTTATCTTCTCTCTGTGTGTGTACAGAAATACTTTATATTTCCTAGAATTGTAAAAGTCATTACACAGATTATAAAGACAAAGGGAGCCGGGTGTAGAAAAGAGCTAGACATCAGTTATCCATGCTGTTGAATTAGCAAGACTGTGCCATTATTATTAGAAGCACTCAGTACCAGTCCTTCCTGTGTGACCACAGAGAGGAAAGTGTCCTGAAGTTCTAATGAGTTGCTGATAATTTTAAGTGACATTCAGTCTAGTCCTCTCTCTTTGCTTTAGAGAGGAAAAAGAGACACAGAATTGCACTCCCTTAAATCATCAAGATCCTAGTACTGGTTTCTAGGCAACCATAACAACTGAATGAAGAAAAAAGAATACAGAGAAGACTTCGCATTTCTTTTTTTGAATAAAATACATGTTTTTGCCTGTCAATCAAGGTTTTTTGCACTACATATTTCATAATGAGATATTTATACATTTTAGCTTTAAAGAGGGAAAAAACTCCACCGTTGATAAATGCTATGCATATATGGTTTATTATGTAAGAAAGACACTTTGCTTAGGAGCAACTTAATAATATTAAGATCCTAAATTCGGTCTATATCAAGTGGTAGACTTATAAATATATGGCCCTCTAACCTTTACATATAACAAAGATAAAAAATACATTGTTGAGCAACTCAGTGAGACAAAGGGCATTAAACAGCTACATCATGATAAACTCTTTATAATACTTAAAACTGTCATGAAGTCCTACACATGTGTGTTCCATATTCTCACACTAATTTGCAATTAACCTTATGTTAACTCACATTGTTCTGAGGAACCTTTGTGAGAAGAAGGAAAGAATTCATCTACCTCTACATGGATTCTGGGATTTGATTGAACTCAATGGCTTCAGTCTTGTAGACAAATGTCTGTGACCTACTGACCCCATCACTAGAGCCCCCTTTAAAAATGTATATATCTCTTATAAATTAGACTTCATTTATGATTGTTCAGTGTGTGTATATATGCTCACACTTGTGCACATATAGAGGACTGAGGACAATTTGTGGGGGCCTACTTTCTTCTTCTATCATATGTCTTTGGAGGACCTAACTCTGGTCATCCGTGTTGGTGACAAGCAACCCACTGAGGGGCCATTTTGCGGGCCCCAGATTTATACTACTATTCCATCAATTTTAAGATTTATATTTTGGTGTTTTTTTTTTCTTTTCAGAAACCATTCAGTGTTTATCTTCTAAAAAACCAAATCACTGGACAAGAGAATCCCACTCTAGAAACAAAAAGCTTCCCCAGAAAACAATAGAGCCTCAATGTGGCCTTAAAAATTCAGAGCAAACAAGCCCAGTTCATTGGCCAGAGACAGAAATTCTATTGATATAACAACTCAATTCTTCTGAATCCAAAGTTCATTTGAAATTCATTGTTTTTATTCTTATCTGTAGTCTGCATGTTGTCAAAGATTGCTTCCAAGCTATCTTACAACATTTATAAATCATGAAAGTTAATAATATTTTTATTTAAGGATGATCCTAACTTTTCCTTCTTATGCCTAGGTTTAAAGTGTTATTGTGTGTGTAGTAATAAGCGTGCTTCTCATAATATTTGCAAATTATATGGAAAGCATAAAATCCTCAATAAGGAGTATGCAGTCTTCAAATAACTCTGCCATCAACAGTCATTTATTATCTTTTTTCTCCTAAATAAATGAGTAAAGTGTCTTCACATGATTTTTCTACTTCATGAGGAAGATATTTAACATCGGTGTAACTCAACAGTTTCTGTTGATATTGGTGATGTAGAGATGGGAAAGACATTCTTCAAGGTTCACTTTAGGGAGCAACAGGTAGAGACACAGTGATTTGTATGCTGTGTTCTGAACTTTTGGAAAGGGCAAAGAATATCATGGGAGGGAAAGAAGAATCATTTAGTCCATACTGGAAAAATATAGTTAAGCAGGTCAATCAATGTTTCCAGTAAGACTCTCAGAAAGCCTTAATCACAGGATCTCTTCTAATCATAAATACAGTGTTGTAAAAGCTATAGAGAATCCCAAGAAATATTCTACAAGTCAGACTACATGCTTTAAATTAGTTGGTTTTATTCACATTGAGACCAAGAATTTTCTTAAGGTCTTCTTTGGAATAAAGAAAGATTCTGACCTAAGACTAGCAGTATCTCTCCTATGTTCATGTACAAGAATTGCGTAGGAATTTATAGTACCTGTATGGCATGTAAAATAACAGTAACCTAAGATTATTACTTAAAACTGAAGGCTTTCTCATGAATGTCAGCATAAGTAGCTCTTATCCTACTTCCATTAAGTCAAAAATACATTTTTAGTAATTCTAATTATTATATGACATTTTCCTGATGTTTAGAAATTGCCATTGACCTGACTATCAGTTCAATAGTATTATGTAGATTGGAAGAAAGGTCAGTGAGTATATGTTTTCATCATTATCATTTTCATTATTCAAACTGGTTTAGATACATTCAAATCCCTTTACAATTTACAGATTCAATGAATCTGAATTTAAAAACATGAATTAAATTTGATAATATTTTTATTATACCATCTATAATTGTAAATGAAATTTACTAAAAGATGTACCAGCAATTACATTACCAATAAACTGGATAGTTTATTACAGAAAATATCCTATTTACCGATTTTTCTAAAAAATTAAATTTGTTCCAAAATTTTGATATCACAGTCTTGCCAGAACAAATTAACGAGGCAGAAGTATCTGTGTTCAAAAGTAAAAGTAGCTTTTTTTGTTTTCATAAAAGTGCATTAGATTTGGCAAAGAATAAACAAAACACTAAATGGTGATGTATTCAATTATTCTAGGATATCTTAAAAATTAAATAAATTACATTTATTATTTTATTCACCAATAATGAATAAGAAAAACTTATGATGTTGAAAATAATATTTGACATCTTTACAAATATATATAATAAAATATCATTTAAACTCGCAACAAACAAAAGTATATTATGCATATATCTTTGTCTTCTGAAAAGGGAATAAATAATTCTGTATTAGTGTTCAGAAGGTCGTGTTCTTAATATAAATCTAACAGGTAATTTATTAGAAAGTAGAATTTTCTTTTGACCATATTAATTAATATATTACAAAAGTTCTTAGCCATGGTTTAAATTATTGTTATTTGTTTTTAATTATAATGAAGTACATCTCAAAAATAGAAACGAATCACTGTTATGCACTAACAATTAATTATTCTCTGTCCTTTTTTGCTTTGTTTTATTTTTTATTAGATTTTTTTTTTAAAATGCCAATCCAAATTCCCACTCCCTACCTTCCTCCCATTCCCTCTACACAATATCCCACCCCGCCCACCTCCAATCCTAAGAGAGAGTAAGGCTTTGTGGAAGGTCCAAGGCCCTCCCTGCTACATCCAAGCTTAGCAAGTTATATATCCAAAAAGAATAGGATCCCCAAAAGCTAGTACATACAGTAGAGATAAATCCCAGTGCCATTGCCAGTGTCCCCTCAGTCTGCCCCAGCCATACAACTGTCAAACACATTCAGGGAAATTAGTTTGGTCCTATGCTATATCATTTAAATTAGCAATATACAAAAAGCATATTATGCATATATCTTTGTATTCTGAAAAGGGAATAAATAATTTTGTATTAGTGTTTAGAAGGTCATCTATTTATATTAGATTTAATATAAATCTAACAGGTAATTTATTAAAAAGTAGAATATTTTGACCATATTAATTGAGCTTGGTGAGCTCCTATTAGCTCAGGTAAACTGTTTCAGTGGATGAACCCCTCATGGTCTTAACCTCTTTGCTCATATTTTCATTTCTTCTACTCTTCAGAGGGACGTTGAGAGCTCAGTCCAAAGTGCTCTGCCTCTGTTTCCATCTGTTGTTGGACGAAGGTTCTATGGTGATATTTAAGATAATCATTAGTTTGACTACAGGGCAAGGCCAGTTAGGGCATCCTCTCCTCTATTCCTAAGGCCTTGCGGATTCCTGAAAATTTTTCTGGAGCCAGGTTTCTTGCTAACCCCATAATGGCTCCACCAATCAAGATATCTCTTTCCTTGCTCTCATCTCCGTCCTTCCTCCTTCTCGACTATCCCATTCCCTCAAGTTCTCCTCAACTCTCCCCTTCTCCTTTCCTCTTCCCTTTCTCCCGCTCCTTCTACCCCTGTCCCCATGCTCCAAATTTTGTCAGGAAATCTTGTCAGATCATTTCCAGGTGGGTTTATATATGTTTTCCTTTGGATTCACCTTATTACTTAGCTTCTTTAGGATCATGAACTATAGGCTCAATGTTCTTTTTTTATAGCTAGTATCCACTTATGAATTGAGTACGTACCATATTCATTTTTGGGGTCTGGGTCACTCAGGATAGTGTTTTCTAATTCCATCCATTTGCATGCAAAATTCAATTCATTGGGGGGGGTATTTTTTGTTTTGTTTTGTATCACTGAGTAGTACTCGAATGTGTAAATGTGCCACATTTTCTTTATCCATTCTTCAGTTGAAATTCTTTTGTTGAGAATTCTGTTTAGTTCAGTACTCCATTTTTCATTGGGTTATTTAGAATTTTGATGTCTAATTTCTTGAGTTCTTTATATAATTTAGAGATCAGTCCTTTGTCTGATGTGGAGTTGGTGAAGATCTTTTCCCATTCAGTAGGTTGCCTTTTTGTCTTATTGACTGTGTCCTTTACTTTACAGAAGCTCCTCAGTTCAGTAGGTCCCATTTATTTATTGTTGCTGTTAGTACCTGTGCTACTGGGGTTATATTTAGGAATTGGTCTCCTGTGCCCATGCATTAAAGGCTAATTCCCACTTTCTCTTCTCTCAGGTATGTGTGATGAGATTTATATTAGGTCTTTAATCCATTTGGACTTGAGTTTTGTGCATGGCGAAAGATATGGATCTATTTTCATTCTTCTATATGTTGACATCCAGTTATGCCAGCAACATTTGTTGAAGGTGCTTTTCTTTTTCCATTGTATGATTTTAGCTTCATTGTCAAAAATCAGATGTTCATAGGTATGTGGATTAATTTTCAGGTCTTGAATTCAATTCCAATTGTCAACGTCTGTTTTTATGCCAATACCAAGCTTTTTCATTACTGTAGCTTTGTAAAAGAAATTGATGTCAGGGATGGTAATGCCTCCAGAAGTTCCTTTATTGTAGAGGATTGTTTTGGCTATCCTGGGTTTTTTTGTTTTTCCATATAAAGTTGATTATTGTTCTTGCAAGGTCTGTGAAGAATTGTGTTAGGATTTTGATGGGATTTGGATTGCATTGAATCTATAGATTGCTTTTGGTAGAATTGCCATTTTTACTATGTTGATCCTTCCTATCAAAAGCATGAAAGATATTTCCATTTTCTGGTATCTTCTTCAATTTCTTTCTTCAAAGACTTAATGTTCTTGTCAAATAGGTCTTTTAATTCTTTGGTTAGTGTTAAATCAAGATATCTTATATTATTTGTGGCTATTGTGAAAGGTGATGTGTCTCTGATTTCCTTCTTAGCTTTCTTATCATTAGTGTATAGGAGGGCAACTGACTTACTTTTTAGTTGATTTTGTATCCTGCCACATCACTGAAGGTATTTATCAGCTGTAGGAGTTCTTTGGTAGAGTTTTGGGGGTCACTTATATACACTATCATATCATCTGCAAATAATGAAAGCGTGACTTCTTCCTTTCCAATTTGAATCCCCTTGATATCCTTTTGTTGTCTTATTGCTATTGCTAAAACTTCAAGAACTATGCTGAAGAGATGGAAAGAGTGGACAACCTGTTCCTGATTTTAGTGGAATCGCTTTGAGTTTCTCTCCATTTAATTTGATGTTAGCTGTCTGCTTGCTGAATATTGTTTTTATTATATTTAGATATGATCCTTGTATCCCTCATCTCTCCTAGACCTTTATCAAAATTTGAATTTTGTCAAATGATTTTTCAGCATCTAATGAAATGATCATATGTTTTTTTCTTTCAGTTTATTTATATGGTGAATTGCATTGATAGATTTTCATATGTTGAACCAGCCCTGCCTCGCTGGGATGAAGCCTAACTAATCATAATGGATGATTTTTTTTATGTGTTCTTAGATTTGGTTGCCAGTATTTTATTGAGAATTTTTCATTCTTGTTCATGAATGAAATTGGTCTGTAATTGTCTTTCTTGGTTGAGTCTTTGTGTCATTTTGGTATCAGGGTAACTGTAGCCTCATAAAGAGAGTTTGCCAAAGTCCCTTCTGTTTATATTATGTAGAACACTTTGAAGAGTATAGGTATTAGCTCTTCTTGAAAGTTGTGGTAGAATTCTGCAGTAAAACCATCTGGCCCTGGGCTTTGTCTTGGTTAAGAGGATTTAGAAGACATCTTCTATTTCCTCGCAGCTTAGAGGTCTATTTAAATTGGTCACCTGGTCCTGGTTTAATGTTGGTATATGGTATCTATCTAAAAAATTGTCCATTTCCTTTACACTTTCAAATTTTGTGGAGCACAGGTATTTTTTAGTAAGACCCAATGATTCTTTGAATTTCCTCAGTGTCCATTGTTATGTCCCTTTTCATTTCTGATTTTGTTAATATGTTCTCTCTCTGCCTTTTGATTAGTTTGGATAAGGGTTTGTCAATCTTATTATTTTATCAAAGAACCAGCTCTTTGTTTCATTAATTCTTTGTATTGTCTTCTTTGTTACTATTTTGTTGATTTCAGCCCTCAATTTTATTATTTCCTGTCTTCTACTTCTCCTTGTTGTCTTCTACATGTTTCTTAGGTCCATTTGATTGAAAAACCTTTTCCCAACTCTTTACTCTGAGATAGTATCTGTCTTTGAGGTGTGTTTCTTGCAAACAACAGAAACCTGGATCCTGTTTTTGTATCTATTCTCTCTGCCTGTGTTCTTTTATAGGTGAATTGAGTCTGTTGATATTAAGCGATATTAATGACCAGTGGTTGTTAACTCTGATGATTTCTCAGTAGTAGTGTCTGTGTGTTTCCCTTCTTTGGGTTATGCTGGGGGGGGGTATCATCAGATGTCTGTGTTTTTGTGGGTGTAGTTAGCTTCCTTGGTTTTGGGTTTTTTTTTTTTTTTTTCTAGTACGTTCTATCAGGCTGGGTTTGTGGATAAATTAGTTAAAACTGTTTTTGTCATGGTTTATCTTGTTTTCTCCATTGATGGTGAATAAAAGTTTTTCTGGGTACAGTAGTCTGGGCTTGCAACCATGGTTTCTTGGTGTCTGCAGCACATCTATTTGGACCTTCTGGCTTTCATGGTTTCCATTGAGAAGTCAGGTGTAATTAGAGACTATGTTTTCCTTACTTCTTTGCTCTGCTGGTTCCCAACAGTTCAGATTAGCATCTGTTAACCGTTATGATCCTGTAGTTTCATACCCAGAGTCACTATCGTGGGGACTTCATATATATATATATGAACACACACACATATATAGTATATGACATATAATATATGGAAATTAATATGTGAATAAATATAAATCACATATATCATGAAAAGATTAAAACAATAATGTTGAGCAATTTTTACTCTTTCGGCTTTTTTTTAAAGGACCTTATTACCCAGCTACCACAAAAATTCACACATGGAGGCTTATTCTTAGTTATAAACACCTGGCCTTTGTTTGGCTTGTCGTTAATTAGCTTTTCGTAAATTATCCAAACCACCTCTTCCTCTAGGCTTTTTCCTTTTCTTTTTCTCCGTATATCTTACTTTCACTCTTACTCTGTAGCTGGCTGGGTGGCTGGCCCTTAGTGTCCTCCTCTCCTTGTTCTCTTTTTCCTTGTTTCTCCTTCTATTTAGTCTCTGTCTGCCAGCCCTCTCTATCCTTCCTCCTACCTTGATATTGGTTGTTCAGCTCTTTATTAGACCATCAACTGTTTTAGACAGGCACAAAATCACAGCTTCACAGAGTTAAACAAAGGCAGTATAAACAAAAGCTACACACCTTAAAATAATACTCTCCAACACAATGATATGTGCCTTATTCTTTAAACTTTTCAATTTCCTGGTAATGGTATAGTATGAAATCATCTGTGGCCTTTGGCACACCTAAACTTTCACCATCTCCATGTGGAATTTCATATTCTGGGTTAGCATGAAAATACTTCTCTACTCTAACTATGCAATCCATTATCTTGTTTTATTACAGCTAAGAGATCAAATAGTAGTATAGTTTATGCAGACGCAGTATTCAAAAACCATTTACATATTAATGCACGCATACATTCTTAATTGTTGATAAAAACAAAAATGGCTTATAGATATCTGTGAGTTTAAATATCGATAGTTTTTGCTTTCTGATTTCCATATATTCAGCTAATTTTCTTTAGCATTATGGAAGTGCATTTTTGTAGGATGAATATAAAAATATGTACTTACAGAAGAATTAAAATTATATGAAAGAATATTTAAAATGTTAATATCCTATTACTGTTAAGCAAGAAAATGACACGCCACACAGTAGTCACAGAGGACATAGAATATGAGTAGTATTGTGATTAAAAATTTATGTTACAGATTCACTTAACATTTCAGGAGTTTTATCTGAGTGTGAGGATCATAGAAATTATGAACAATTGCCTCATGTTTTTATGTTTCTAAAAGACTGGAAACATCAATTTAGAATTCAGTCTTTTTTCCCTTCACAGCTTTGAGAGTCAAGTTTCCATTTGAACAACCAATGCATTTGTCTAAACCACCAGGGTGCCTAACTCCAAGAGAAAGTAGAGGCATACACACACTAACTTTTATGTCATCTTGTCATGCTGTGGTATCTCAAGGTGCTTTGGAATGACATTAAACTTACAAAAGTTTTCTTTCCTGCTGAGTTAATTAGTTAAAATCCGGGAAGAGGCATTGACAAGCAGAGCTTAAGTTCAGACTTAAATCTGAAGGCAAAGGCTGTAGATAAGGGGGAATCCCCTGAGGCAGGTGTAACGCAGGCCAAGGGAGATCGCCTGCTGAGAGTTTTTCTGCTTCAGAGATGAGACCCTGCTTTACTTGACTTCAACTAGTTAAAACTGAAAACAATGCTAGTAGAGGAAGGTAAGGGTTTACTTTGACTGGCACTTTGAATTAGAGTTAGCTGTGTGGTATAGCATGACCCTACGTGTCACTGGGGGGAGGGGGGAAGCTGTCTATCCAGTGATGTACATTCAGAATAATTGGCAGCAACTATGTTTTGATTCAGTTACAGTCCATTAAATAAATGAGCAAGGCTGTCAGAGAAGGAAATGTTAGATGTTTTACACCATGTAAAAAATGACCAAGACACTCACTGAAACCATTCAAAGGGATCATGTTCTGCATTCCTTTTACAGCTAAAAGCAGATCCCATTCAAGGACAAGATCAATAAAACACACGTGAGTATGTCTGAGGTACAGCACCAGTTTCTCTGCCAACATCTGAGGGCCTAGAACCATCTTTGGCTACATTTGTAAAATCTTTCAAATACTGTATTTCTACTTATATATCATGAGTATTCCAGGTTTTAAGCATTATTATTTCTGTTATGTTTTCATAAGAAATTGATGGTTTCTATGGCAACTAGTGTGACTGCTGGAATTAAAAGTTATGTGTCACCTCTGCCTGGTCTTTAAGACTGACCAGTAGGGCTGTTTGACTCTTTGTTCTTCAGGCAAGCTTTATTTATTAAAATACAAATAAAATGCCTCTACATTTCCTCTTTGTGTCTAAACTTTTAAAAAAGGTTATAACTAATGTAAGAAAAAATACATACAATAAGTACAATAACTATATACAATATATACAAGCAAAAAAATACATCCACAATGTCTCTGGCAATAAATACATTAACAATATCTTTTATCAAAGATAAAAGCCATTTGCTTTTGATAAATTCAGAGAAAATATTCCATATCTATCCTATCTTTGTTCAAAGTCTTGTACTTAATTTACTTTCTGTCATGACTTGCTTTCTGTGTCAGGTAAACAAGGAAAAGTATCAACTATCTAGTCTTTAATTCTCTCAGAGTCCCAACAAGGAAATAATATTAACTCAGCTGTTGTAGGAAGGCTGCTAGTTAGTTCCCAACCACTCACATCCAAACTAATCACACAAAACTGTATTAATTAAATAACTGCTTGGCCCATTAGCTCTAGCTTCTTATTGGCTAACTCTTACACCTTAATTTAACACATCTATATTAATCTGTGTATTGCTATGAAGCTGTGGCTTATTGGGTAAGCTTCCAGCGTCTTTCTCTGGTTGAGCTACATTGCTTCTCTTTAACTCTCTCCTTTCTCCCAGCATTCAGTTTAGCCTCCCCCACCTAGCTCTACTCTATACTTATCAAGCCAAGCGTCTTTATTAATTAATCTATCATATTCACAGCACACAGAGGGGACTCCCACATCACCTCCCCTTTTCTCTTTAAATAAAAGTTGTATTGATTTTTAATCAATTTCTTTCTCTTTACTTTGAAATGGTATTATTACTCTTTAATACCAGATTTTAGTTGTGTCTTGCCTTGCCCAATAAGTATGAAGAATAATGATAAACTACTTCTAATTAAAAGTTTAAAACCATTGTTAGTTTTTGTGTCCACATTTCTCTCTCCTGGAGATTTAATTTGCTCTTAGAGGAGATATATTTGTCTATTGTGCCCAAATGAAATTAACAGAAGGAAAAGGCAGTCAGCATAAGAAATTGATGTGAGAAATTATAATTTTAGTAACTATATTTCAAATATGTTTTCAGTTGAAGTATCAAAAGTATAACTAATCAATGCATCAGCTTACATGATATAAAATGGAAACAAATCTGTCTAACAAAAGAAGCAATCAGGTACCAAGTACCACATTTGTAAAACTGAATAAGAAATTAAAAGCTCTCCGGGTACAGTGTTACATGTCCTTAATCCAAATACTTTGGAGGCAGAGGCAGGTAGATTTGTATGTTTGAGGCTAGCCTGGTCTATATAGCTAGTACAGCTACTGCCAGAGTTACATAGAGAGAGCTTCTCTAAAATCTAAAGAACCCAAGTAAAAATAATGTTTATAATGATAATAATAATAATAATAGATAAACAAAAGCATCAATATGATGTTACAAAAATGTTGAAAATCTATTTAAAAATTGAAAAATAAATGTGTTATTCTAAATATTTATTATGCTTCTTACATGGTGTTTTATTAAGAAATCATAATCTAAATTAAAAAATATATTATATACAAATGTATAACTTGTCTTAATTTTCATAGACCAAAAGAAGACACTTCTGTGGTAATGGTTGAGCAAAGCGCTGACCTATGATCACAGTAATATATCATTAGAGTCATTTGTTGCTATGTTTTGTTAGCAAGATAATAGTGGTAGAAAATCCCTTAGACTCATGACCTGTCTATTCTCAAGTTCTTATGTATTTTAGCACAGTCATTTGTTGGTCATTTGGTCATATATCATGGCATGGGCCTCAAATTCTATCCAAAAGTGGTTGATTACTACCATAGCATAATTTTGACGATGAAAGTTACATCTCTAAGAATGAGCACAGTGGAGCGGAAAACCCCTCAATGAATTTCATCTGTAAATCTCTACCTCTCAGACTGAAGCTACATGTACAACAACAAAATCCTATACGTAAAACTTATGCCTATGATCATGTTTATAAAAACACTGAATTTGCAAGGATATGAGTAGTTTCTACAGTTCAGAATTAGCTACTGCAGCAAGAAAGATATAATGAAGGCATGATATGATACTCCTGTTACCTACCTCTTTTTAGTGACAGCAGAAGTAGTATTTATTGCATCCAAAACTATTTCTGAGAGTCATTTGAACTCAAATTATATGATTAATGTCAACTCTAAACAAAACATAGAAATATAAAATGAATAATAGACATATAATATTTGCTATATACTAATACACAGAATAAATGAATTCTTAAGGAAATTTATATAAAGAATGGTAAAGGATATTTCTCTTGTGGTACTATATAATAATAATAACATAATGAAAATTCACTTTGCTATGTGAAAACATGCATGTGGTATTAATCAGGGAAGAAAATACTACCAAAGCATCTATGTATTTTGGCATAAACAAGGCTTTGATTAAAAAATCTTGTTAGAATAGTCTGTAATTTCTAAGTTTTAGGTAAGTCAGAATTAATGGTATAAGAATATAAACTATTTTTTTAGAAAAAAGTAATTCCTTGAATAAAAGATAGCACAAATTGCTGAGTGAGATTTAGAAATGTACTTAAACTTTCCCAGAAAACCAATAGATATAAAAGATTCAAGTACAGTGACCCTTGTACTCTGATCATTTAGAGACAGGATTCTAGAGGTTTGGGATAATTGTGTGTGTGTGTGTGTGTGTGTGTGTGTGTGTGTGAACTATGGATTCAAAGATTTAAAAAACACTAATATATGTATTTTTTATTTCTTTGAAAGTATCAACCTGAAATTTTTTTTTTTTGCTTAGAATGACTTGTATAAATTATATATGATTCATGGCTTATCTGTGTAAAACATTTTCTCAATCATCATCCGAACAAGTTTAGCCATATTCAAGATTGATTTTATTTTCTGAAAGTAAAAAAATGTGATATGATAATTATTTACACAATTTTTACATAGAAGCAGAAAAACTATTACCAATAACACATCGCCTTTCTACCATGAAAATAGTTATCAACTGACAAGTTTTGCAAGAATTAATAGCTTTCAGAACCCACCTATTACAAAAGATGGTTATCTTGCTAGAGATCAAGAAGGATACAGTAATGCACGGTGTTAATTGGCTTTAGAAATTTTACTATTCATACTACAGGCATCATAACTATAAAAGAACCTGGCATCAGAAGCTTACAGAAGAAAAGATAATAACCTAAAAAGAGGGAAAGAAAACATCCTTTAGACACTGAAAATGGAAATAAATGACCACGGGAAAGCTTCCTTTATTTAAACACCTCTTAGCACATTTCTCTCTTTATTTTTCCCTGTAAAGTGCGAATATATTGAATCCATTTTTGTGAAAGCAACTTTATTTAGTTAGCTGTTTACCTTTCTGTGAAGCCTCATTACCCATAAAAACAAAGAATGAAGTTGATTAATGTACCCTCAGCATGATGTTCAAATTGTAATTTTCATATACATAAATGGATGCTTCTGCGGTATTTTGTTTGATAATTTACAGAGTTACCACAGTCCAAACCACTAATCAGTTCCTTTTTATGATGACAGCTGCAGTGGATTCTTTTGGAATGCTAATTTTCATTAGTGCCTTCCCTTCCTGTGCACTGGGTGCCTGCCTGCCTGCCTTAGAAGGGATTTCATCATGACAAACTAAAGACGGAGAGGGAAGACTTTCCAGCTATTCATCAGTTTGCTAACATTTCACAAAAAGAATCTCAAACAAAGAAAAAAAATACAAATTAGTAGATTTAAAATCTGTGGAGTTCATATGAGTAATATATACGACATTTACAAGAACATGATTTGAAAAATGTTTAACTTTTACTGTTTTTATTTACTGAAGTTGATATATATTAAAACGAAAAAATGCTGACCTAGAAGAAGTGACTATATCTGTTAGTTCCAGGGGATCAAAATTAATATTCTTCATTAATAAAAAGATATTTCCGTTCATCATATTATGGCAACTTTCTAACATATAAGTATGTTTTTCTATATTTGCGTAGATTACTATTAATAATTTCTGGCTTTTCAACTAAATAATTCATTTAAGAGACAATAAGAAAAAAACTTTCCCACTTTCACTGAATGCTTCTTAGGTCCTGCGATGCCTAAAACTCATGTGATGAAGCCAGACAAGATCTAGACTATAAAACAGTAGTAGGTAAAGCTCAGGGCATCTGTGGGATGAGAATACCAATCCTGAGCGTGGGCAGCACTGTTGCACCAGCTGGAGGCCTGAATGAGTAAGAAGACAACCATCTGAGGATAGCATTCTCTTTATGAATCCTGACTTCAGACAAGGAGTGACCAGTGCTTCACTTCCTGCTGTCAGGAGAAATCATACCCGCAAACTTGGAACTGAAATATTGCCTCCCCATTTCACAAAGACTTTTGTTTCAGCAAGATGAGAAGTAATTCCTACTCATGCAAAATGCACCATCGAAGGAAGATCAGCACAAAGGAAGTTTTGGGAGGGAATATGCCAAGTAGTATTCAGCAGATCTGCATTTGGAGCCAAGCAGTCTGGAGTCACTTCCTGAATCATCATCAGATATTAATATTAAGTTTGTAGAAAGAAAGCATATAATTCAAAGCAGGCTTGGCAAGTGGATTAACATATTGTCTTACCATATATGATGAATAAAACTCAGACCTAGATTTCTAATTTCCTGCTTAACCACGTTTTATAGAATTGCTGCCATTTCTCACACCGACTCCCACTTTGCCTGAATAGCAGCATCAGTTTCTGTTAATTTGGATTTTTCATGCTTCAATGATAGCATTAATGTTTTATTCCAGTGCAAACGCTGTCTCCAATCAAAAGGCCTAAATATATTAATGTTCTGCTTCTTTGAATAAGTATGACGAGATAAGAGGAATTATGCTGTCTGAAAAATTATTTTTTTGTAAAAGCTAGGCACATTTTACTAAAAACTTCTGATATGAAGAAAACTTTTGCAGATTTTATTCCTTTTCTAAAAATTGAATATTTTATTTATATCAATAAAATAGTAATCTTCGGTAAACAACCTTGATCTTTCCAGACATATCATACTAATAAATACAAGAAATAGATAAATATAATTATAATATTATTAAATATGTATTCTATCATTTTCCTACTTTCAGAAACCCAGAATTATTACCACATATGGATCAAATTAACATGTAAAATTGGATAATTTCACCAAAATTTTTAACATTAAATAAAATATTAACTGTCAACCAGTGACAGTTTTCTTACAATCAATTTCTTTTCCCAGATTTTCTTCCGATGCAACCCCTGTTCTTTACTACGCATTCTCCTGACTTTCTCTGCCATGGTTATTCTTTTTGCGACTCCACTGAGAAAGCCTTCAGGAATACTGCCAAACTCTCATTTCCCTTTCCTTGATTGTATGCCGCTTTATTATCATCTTTCTGTCAGCATTCAAAAATATCCTCTTAGTTAAAATATAAATTGATTCAAAAAAATCTGTGCTTGAAGTGATAATGGAGTCCACAGAAAATTTCACTTTGTCTATCATGATGGGGAATAGGAGGCTATATGTACCAGTAACTCTAGCTTAAATTTGCATCTTGGGTAAAGTACTTAGTGAACAGTTGTTCGGACATTCTTCCTTATGTTTTATGGATTGGGGGAAACCCCAGAGCCTCCCAAAACAGTATGGTTACTGCTCATAGTTGCCCACTAGAACTAGAGGATAACAATTTGTCTGTGAGGACACCACACAATTTAACTACTGAACATGGAGAAAGGAATCTGGGGCTGATCTGGAAGCTTCCTCCATACTGGTCAGCATTCACAGTGCTAGAAGGTAGTCTATTGGTAGTTAGTGGTTGCCAGGGAAGGCAGGAATCATTTCTTCAGTAATGTAGCCACTGATACTACTATGCCTCAGTAAATAAAACTCTTTAATTATACAACCAACTCTAGTTAAACACAATGAGTTTTAAAGGCAAGCTGCAGCTGAGGGCCATGTCTGGATCCATGGTCCTGCAGCAGACTGTGACAATGTCCATGGCCCATGTTGTCACAAGGTTCCTAGGAACCATGGCATGTTGAAATCCAAGAGCCATGCTGAGCTGGCCATCCCTCTCTGTCTCTGATATGATTGACCCTACCCCTCATTGGACACTGCAGGAGCAGAGCTGACCACCCACCATGGAAAAGCTCTCCTCTCCCACTTGAGAGAGATGACTCCACACCTTACCACAGGTGTGAAAGATCTACCCCCTTCTCCCACCATTACCTGGATAAGAAACCTATCTCCACACCTTGCCTGAGAGAGGCGGACCAAGTGTCCTGGATTGGCCAGCTCAGCTATCACTCAGATCCACATCCTGGGCCCTGGAACTGCAGGACCACCAAGACTGGGGCAACAGCAGGATGTTGGAAAGGAGTTTCAGTGAGGATTTAGTGATGATGGTGTACCAGAGGCATTGAGCTGGACCAATGACTCGTTGCAATGACTCTCTTGTGGGTTGTGTTGATTAGACAAAAGGGTCTACTGTGTGTTGCACGGCAGCTCCTGAAGCCAGTAGGATGAATGTAGAGGTGTTGGGAAGATAGATGAGCAAGGTGGTTTTTTTTTATTGTTTTTGTTGTTGTTGTTTTGTATATATAGTTTGTTTGTTTGTTTGCTTTGTTTTTAATTAATTTGGGATGGGGTGAGCGGCATACTGCAGTGATGAGGAGCTGATATGGAAGGACTGGGATGTGAGCAGAACTGGGGTGAATGGTGTAAAATTTTCAAAGAATCAATAAGGAACTATGTTAAAAAAAAGAAGACAAAAAGGTAGGACACACACTAGTTGAAAAAAAAATAAGAAGGCTATCAGAAGGGGGAATGGGTATCAGAGAAGATAATGGGTGAGTATAAACAATACATTCACATATGTGAAACTCTCAACAAAATGATACTCGCTGTAGACTTGACATAAAGCTATTCATGTGCTTTTATGATTGAAAAATTGATGAATAATAATTATATTTGTAAAATATACACTAAAATATATTGGGAAAATTATTGAAACTCTAAATATCATTTCTGGATAAGGAAACAATGGAATTAAAAAGGCAGAAAGATTTCAAAAAAGTCCTAAAAATGATTTGCACCAGTTTATAATATCAATTATATTATCTTCTCTCTTCAGTTATATAGTATATGCCCATTACATAAGTAGGTTTAGGCGATTTAATATATAGAGAAAGAGAGAGAAAACAGATTTAAGAAATCATAGGTTTTTAATAATACCCTAGATATCCATGAGAACATAAAAATTTGGGTCATATTTATCAGGAACGTAAGTCTTCCTTAGCACAAGTTATTCCTAGTGAATACTTTTTTGACATTTTTCTCTTATTTTTGAGATTTTGTAGTTACCTTATCTTTTTCTTCCCTTTCCTTCTTCCAAACCATCCCACATATTTTCTGTGCTGTCTTTCAAATTCAAATTTGAAATTCAAGTGAATTTTTCTTTAACTGATGTCACCTGCATATATGTGTGTGTGTGTGTGTGTGTGTGTGTGTGTGTGTACATATTCCTAAACACAACCTGCTCATTTTGAAACATGTTAGTTGTATGTAATTTTTCAGGCTTGACCATTTGGTTTTGGTGGCCTGTTGATAGCTCTTCTCTGGAAAAGAGTTTCTTCTACTCTATCCATTCCTGAGTGGCCTGCATGTCTTGTCTTTGTGTAGGGTTGAGGCCTCCCTGGGCTTCTCTCTATCAACTTCAGTATGTCGTTCATAGTTGTCTTCGTTCAGTTCACGCTTAAACAATCAAACTGGTAAGAACATATGTGTGTAGCTTCAGACATTACTAAGAAGCACAACCTAATACCAAATTCCCTGATCATCTTGCTCTTGAAATCTGTCGCAATGTCCACTGAACTTTAGAACTGAAGTAATTTTTAGATATACCATGGGACTAAGTTCCGTTACACTTTATTTTGATTAGTTGTGATTTTCTGTGATACTCTATTTTTTTGTATGAAAATATTTCATGATGTGGAGTGAGGATTAAAATTGTCTGTGGGTATAAAGGGACAAATATTCAGAAGATAGTTAGGGACTGCACATGGCTGTACTATGGCACTGAGTAGTTGACTAGGTGTCCAGTACCAAGAGTGGTTTCTCGATTAGCAAGTCTTAAGTCCAATTAGAAAGATGTTACCAACCACAACTCACAATTATGTCCTTACCATTATTGTGGCATGCTGGTTATTGTTGTGGTTCATAGGCATAATAGCTAATAGCTAAATAGGATTACTTGTTTTTGTTTTTGTTTTTTTTTAACTTTTTTGGAAGTGTTCATGAAGTTTGTCTTCAGAGAGGAGGCAGTTAGGTCAGTTCCAGCTCATAGGCCTCTAAGTCCTATGTCTAAAGTGCATGGTTTCTTCAGCTATAGGGATTTTTGTTCCACCAACTGGGAGAAAACCAATAATAATAGTAATATTCCATATGTCTCGGGAGTTTTTGGAAAACCACAACCAACAAGTGGAAAAAGAAATTCACATGCCTGGGTCTTTAGTTAGTTAGTTAGTTTGTTTTTGTTGTTGTTGTTAAGTGATATTTGGCTCTTGGAGGGAACATCGTTAGCACTGATGAACAATTTTTTTTTATTTAAACAATATATATGTGGGGGGATCTATACATGTATTATAGGATTTTAGTTAACTAGTTAATCATATGATTTGTTATGACTTCTGCAGACATCTTTATATTTATTTTACCTTCCTTCTATTGCTGCTATGTTTATAACCCTCCCCATCCCCAAGTGGAGCCTGCCCCTCCTTGCCTGAATCAGATGACTTGCACCATTTCTCAGTCTATTGCTCTCCCACCCTGTGCCCTTACAAAGGTCATGTTTTACTTCCTCAGTTTCTGCAGTAATCCAGCATGTGTACTTTTCAATGGGTTTCAGGATAAGTTGTGATTTGTGACAACTTTTATTTTCAGAATGAGATATGTGCATCATCGGTAACTTGAAGGAGAGAATCCTCTACCTGAGGGAAAAGTTCTTTATACATCCTATACAGTATTATACTATTATACAGAATATATATCCAGTATAAAACTCTGCTGATGCCAGAATAATACTAACTCACTTAAAAATATACTTCTAAATTCTCTATGTACAAACATATTTTCAATATAAACTATATAAGTTATAGTAATTGCTATGCTGTAAGAATTTTGAATAAAATATTTGTTTCTAGATTCCCTTTCGATCTTTCTCTTTCTCAAATGTTGAAATAATTTTGTAAGTCTTGCACTAGGATGGTGACATTATAAAGCATATACATATAGGCGATAGGAATCTTGACTGAAATATCCAATATGCTACACAAATTAATACCAATACTACCAGTAAATATTTTGGCTAGTATTTGGCCTAAACTCACCAACATTACTTTTTCTGCTTTCAAAAATCCAAGGTTCATCATGTTTTTCTTTAGACATACATGTACAAACAATCACATTTTAAGTGAAAAATAACATGAAAAAATAGTATCTACAATTTTATGAAACTTTAATTAGCTAGAATTTATAGAATTTATATAAATACACACATACACACACATATATATATTTCTATACAGAAATTTCCAGGAATGAAAAATTATGCATACACAAAAAGCACTATATATATTTGGTATAGAGTTTTTCAACAGCTGCTCATATCATATCATATCCCTGATAGCAATACCACCTGTGATACATGGGTTATTAATAATTCACCAGTACTGATCCGTGTTTGTAACTTTTAGAAGCACAATATAAAAAATTTTTGATAAGATCAACTTGTGAGGTCATATGTGCATTTGAATACATAGATAAATATATTTCACAATTATTTCATTGTATTTATATTTTAAACATCTAGGGTATTGTATATGTATTTATAAAATTACACATATAGGTTTATTTCTTGCAGAGATTATCTTAGTTCTCTTCATATTTTACTGAAAGTTCATGTTTTTTTTTTTTTAAAGTTAACAACCAATGACATAAACGTTCTGAATAATGGAATTTCACAATGTTTCTTATTTATAAATTTAAGTAGCAAGGTAATTGAGTAATATAAAAATTAAATAATTTTGGGGGCTGGAGAGACGGCTCAGCGGTTAAGAGCATTGCCTGCTCTTCCAAAGGTCCTG
>NW_026067998.1:1338637-1340959 GCF_014885135.2 Alexandromys fortis
ATAATAAATAAATAAATAAATAAATATTTTTTAAAAATTAAATAATTTAAAATTATTTAATTAAAAGTAATATAAAATAAAAAGGGTAATATAAAATTTGTCTGCTATTACTTCTCAATGTGGTGAGAGGAAAATAATATGGCATAGAGTTATCATTGTGTATATATTATATTTTATATAAATATATACATATGCAACTATAAATTTATAACTATATTATATAATATTATGTGATTCTTTATATATTATTTATGCCTTTGGATTTTATTCTGGGAATTTAAGTTGCTATCGTCTTGCAGAGTAAAAGTTTTAGAAAACGAAAATGAAGAATGAGTTAGAAATAATCAGTGCTATATAACATGGTCCTACGACACACACCAAAAAAATATTTATAACAGGACTGAGGAAAACAAACAACAAAAAGACCCAGCTACAGCTACAAATTTGGTTGGTTTTGTTCATTTTTTTTGTTTTTATTTTTATTTATTTTAAACAAAGGACTTTATAAAGTAGGTACTAGAGATGGGAGATGCTGAGACACTAGTTACAGAAAGACAGGAAAGAAGCAGGGAAGCAAACAACTTATATATAATCTTCAGAGTTTACAGGTTTATTTAAATCACCAGTCTTTTCTTTTTCTTGCAGAAGACACATGTAGTCTCCTTAAATTAGCTGTAGTGACACACGCAACAAGATATACACCCGCTAAGAAAATCCACGCCAGAATGGAGCAGCCCTGCAAGAACCTAAGCATCTCATTTATTATGATGATTTATCATTCAGTGAGTGCCAATGCAGTGCTGGCTCCAAGAAGAGGAAAAATACGTTTTCTGCTTCAGATATTAAAATATGAATATAGATGGAAGGAAAACTATTTTGAATCTGATACTAATAACACATAGCAATTCTTTAGAAATATATAATAGAGAAAGTACAGTCAGGCCCCTAAAAATGATCAAAAGCATGGAATAAGGAAAGCAAAATAACAAGGATGTAAGGGGAATCACAACTAAGGCCCGCTTTCTGGTCTAATTTGAATAGTACTTATGTAGAAGAAATGATGACAGGTATGTCCTTTCCCCTCCTTCTAAATTGTATCCAATGAATTAACCCTCTAACAACCTGTGTGTATACTGTATCGCCTTCTTAAACCCTTCAAGGTCATATGTAAACACTTATCCCTACAACATTCTCTTTTGTATAAGCATTGAATAATCTACTTGGAATTATCCATAATTTATCTATTAATGAATGCAAAGTACACATATATTCTTTAGGAAAAAGAGATTTTCAAACAACTTATATTAGAGAATTGTTCTTCACTTATTGTCATAAACTATATGATAAAAAGCTGATAATAGAACCAAGTGGTAAAATTAATCTAGCATTCACAAGAACCCTAGTTAAATTTTTGTGCTCTCTGGCCATACATAAAATTACATTAAAACATATACTGTAACAAAATCATTTTGTAAACAATAAACAGTTTCTACAGTTTTTTTTAAACATTTTAATTTTTTTTTTGTAACTTCAGCACATATAATTTAATATTAACTTGCCAGGTCTGGTAGCAAATGCTTAGTGGGCATTTTGCACTGAAGCTTTATTGCAATATAAAGTAATATTTAGAGTTGTCATTTAATACATAAGGGGAATGAAGTGTGATGAGTTTGGAAGTTTCTTATATTCACAGAGAAAATATAAACGAAGATTCAGCACCCTAAGCCCAGATACATTCTTTATTTTTATTCTTTAGTTCCAAGAAATGATTTTTAAAACTTAACAAATGTAAGGAAACAAAATGTTAATATAAGAAAAACTCATAAGCACCTAGCAGTTAATCATTCTTACCTATTTCAATTTTAAGTTTTATTGATAATACAGTTATAGATATAGATTCATTTACAAATAGTTAATATAGTATCAGTCTTATTTTCTAATACCTTAAATGTCCTTTTTAGATGTAATCACTATCATGTAAGACTACTCACCATTTCTTCTCTTTTACATACATAACCACTGTTTTTCTGATATTTTAACTATTGTGCTGGCTAATCTTGTATCAGCTTGTGACTATCTGAAAGGAGGGAACCTCACTTGATAAAATGGAAGTCAGGACCACTAGGGGTGCACCCACCCACGGAGACAGTGGGGCGGATCTATTGTGAGCTCACCAAGGCCAGCTGGACTGCGACTGAAAAACCATGGGATAAAACCGGACTCTCTGAATATGGCGGACAATGAGGGCTGCCGAGAAGCCAAGGACAATGGCACTGGGTTTTGATCCTACTTCATGTTCTGGCTTTGTGGGAGCCTAGCCGG
>NW_026067998.1:1341644-1353216 GCF_014885135.2 Alexandromys fortis
CCCCACCCCCAAGATCCCAATTTTTGCCCGGCAATCTTGTCTACTTCCCATAACCAGGAGGAAAGCTATATGTTTTTCTATGGGATCACTTTCTTATTTAGCTTCTTTAGGATATCAAATTAAAGACTCACTGACCTTTATTTATCTCTAGAAACCAATTATGAGTGAGTACATCCCATGTTCATCTTTTTGGGTCTGGGTTACCTCACTCAGGATAGTGTTTTCTATTTCCATCAATTTGCATGCAAAATTCGAGAAGTCATTGTTTTTTACCGCTGAGTAGTATTCTAATGTGTATATATTCCACACTTTGCTCAACCTCCTTAGCGATCAGGGAAATGCAAATCAAAACAACTTTGAGATCTCATCTTACACCTGTCAGAATGGCTAAAATTAAAAACACCAATGATAGCCTTTACTGGAGAGGTTGTGGAGGAAGGGGTACCCTCATCCATTGCTGGTGGGAATGCAAACTTTAGCAACCACTTTGGCCTGATGCCTATGCATATAGAGAGAGCAGTCATTGAATAGGCTAAAAAGGACATGAAGTTGGAATGGGGAGGTGTGTGTGTGTGTGTGTGTGTGTGTGTGTGTGTGTGTGTGTGAGGAGTCCTAACAGAGTAGACGCGACAAGGACGAAGTGGAAATGATCAAAACACATTGTGTAAGTCGACGAAATCCCAAAAGAATAAATTAAAATTATTATTAAATAGAATTTCTTAATAGGCTACACCACACTAGCCCTATTATTTAGATTAATGATTTCAGTGGAGACAATAAGAAGATTATTCCTCTTAATAAAGCAAAGTTGGGAGATTTTGTGATATTTTTCTTTATGAAAATATCACTAAATCTGTTTATCTCTTCTTAAAATGTATAAATTAATAGGGAGTAAAAGCCATGATAAATCCTGCTTTATGTTCTACCACAATGCAACAATACATGCATATATTAAGCATAAATGAAATGAAATATTACACATATTCTCTCAAGACTGACAAAGATAGATTGGCTTGGCCTGCAGTTCTAGCATGTAGGGGAAAAAAAGAAAGATAAGAGTTTGAAGCCACTCTGGGATGCATTCTGAGAACTCATATCAGAAAAATTTAATAGACACACAAATAAATAATGTATAGTTAAATTTTAGGGTTCTTGTACAACTTTGTGACTCCTTTAGAACTCTGACAAAACTCATGATTTTGCTCTTAGACCCTTGTGGTTTGAACTAGACAGAAATTAAAAGAAAAACAATCTTCAGAAAAAGCTCATTTTCTTGTATAGTCAAAGATCATCCAATATTCTTCATTGGATTTGAACTTTTTGAAAAATTAAAGTGTTTGGCTGCCATTGCATCTTTACTTTAGCATCCTAAATATTTTTCTAACTTCATCCAATATTTCTCAATAATTTATTGTCATTATGTCATTATTAAAACAAAGTGTAAATATATGCTGGTTAAACACCTGCAGCAATAGAATGGGATGCTAAACAAACGTATGTTAATATCCATCTTTTATATACACAAAATATCAAATAAATAGTCTTTTGTTTCCTTGTCTCTTAGCGTTATGCAGGTGCTGCTAGTTATTCACAGTGACTCCTATTTTCAGTTTCAGAGGGTTTCTCCATTATCATCAAAAGTGTGGAGTGGAAAGACATAGCAGTGGACCAGCACCTGAGAACTTTACCTCCTGATCCACAGATAGCGGGCAGAAAAGAAAGACTGAGACTGGCATAGGCTTTTGAAAGCTCAAAGCCCACCACAGTGAAATACCTCTTCCACCAAGGCCAAACCTCCCCAAGTAAGGTCACACCTACCCCAACAAGGCCACACCTCTTAACCCTTTCCAAATAATTCCACCAATTGGGAAGGGATGTAGCACTCAACTATAATTAGCCCATGTTCTCACTCAAATAAAAGTTTATGAGAAAATTTAAATTTGTTTAGAAATGTATATTAGTCAAAATATATGTTCCCTATACCACCAATCTCTGTTTTCTTTATTCCCAGTATTGACAGACATTTAGTGAGAGCTTTAGGTGTTTACAGACTTAATGGGAAAAATGTGAAATGAAGATTTCACTTCCCTCCAGAGAACCTCATAGAAATGAATAACTTTGAGATCATCTTTGATTTGCTACAAAATTCTTGCTCCTGGAGAAAATAAAGGCCTACAGGAAAGGGAACCAACTGTTCCCCAAAGGTAGGATAATGATTCCCAAAAGGCTATAAAAAAGAAACATCTTCCACCAAGGACCCCTTCTCTCTTAAGAAATGACATTATTGATCAACTGTAGCTACTTTATATGTGCTTTCACCCAATAATTTACCAATTATACACATTTGTAAGAAGCTCAGTCAGTTTCTCAAATGAGATTGTTGTTTTAATTTTTAAAAAGATGTTGTAATTACTGTTCAGTCATTCTTGGAAGGAGCTGGAAAAATTTATAACATAAAAGGAATGGACCTTCTTTCACCTCTTCTCTGGGTTATGTTTTCAAAGAAAATAAACTATTTTGTTATGCCACACATGCTTGGTCAACAAGCAGTGACAGTTCTACACAAAAATCTCCACTTGGTTTTTCAAAAGCTTAGTGGAGGTGATCATTGTGGGAAGGAAACTGACAGACAGCACAATTATCATCCCATCACAAACGGTGTAGGCGATTTTTGCCACAGTTGCTTTCTAGGTGAGAAAATGAGATATACATTGCAAATCTATGTCAGAGGAATTTACTGTGGAGGCTTGAAAGAGGGATCAGAATACAACATCAATGGATCTGAGTTCTTGACGCTCAACTTACCAAGCAAAAGTTTTTTTTTTTCTTAAACTGTGAACTTCTGACTCTTCAGAGTACTTAAGACTGCCTATCATAATAGTAAGGTATATGTTTATGTCTTTTTTTCATAGAAGAAATGCCATAATAAATCCCCAATATCATTTTTTCAGTTCAAGATAGACCATCAGACCACTTTCTCTGTATTTTATAAGTAATATAGTCTGTTAATTACCTTTAGTAAAATAAGAAAATGAGAAATAAATTGAGTATTTATTATATATACATATTATATATACCATTGCTGCTACAAGGCATGCTGAATATTATTAGTGATAAAAATGTTCTTATTAAGCCAGAGAGTGCTTCTATGAACATTTGTCATGTACAATATTTAACAGATGTCTCAATTCAGTGTTTTTATTACTAGAGAGTCAGCAATGATCTGGTGGATAGTATTCCATCAGGAGCTAGGAAAAATACAGTCTAGATTTTGGCTCTGCTACTGACAATCAAATAACAGTAAACAATTCCTGGATCATCTGTGCCTCATTTAATTCACCTTCAAAACAGAGGGGAAGAATATTTCTTCCCATAAGGTTTGATAAGGAATGGTAAATGTGATTAAACAATTTCAATCATATTTCAGATTCAAAGTCAGGATGAGGTGGGGGTCAGAAGTTTGGGTTCACAATGTTGTAGGGATTAGAAATCAAGGGACGATTCATTACTGAAATACTATTGGGGCCAAATGTACAGAATTGAATTGAGACAAGAAGCTGGTCTGGTGATGATCTCAGTGAGGTTGGTTTCCTCACTCTTCAGCAAGAGAGTGCTGGTGATCATTTGATGACACCATAACACATCAAGCGCTTGGACTCTTCACTAGTCCAGAACTAGAGCTTCCAGAATAATGACTCAGAAGGTTTCACGTGTCCTTCCGAATACTAAGTTCTACCTTCTCCTGTGAAAGTTCAAGTTCTTTACGTGAAGTTACTTTAAGAAAAACTATCATTTAGAAGATGAAAAGGTAGAGAATTTTAAGTAGGCATAATAATGTAAAGCATTGCAGTCATAAACTACTCAATGTTTCTAAACTAACAGGAAAACAGATGATGGAATAAAGCTCTCTAAGAGACCCCATAACTTACTTTCTGCCTGGGGTTCTAAAGAGGAAACTAGTTGCAGTGATTTTCCATTCTGACCTCTACAAGAAACCACCTGACAAGGGCTAATTAGTACACACTTATTCATGCTCCAAACTCTAGGACAACTAAAGAAGAATATCCAGACACGGGCCCTACATCTTGCTGTTTTGATACTTGTGCTCATAATGTTTGTCTATATCTATATCTACAAGCTTACAATCTAGTACAAGCTACAAGTCCTAGGCCACACAACAACTCCATTATGACAGCTGAAAGAACACAAAGCATCTCTTATTTTCCTTAGCAGAACCTGGTAATGAAAATATGGAAAAAAACTGCTCCAGAAACACTTTAAACAATAACAGCTAAAACAATGTTTGTAGACATATTGCAGGTAGAGTACAATTGAAAGGTTCAGATTTGTTTTTTCTCACCCGAATCTGTATTCTTACCTTGAAACAGATGCATCTGAACTCTTTCACCTGCACCCCTGGGGCTGTACACACAAACTAAATATTACCTTCAAACACATGACATTCAAGTTTTCAAAGGCAGCTCCTCCAATTATTGATTTTTTTGCCATCAAAAGAGTTATTCTTTTTGATTAGAGTCCTAAGTGGCAACATGCACTGAACATCTAACATCCATAGCTTACTCCATCACTTATTCAACACAATATTAACATCCTCAGAGAAATGTCACCAAACCCGCTTATAGATCATATACTAACACAGAGCGTCAAATCAAAGCTGTGGACACTGACTGTATAGTTTTCTATTTCAAACACCAAGCCACATTCACTCTTTGAAGATGTCTGGCTAGTAATTTATATGTTTGCTTAAGATTTCTATCTGGTTTTGCTTTTGTGTCGATTTCTCTACCAACAGCTAAATCAAATTCAAAATAATACAACAAATTAATTGCATAAGAGTGGAATCATCCAGAGAATGAAAGCTTAAAGGAAAGAATACTGGATGCTCATTTAATAGACTGCTGAGTGAGTTTTTAAGGCATCTCTCTGATTGCTTTTAAGGCTTGTTCTGCATGATGGAAGCCATACCTGTCACTATCATCAGGGCAAGAACACATAGGGCACAGGACCTAGGGCAGAACTTACTACTGTTACTCTAGTGAAGTGACCTAGTAACAAACTGACTACTAATGATTCATTGTAACTACCATAGATTAGTGCATCTCTCGGCCCTCATTGGGCATTTGCCATTGAATATATGTATATATCAAAGAAGCTTAGGTTGTCAATGGCTGGTTGAGATGCAGAGCAAAAGTGACAATGGATGGCACAGTCCTAAATGGGATTTGCATATCACACTCCTTCCAAAGCTCAGGATCATCGCAGAAGAGGGAGTGCCAGAGAAGCTTTTTGATTGCAATGAAACACTGTTCCCCGGATCTAACAGGGCAGTTGCATATGCAAACTCATGATGTTTGTGATATTCCATAAAAAATGACAAATGTCAGTATAGAGTGAAGATATGTTTTTGTCACAAAATCCCAACCTAACTGAAGATCTATTAGTAATCAATAATTCTCAGGAAAGGAAAAATATTATTTTTATTTTCCAAATTAAAATATAAATTGCAACGTTTTTATCTTTTGTTTTCTCCTTATCGCCAATCTCTCACATAAAGCTATCTACATCCCTCCCGGCTCTCATTCACATTCAAGGCCTTTATTTTTCACTACTTATTGATGCATACAAATATGTAAATTCACATATATGTTGATAAATACATAAATACAACCTGCTCAGTCTTTATGCTACTTGTTCTTATGCTTTCATGGCTAACCATTTGGTCTGGGATAACTGGTCTGTTCTTCCCTAGGGAAGATTTTCCCTCCTGCTCTGATTGCTCCTCGGTTGCCTATAGTTCTTTATGTAGGGCGGAGGCCTTATAGGATGTCCATGATGTCCCTTGGCATGCCAGTTGTTGTCCTTGTTCAGGTCATGTGTAGGCAGACAAATTAACGAGACTTTATATGTAGCTTCTGAAATTCCCAGGAGATATAATTTCAGAGCAGACTCTAGTTCTTACATTTTTGTTCTGCCTTTCCCTCTGACGATGTTTTCTGAGCCTTAGATTTATAATTTGTTGTGTAGATATGTCAGATGTAACTGAGCCCCAGATCTCTCTATTTTGTTTGGTTGGGTTTTTCTGTAGTGGTCATTTTGGCAAAGTGAAGTTTTCTTGTTGACAGATGAAGACGTCTTTTAACCATGAGAAGAAGGGCTGATATTTAGAATGCAATTGGGGATTATGCTAGATCATTAAAGTGGTGGCTCTTAAGTTTGCCTTCAAGATCAATTATTTTACTTCAGCCCTAGATGGTTGGCTGGATTTTCAGCAGTTGAGAATGGCTATCTTAGGCAAGGCAAAGAAAGTAAAACCTTAAAATTCATTATCCAACATTTATCTACAATTTTGCTAATCCATGAAATACTTTCATGGAGTAAACTTCACCAACTAAAATTTTATAAAATGATTTTTTTCAACGCTTTTACTCTTTATATTATCAAGTAATGGAAAAGACTACATTGCCTGATCTGTTTGTTATGAACTTCACATGCGGGAAGATGGATGCCAAGTAACTTCCCAAATGTTGAATCAGAAACTCATGGTCATTAGTTATCCCTGTGCTAATAAACAAAGTACAGGGAGGTTATGAGAAGTTCATAGGAGAGCCCGGGAACCGTGTGCCCTGAAGTAGGCATTTTGATAAAACAGAATATAAACAAAGCATCTTTATAAATCCCCAGCATTTGCTTAGTTGTTTGCAAGCATAGTGCTTCTGCTTTTCTCGGTTTAGAGATGCCATGTCTCTGAGCATGTCTGTGTACTTCTTCCTTAAATGTCACTCCAGCTCTGCTAACAAAGGACAACATTTACAGTCATTTTCTGGAAAATCCATCTGAAATAACTGGGCAATTAAGTAAAAACTTATCCATAAAACAAAGTAAATCTTATTACCAGCACCATGCTCAGAAATTACCAACTTTCATTTTAATGACCTACAGATGCATTACATAATAGAACGTCCTTGCATAACTAGGCACTTGGGAGTTGGCTGGGGAAGCATTCAATTCCTCAAAAAGCGCAACTGCACTTCAGGCATTAGCAGGCAGAGATGGGTTTTGAATTCAGAGCTCACCTAGTATTTCTGGATGAATGGAAGGAAAGTTAGAATGAAGGCAATTGGACTCACTTTTTTCTCTGCCAAGCATTGTGATTTTATCACACGTATTATGCTGGCCACTTAGAAAGCACACACAACTGTGTTCAGCTTTGCTCTACACTGTGGTTCGGGAATAAAAAGTAACACCAGATGGAGAAAATAAAATTGAATTCCTAGTATATTACAAACAAGCTTAAATACTGCGTTCAGCTTCCATGTGGAGTGTGATTTAGTCTGAAAGAGAGCATGTGACAATACTACGGTGACTCATAGCCCATGTCGGTAAGGAGACACAAAATCCAATGTTTTAGAGTCGACATTTTTGCTTCGCTTTTATTTTTTGTTTTCTTTTTACCTGCTATATAGATAATTATAACAAACTATTACAAATCTTAAGGAAACTGATCAATATGCCATCATTCCCTTGTTTATTTTATGTTGTTTAAAGAGATCTTATTGAATTAAAATAATTAACAAGAATGGTGGAGGACCCCTTTTACAAGGCTTGAGGAATCTATCAGAATATGGCATTCCCAAATTTTAATTACAATAGAGAAGAGAGAGAGTGGGGGTAGGGATTACAGGTTAACATCTTTCACCAATACCTATGCTTGTTAACACCTTAAGTTATCATCAACGATTCTGTTCAGGTCTGTTTCATTGTTGTTTATGATCATGTTTTCACACATAGACTGTGGATGAAGATATCATACAACAAGAACCTGAGTGAAATACCAAAGGTTACAAGTTTACCTTCCTTTCATTTAATTTCAATGGAAACAAGTATGTAGTATTACATTTTCATTTCTTTTGGGTATTTTAAAAGCTTATCTTTAAATGATAGATAATATTTCATTAATGTACCATTTATACACTGCCATAGTTAGGGCTATTATTCTTATGGTGAAACACCATGACCAAAAGCAAGTTAGGAAGGAAAGGAATTATTTTGCTTATATTTCCAAATCACAAATCGCTCATCATCTTAGGAAATCATGACAGAATCTCACACTAGTCAGGAACCTGGAGGTAAGAGTTGACCTAGAGGATATGGAAGATGGCTGTTTACTGGTGTGCTCCTCGTGTCTTGCTAAAACTGCTTCCTTAAAAGCCTTCAACTATCAGATAGGTGTGTCCCCACTCACAATATGCTGGGCCTTCCCCCATTAATCACTGATTAACCTAATGTCCTAAAGATTTGTCTGCTTACAGCATGATTTTAGGGAGACATTTTCTCAATTAAGAATACCTTCACTCAGATGACTATAGCATGTGTCAAGCAGACATAAAACTAGTCAGCACAAACATCTTTTGTTATTTTCATGTTTGTGGAATATACTTGCATTTTGCATGGATTTTTGTTTTTTCATCATGTTCTAGGGCGTTGCTAAAATGCTAGTAAAACGTCTTGAACAATCAAACACTGTAATACAAGAGGACATTTACCCTCTGATAATAATTTTTAGTTATGACAGAGTTTATTTCCTGTAAATCATGAAGTGATTAGAAGTCCATGTCCTCATCTTGTGGTTAGCATAACTACAATTTTTTTTCTTAGAATAAATAAAACTATTGCAGGCTACAGTAGTAGATTCAGCCTGTACATTATCTGTATCACTCCTGAAACCACTTTCTTTTGTATTTGGAGATGCATCTTTCAGGAGATAGTATACAATGTGCCTTTTTCAGGTTTCTCTAAGATCAGTTCTCAGTCATCTTAATTCCATCCATTCTCATCCCCTGGTGCATTGGGGCAGATAGGTAGGAAAGACATAGCCTTGACAAGAAGATGAGAGGACATATGATGGGAAAAAGGTCAAACATCATCTGGAATCTTTTCATGCAAAGATGAATGCAAAAAGAACCTTCTTGTAGCTTAAGACAGCCTTGCTAAAGTCCATAAAATGTATGTTCCCTTATTTATAAAAAAAAAAGATGAGTAGGTACCAGTGCAAAATTCATTCAAACAGCCTAAAAAGCAACATGGTAACACCAGAACCCAGTGGTCATACAAAGGAAGACTTGAAAAAAAAAAGATAAATATTTTAGAAAAAAATGATTTTAAACGGGAATTACAATACTATCTGTAAAATATTTTTCTGTATATAACCTTTATAGAGTTTGGGATATTTGTATGTGGGTTATGTGGACAAATATCTGGCCATACTAAAATACTGATATCCACTGATATTATTCAATGGGTAAAAGACATTTGTCACTAACCCTGATGAAGTAAGGTCAATCTCTGTGACCCTTATGGTGAACCAAAGCAAAACAAATTGTCCTTTGAATTATCTAAGCATACTATGATACTTGTGGGCACACACCACACACACACACACACACACACACACACACACACGCACACATAAAAAATAAAAACTGTAAAATATTAATCCAGAGAGATCCACCAATATTTCCCATAAATTGATTGTCAAAAGTAAAAATAAACTTTGGTGATTTATTCAACCAAATACATTTATTCACTCTCTGTTACACATTCTATGTATTTACTTATTAACAAATAATATACTGTGGAATAAAGTATTCTCATGCCTTTTTGCATTATGTGTTATCAATGCATCCAATAAAATAAGTTTCTTCTTTTTGGAATATTTGACATTCCAATATAACCAATATCACTTTTAGGAACTCTTTTTTTATTTTGTTTATTGCTTTATAAAATTTCCACTTCCTCCCCTCCTCCCATTTCCCTCCCAATCCTTTCCTCACCCTCCTCACTCCCCCTTCCTTCCTAAGAGAAGGCAGGGTACCCTGCCCTGTGGGAAGTCCAAGGCCCTTCCCCCTTCATCTAGGCTTAGGAAGTTATGCATCCAAATAGACTAGGCTCCCAAAAAGCCAGTACATGCAGCAGAGAGAAATCCCAGTGCCATTATCATTGGCTTCTCAGTCTTTCCTAATTGTCAGCCACATTCAGGTGGTCCAGTTTGATCCCATGCTCGTTTAGACCCAGTCCAGTTGGTTTTGGTGAGCTCCCATTAGATCAGGCACATTGTCTCAGTGGGTGAACCAACCCCTCTGACTTCCTACTCATAGTCTCCCTCCTTCTGCTCTTCAACTGGACCTTGAGAGCTTTTAGGAACTCTTTATGAGAAATTTTCCAAGTTCAGAAAAGACTATGAACAATAAAGTATTATCAGTCCACTACATCCAACTACTTATTATATAATCAAACTCCAAGCTACTTAAATATTAATAATTAACTCTTGATTATATTAAAAGTGCTATATGTGTAGAAAAAAATATGGGTTAATTTAATTATATTTTAGAACCTTTTTAGTAATAATGACTATGGAAATTAGCCAGACAGATAATATATATACAATATACATACAATTTAATAAATATTAAAGGTTTTCAAGATGGAAATTTTTTTGACTACCACAAGCACAATTATTCCTCTGTAGTCTGTCATGCTCGTCATTAGCAGAGGCATGAAAGTATTCTTTCACAATTTCTGTGTCATCTATGGCTTGTTTTCAGTCTCATTCATAAAACTTCTAGATAGTCATGTATCCAGTTCAGGAGAAACTTCAGTGTAGAAGGGCTTGATCTATATACTAAAGCAGTAAACTCTTGACAGTATTTGTTTATACTTTTATTTAAAAGATAATGAGATAGCATAATTTGTTTTGGTGGGATAAACCTAGAAGAGAAGTAATCTCACAAGCAGTAGACCCTTCAAGAAAATACAGTAATGACTATTTGAAAGTTGATTCAATGATGTTACATCTGTGTGTAAGAAAGAGGGTGTAGGCATATGTATGTTTGTCAATCTGCCTGTCCTTGCAAGAATATATATTTTAGATACCAAACAATATTTTACCTGCATTGTGCTGTATGATGCTGAACATTTCAGTTATATCCCCAGCATCATTTTTTATCCTAATGTTTTCTCCGGTGATTTAACTACCTAAAGAAATCCCTAATAATTAGTATGACATTATTAGATGAAAGAAGTTCTGATCCGGAAATGAGAGAAGGCACCATTAATTTTTCAGTATTAATTGTTAAACTATAGAGTTCTGAACTTTTACATATCTGGCAAATTCAGTGTTTTTTATAGCCTTTTCAAACACAAGTGCCAATCCTTTACTGATTAGACTACTCTAATTAAAGAAAAAAAGAAAACAATTTACTGGAAACACATGACATTATGATGAGAACTTATTGATCAAAAATTAATTAAAAAGATACATTACAATCAAAGGAAAAAGGGCTTATAAAGGTAAACCGATCAGACTTACACCTGACTTCTCTATGGAAACCATGAAAGCCAGAAGGTCCTGGATAGAGGTACTGCAGAAACTAAGAGACCAAGGATGTAAACCCAAACTACTATACCCAGCCAAGCTATCGTTCACTATCAATGGAGAAAACAAGACATTCCAGGATAAGAACAAATTTAAACAATACGTAGCCACAAATCCAGC
>NW_026067998.1:1355050-1374266 GCF_014885135.2 Alexandromys fortis
AAAATTATATTAAATAAAATAAAATAAAGATACACTTCAATCAGAGGACCTGCTTTGAGAACTATCATTCTATCAGTGATCATTTTCTTCAAAGAAAAGATAAAAAATATAAAAAAATATGTAAGCATTTCTCCTTTTTATTAAGAACAGTTTTTATTTTTTATTTTTATTTTTTGTAATCTTAAAATATTTTAATAAAGGGAAACTGGGAATGATTCTGGAGAGGAGAAGAGTGGAAAATAGAAATTACGAACAGTTTTTAAAATAAGAAAAATAATAGAAACCGAACTGTCTCTCATAATGTGACAAACTTGGCCATGTTTTGATCCAATAAAATATACCTTTTTTGAGTTTTTTTTTCTTTTTAAATCTTGCATCACTTCCTTTGAATAGGCTAACAGCGTCACGATCTTCAACACAAAGTGATCAGCTGTCTCATGTTCCTGCCACTAATTCTTCTCGACTGCAATTGACTGTCCTTTTGCATAAACCACAAACAAAAATTAAGCTTTCCTTCCATTTGTTGTTTATGTCTGGTATTTAATGAGAAAATAAAATAATCGATGTGCTTTAAAGTTTAAATACTCTTGAAAATATCAACATACCTCATTAAAGTTGTGTATTTCAAAGTTAGGAAAAAAATAGTCCCAGAATATCTAAGTGCACTTCAGTGGTATTGAGTATAGAATGTGATCACTTACGTATATTATTTTGAATTTCCTTTATAATTTGGAAAGTAGTCTAACACTGAATACAGAAATACAGGAAACAACTGAAAATCAGTCAATTATCAAAGTCAATTTGGTATCTTAGAAATGCTTAGGTTTCCTTATTATTTATTTATGACCTTTTCCATGTGAAAGTAAAATTATCCATCAATAATAATTAGTCCCAGTATGTCTACATGAAAAAAAAATCTATTACACAAATAGTTGGAATTGGATTTATTTTAAGGGTGCTCTAAATATCAGAAGAGACATAGCCAACAATTTCAGGCAAGATTGAAGAGATGTTTTAATGTCAACTTTAATAAACTAAGCATTTAAATCAAATACATAGAAAATAACAATATTCAGAGTTAAAAATATTATTTTGTTTGCTAGTTATAGGTATAAACCCTTTAGTGTTCCCTGAAAGTCTCTTTGTGAAGCAGATATTCACTCTCTAAAGTGATAAAATCTATATAAACATATATAAAACAGTTTCCTTTACCAAAAAAATTGATTAAATGTAAAGATATTTAAGTTATAAAATTAAGTACTATTGGCATTATTAGCTAATCATTATATAACAAAGTAACATTACAGCATAGGAAGTAAAAATGATGCTTAAATATCAGCATTAAATTTTGAAGTGATTTTAACATAGATGAAGTCTCCCCCCTCCCTCCCCCCATGTTTCTGAGTGGCTTTTGATAAATAAGTTACTGCGAGGAGAAGCAGCCCGCGAATGTGTGCTGATTCCAACCAAGCACTTAAAAATTCTTCTTTTAACTTCATTACTTTTTCCTACTTCCTCTCTCATGCTCCATCTGCAAACTACTAATCCAAGAACTGTCTCCCTTGAGCATATTTTTTTTTCCCAAAGAGAGCATTTCCGTAACAGAAAAGATGTTAAAAGAAAGATTAGTGCCTAGTAGAAGAACTCCTGAAACAAGAAATGGACCCAAAGGGACAATCAGAAAGAAGAAAGAATAACATGGAGATGTGAAACAAAGCAGGTTTCAAAAAGAATCCTCAAGAAGAGAGGACCCAGAAAAACCAGAACACCTCAAATGAACTTGCATTGAGCAAAGACAGGCCTCTTACTTAACAACCTACAGTCTTTCTATGACTGTCCAACAGTGCTCCTAATTATATGAATATTCCTATAAATATTCTGTTGAAAAAATGTTGCTCAGCTAATACTTTATTTGTTGGATCTATCATCTATCTATCTATCTATCTATCTATCTATCTATCTATCTATCTATGTATCATCTATCTATCTATCTATCTATCTATCTATCATCTATCATCTATCGATCAGTCTATCACTAATCCATCATCTATCTACCTTCTACCTCTCATCTATCTATCTATCTATCTATCTATCTATCTATCTATCTATCTATATCTTTCTACCTTCCTACCTATCCATCATCATCTATCTATCATATATATTTAATCTATCAATCTCTCATCTATTTTCTATTATCAATATCTATCTATCTATCTATCTATCATCTATCTATCTATCTATCTATCTATCTATCTATCTATCTATCTATCTATCTATCTATATTTTTCTACCTTCCTACCTATCCATCATCATCTATCTATCATATATATTTAATCTATCTATCTCTCATCTATTTTCTATCACTTATTTAATTAAGTCAGAGTCTCATGTTGCCTAGGCTAGCCTTGAAATTGCTATATTGTTGAAACTGTCCTTAAGTTTCTGATTTTATTGTGTCTACCCCTTAAGAACTAGGATTTAGTAATCTTGAATTTTTGTACTTGATTTGGTTATTTGATTGTAATGTTGTGATACGCCTCCTTAGTTTCTGGATCCAGTATTCAAGTGTCACAAAAATCAACATGTAACAAATGTTTTGCATTCCTTTATTGAACCTCTGAAATATGCTAGTTGCAATACTAGCTTCACATATATCTTTGATGAATGCATACCTCCAAAAATCTGGTGTATGTGTTATATGTAAAATATAGCATTGTTATTACATATTAATGATGCCATTTGCATAGGATATATTAATTCAATAAAATGGATTTGAACATTTATAGATGAAGGTAGACTACACTCTATAAATCACTCAAAATAAAGATAATTTGAGGAGAAAGTCAAGTTGTCAGATATGGTTCTGTGATGTCCTTTATTTTTATACTTTTTAAATTAATCACTATATTTTTTATAGAGCACATATCTAAACATACATCATACAGCTTACTATATAATTGAGACTATGTTCTTACATCGTGGCTATCTTTCATCTTATTGTTTTGAATATATTTAAAATCTTAATTCTTAATAAGAACTGTTATAATAAAGGACAGAAGAGTCTAAAAAATTCTTAGGCCTAAGTTTTTTTTCTTTATTTGGAAAACTTAATAGCATCTCCTGTAACGTAGTGGCATTTCATTTGTATTTTAACAAATAAAGCTTGCCTGAAGATCAGAGTAAAACAGCTCCACTGGTCAGCCTTACAGACCAGGCAGAGGTAACACACTAGTTGCCATAAAAGTCAAATGGTTCATGCCTTTAATCCCAGTGGTGCACACCTTTAATCCTAGTCCTAGAGAGGAATATAAAATGGCAGGAGACAGCTCTCAGCAACGTTTTCATTCTGAGATTCCTGGAGAAAAGATTACCATTTCGGAATGAGGTAGAGGAAAGAGCCAGTGACTGGCTGTTTTGCTTTTTGAACCTTCAGGATGGAACCCAATTTCTCTCTCTGAGTGTTTATTATGATTCATTTTAACATATAATTCTCTTATTGCAAACATTTTAAATTTTTTTCTTAAATTCTAAAACAAGAATATATTATGTTTAATCATTTTTAAACTTTAGTGTCCATTTAAAGCTGATTTGATGCACGAAGGGGGATATAATAAGAGAAGTGTATCAACAAAGGAAATTAATGGCTATTTCATTTCTCATCTTCAGTTCTTCTCTCCTAGTCTCTGACCTTTTCAAATTATGTTAATTTTATTTTCCATTATATAAATAGTTATATGTGATCCTGTATTTCTGACTACAAAAAATATGCAATCACTAATTTTAAGTTGCAAAATGCCATGATACAGATTCAATAAATAACAGTAGCTGTTCAAAAGCTCCAATATTACACAAAATAAATCTCGTGTAAAATAATTCGAAAATGTTTCAATGTTGTGTAGTTACCTTTCCACAAATGTGACAGAAAGTATATGTGGAAAAAATCTATTTAAAGGGAGAAATATTCCTTGCCTTCATTGCTTTACTCCATGGTCAGTTGGCACCATTGTTTGTGCACCTGTTTTGAGATGGAAAAACATAATTATAGGGTTGTATGGTAGAACAAAACTGTTTACCTCATTGTAGCTAGTAAATAAAAAAGAGAGCTCACTTTTATAACAAAAAGAGCAGAGATTCTCTCTCAAAACCAATTAACTATGAGATCATAAGTGTATCAGTTTGCATATGAGTTCAGAGTGTTCCTGGTCTAATTACCCCTGAAAGGAGACCACTCTGATCAGTGCTGCTTTCGCGTTCAAGGCTTCAAACATGAGCCTTTTGGTGATATTTAAATCCTGTCAATAATTAAAATCAAACTCACAGACTGAAGTAGAAACATGCTTCCCTCTAAATGCAAACTCCAGTACATATCTAGATTAGTTAACTGCATGACCATGTTGTAGTCTATAGAGTGCTACAACATTAAAAAAAAAAAAAACTTAAAACTAATAGTAACTATGCTGATTGTTTTAATTTAATTTTCTAGTGCCTTCCTAATGCCGAATTTAAATCTTTGAGTCCAGTGTTCTTCCATATCTAAGTAATTCTTACGTATCACTCCTAAATCATTCTCAATAACAATTTATGCAGTGAGCTCAATTTAATCTTTAAGAAAAAAATAAAAAGGATCTAACAAAGTATCAGATATACTTTTCTAGCACAGGTAAAGACATGAGGATTTCTACAAATATCTAAATCTTCACTTTTCTTGATTCTAGGTGCCCATGAAAATTGCTAACACTTAATGCACTTTGAAAGAATTCAGTAGAAGACCTTACCTCAGACAACTAAAATATGATTCATTCTTTATGTGCTAGTTGCACCAGTTTTGGTGGGTAAACAGAAGTCTATGCATTCACTAAAGTGAAAACATCTGTGTCCGTGTATGTGTATGTGTTTGTCCCCTCCCTATATTTAACATAATTTTTCAAACTGTTGTTACTAAAATGTATTTCACATGGCCAATTAATTAGAATATTAATTAAAATTGAAATACAGGTAGAGAATTATTAATTTCCTTGTATTTTTTTTTGTTGTTGTTGTTTTTTTTTTCGAGACAGGGTTTCTCTGTGGCTTTGGAGCCTGTCCTGGAACTAGCTCTTGTAGACCAGGCTGGGCTCGAACTCAGAGAGATCGCCTGCCTCTGCCTCCCAAGTGCTGGGATTAAAGATGTGCGCCACCACCGCCCGGCTCCTTGTACTTTTTAAAAATAGTAATATTTTGATAATAAGTGTAGTTTTAATGAAAAAATATCTTAGAAAACCATCAGAGTCCCAAATATGGATCAAAATGGTCAATCTTGGTTTCTAATGCCATTCCTCACCCTAGGGCACTGCATTAAGAAACAACATCATACAGAACATAGTTGCAGGAATTTTTTTCTGTTTGCAATGAGAGTCCCATCCTGAAGCCTAAAAATATTTCCTAATAAATGCAAAATAATTTTGACTAAACTATAAAGGTTCAGTATTGTTCACTTAGGGACATTAGCTTCCAAGACTTGGATCATATTAAACAGTTTGTCAGCATTCTATAATTAAATCAATAAAACTTTTTGGGAAACACATTTTTGTCAATCTAAGTCCTTAAGGTTACTGCCCCAAACTTAATCAGTTCCTGATTATTGACAACTAAAATGTGTAAAATTCACGTGACAAAGGTTAAGTTATTTTATAAATATGTTAGGTCAGTTACTCTGAAACTAAAGATTATGCACTAGCAGTAAAACTTCATTTAGTTTTGCTAACTTATTTTTCATTCTTCTTTTATATAATTTAACAGCAATTTCAATCTTTTTTATTTAATATATGTTTTATAAGAAGTCATCAATAAGTTTATAATTAGTAGAAAATAAAGATGAAATCTACTTACAATTTAAGTTATAGATGAATTAAAAATGACAGCTGTCATAAAGATACATAGGTATATTTATGCATAAATTATTTTGATATGATTTTTAATCATTGCCTTACATTGCATTTCAATTCATTAATGTATGAATTTATATATTAACATACATATAAACACAGTTTACATTTACCTACAGAGGAACTCTGAACCTGACTTCATGTTTTTGCTATCATAAAAATATCACAGTGGGCATGAGAATGTAAATATATCTTTGACATATTGACGGAATCTCCTTTGTTTACATATAAAGAAATGATTTTGGTGGCCTACATTGTTATCTTGTTTCTTTATCTACTTGGAAAGCCAGAGAGAAATAGAAATTTCAGGAGTCAGTACTAGATAGTCATTGTTGCTGCTTTTTTCTTATTTCCTTTTTTTTTCTGTTTTAGTTGTTTGTGAATTGCGAATAATGTATTCAGATAATATTCATTATTTTCCTAGCCCATTTCATATCCATGCCTATTCCTTACTCACCAAGATCTGTGCCCCTCTTTGTTGTTGTTCTTAAAATGTCATAAATAATGCGCAATATGTGCTGCCCACAATGCTCTTGTATGTGTGCCCTTCCGATGAAGTATGGTTCACCTACTGTGGGCTACCCTTTTGAAGAAAGAATATTTTCTGTCTCCTATCAAAAATCAATTGACAATAACTCTTTAGGTAGGTGTGGGATTTCATGCCCACCTTCCCCCATTCATTTTTTTTTCTGAATTGAGGTTGCACTTCTTTTGTGCATGCTTCAGAACTGCTGTAAATTCATACTTGTAACTATCCCTAAAAACACTGTTTCTTTGTAGTCAACCATTGAATTTGCCTCTTAAAATATTTCTGCCCCATCTTCCTTCTTTTGGAGGATGGAGTATGATATACATGTCCCACTTAAGGCTATTTTTCTTATGACTTGTGCCTTGATCAGCTGCAAGTCTTTGCTTAATCACCATCAACACAACCAATAAGTTTCTCTGATGAGGGTTAAAACATTTGGTACTCCATGGCATAACAAGAAGTCTTTAGGATTCAGCTTAAAAATATATACTTTTAGCAGAATAATAGTAGTATGCTTACTCTACAGCCCATTACCTGTTTAGCCCCAGGTTCTTGGCCTCCATAGCAATGTGAGCTTTGGTTATCATCTTGTGAAATATGACTCAAAGTTAATGAGAAAATAGCTATTTGCCTCCATGATTCCTGACACTGTTGCACCAGTGAACACACCTTGACAAATTGGTCACAGCTGAGCAGGACTGAGCAAGACTGAGGACTGCTTTCCTCCTCTGAAAGCATCCACGGCCCTTCTCAGCACCACAAAAGCTCTCTATGAAGAATGTAGTTCTCAGGTCAGTAGCTGACCTCCATATTCTATGATTCAACTATTTTGTTTCTTAAACAATGGGGTCTTTCCACTATGATCTGGAGGGTAGTTGATAGAACTGGCAAAAGCCTGTAAACTAGGGGTTTGTTGGATCTTACTGCTCACCAACTCCAAAAGATACAACCAATTGCTTGCTCTGTGGTTTTTACTGTTAACCTGTTTACTGTCATCTAGTAGGGCAATTTCAATCCTGTTACAAAGGAATAGAATTGAAAGGGGTTTCTGTATTCAAGATTCTCCTTTCTATCACTAATCCTGCTCTCTGTTGAGTTCTTCCAAGAATTGCTATCCATTGAGAAATTCTTTTTTCTATTCTTTTTTTTTTTTTTTTTTTTTTTTTTTTTTTTTTTTTTTTTTTTTTTTTTTTTTTTTTTTGTNGGTTTTTCGAGACAGGGTTTCTCTGTGGTTTTGGAGCCTGTCCTGGAACTAGCTCTTGTAGACCAGGCTGGTCTCGAACTCAGAGAGATCCGCCTGCCTCTGCCTCCCGAGTGCTGGGATTAAAGGCATGCGCCACCACCGCTCAGCTCCATTGAGGAATTCTTGAGAGACATGAAGACAGATAAATATAAATGAAAGGAGAAACTCAAGTATCATCTTAAGCAACCAAAAATCTCTAATTCTCATTATTGTCATAATTGTGTCCCTCTGGGTTCTCAGTAAGAATGTGGTAAAAGAAAGTCTTCTTTGACTAAAAGTTCACTTTAAAAATAAAGTCTCCTGTAGAATAAATCTCAGTTTTGTAGAGACTGGAGATCAATGTGATGCCTCTTGGATCTTTCCAGAGCATCATCCAGGAAATATACACCCTATCCACTTAGAGATTTACATATAGGAGATCAGGAAGCATCCTTTTAGCAGCTTTTGTGGAAATTAATGACAATGACACTTAATTGTTTGCCAGAAATAATTTCCAACGTGACATAATGTTTACGATAATCATGAAGTTGTTCGATTTTTAATTGATGTTATTAGTTCTAGCTGATACACAGAGACATTACCATTTGATAAATCTCTATTTAGAGTGGTAAGTGTGAGTAATTTTAATTGACATCCTGGAAATCTCTAATCTTCATTTCTCGACACCTGGTAAAAATAGGTGCAAATGGCAGCCTAGAATCTAACTCTTTGCACTTTAGCCCTAACCTGCAGGTAGTCCCAGGTATAGTTTCTGTGTCCAGTGGCCATTTGTTTTCTCACTGTGGCTGCCAAAATACTTGCCAATTAGTGTCAATCGCAGAAGTGGATTGGGAATGTGGGCACCTAATCAGGGAGAAAGTACAAAAACTGTTAGCATATTTTCATGAAAAGAAAAAGCTACACAAAGTGATAAAGTAATAAATTTATACAAATATGTAATTCTTAAGTACTCCAGGATCTATAGTATTACATCAGTGGCAGTTAAAATAATCAAACTAATGTATGGCCACCTATATTGTTGAATATGTGAAGTAGTTAGTATATTTGTTTCACTATTCCCAATTTATGGCATGTATATTGGTGAGCAATCCATGAAGAAAATCAGTTAAAGAAATAATATGTCAATAAACTTTAGTATCGTTTTTCCCAGAAACAGAAAATTACACTGGAGAATTTCTGGACAGCACAAGTAAAGGAGACAACTTTCACACTTATCTAGAGACAAATCATCCCTTCTCAAAACACACAGGTGATACATAGTTAAATATCTTCCTTTGATCTCAATATCACTTTTTCTATTTAGAATTAATTTGATGAACAGCACATCATGAAGGAATCAGAAAAATAAATAGAGGAGGAAGGGCTTTCTTTTTCTGGCAGATAGACAGAAACACAGCAGCAGAAACTTTTTGATAACTGAACCACTAGCAATGCACATAATTGACTCAAAATTAAAGTCGAGCTCTGAAGGCACATGGCTCCTCAACTAGAGAATAAGGACAATGAAATACTTGAGCATTTTAATGATTTTTACATGTAGAAAGTTATTACTAAAATTTTAAGTGGAAAATACTGTTCTTTATTGCACAGAGTAGAATACAAAATATGGAGCGAAGGGAGCATATGCATGTGTGTGTGTGTGTGTGTGTGTGTGTGTGTAAGGCATGTAGTATATAAAACATAAATGTTATATATATATAGAGAGAGGGGGGGAGGAACATATGCACGTGTGTATACATTCAGGTTTATTTTTTCTATACCTGAGATCCTGTTTTTGTAAGCAAACTGATAATTATATTGGCTTTCTATTTATCTTTTATTTGATGATTTTTTCAAATATGAGTAGTTATAAATGTGAAAACAATTCATTTTACTTAATGTTTCATCAATTCTTTCTGTCTGTAGTTTATGTCCGTGTACTGGTGTGCGTCTCACAGAGGAAACAGAGACTGATACTGGGTATCTTCCTCCCTTGTTCGCTACATATTCCTTTCCCGTTTTAAAGATTTACTTTACTTTTGTATATGAGTGCTTGACCACACTCATATGTATGTATATGCGTTCCATGTGTGTGCTGTGTACTGCATTTCATAGAACTGTAGTTACAGGCAGTTTTGAAGTCTCATGAAGGATCTCTGAAAGAGGGATAACTGATCATAACTCCTGAGCCCTCACTCCAGGCTCCCACTTTACACCTTGAGACAAGTCATCTCTCTGAACCTCGATCCAGCTCATGATTTGGCTGCACTGGCTGCCTAGCAAACCCCTGTCATTGCCTGTCTCTACCCTTACTAATTATCATTCTGCTGTTTGTTTGCTGATTGGGCATCTCGGGTATACAATTTCTTTTTATTACAGGCACTTGGTTTTCTTTTCATTGTGTTTTATTTCCAAATTTATCCTTTGTGCTTCTTCATATGTTTTCTGATTAGTGTCTACTTGACTTTACTGATGATCTGATGCAGAACTACAAAGAAAAAATAAAGGAAATCTAAATAATAAAAATATATTAAAGTTTGTAAACAAAAAGACAATACTATTTTTTATTTGTTTCCTTAAATGTTTTTAAAGATATAAGAATGAACTATATCAACTCAGAAATGTTACTTAGCATGTACTGATTTGTATTAAAGCCTAGCATCAGCAAAATACAATTTTGATATTTAATTTCTTTGTCTTGATGGAATGGGAATAAAAATTCATGGTGTTTACTTTTGATCGAAGATTAGGTTTTGTAAAGCCTTCTTTGTACTTCTAGGAAAATCAAGATTCTTTCTCAAAATAAATCTGAGTCAGTATACTCTTGGGTCTGAGAGTATCAAAGCCTTATTTACAATGTGTGAAAACAGTTAAGAAGAACTCTGAAGGTTAAAGAGAGAGAGCCCACTGGGAAATGAACTAGACTAGTTAAGGCTGTATTACAAAAGAAGTGAAGCACGCGCCTTACAACCCTCCTGAGGAATAACAAATCTAATCAGTCGTTCAAGTGTTTCACAAACCAAAACTGAATGTTGATATTTTCTCTCTGATTGTGTTTTATGGTTGTGGATGGTGTACCAGAAGAAAGGGCAAAACAGGCTTACCTTCCATTTGAATAGCCCCTGCCAATCAAGTAGCAGCTGTGACTGCGAGTACCAGGTGAACACAGCAAATTTGCTTAGTTTTGTGGATGTTGGTTTGATATATTTACTGTGACTAATCAAGTTGGGCTGTAAAAATGCATAGAATAGGGCTTGATTTATAATTGTGAATATACTGGACTATCTCTTTCCTTTTAAGTTCATCCTAAATTTCTTTACAAGGTCACCTAGCAAATGACCATCCAGAGATAGAACTCGGGTCAATATCTTAAACATATGATATTTCTGCTTTTCTAAATCATTATCAATAAGTCATTCCCCTATTAATATAATTATGAAATAATTTCCAATAAGCATNTAAGAATGTCAGTGGAACACACAGGTTACTGCCAACAGTGACGCTGTAGTATGAACACAGATATGGCCTTGTGTCTCTCATCCTTGCCATTCAAGCCGAGTTTCTGATACTTCATTCATGCATTTCTGTTAATGTTTTCAATTATATTGTTGCTTTCATTAATTGGGCTGTTTTGAGGTTTATTTAGAAAAATTACTAATTTAAGAACTTGTTTACCAAGCCGGGCGGTGGTGGTGCACGCCTTTAATCCAAGCACTCGGGAGGCAGAGGCAGGCAGATCTCTGGGAGTTCGAGGCCAGTCTGGTCTACAAGAGCTAGTTCCAGGACAGGAACCAAAAGCTATGGAGAAACCCTGCCTAGAAGTCTCGAAAAACCAAAAAAAAAAAAAAAAAAAGAACTTGTTTACCTAGGTTTTAAGAATTATATCCATATAGTTGCATTTGTTCTCAATGTAGAGTAATGCATAAGAATTCTTGCTAAATATAATAAAATTGCATACTTTTGTACCTCATTTTGTCAGGACTATCATGAATTCCTTTGTCTTGCTTTAGAGTAATTGATCATTAGTAGGTCATTAGTAGTAGATCATTAGTAGACCATTGTCACTAGTGTGAGTCTTACATATTACTTGACACATCCTAGAAAAGAGAATGAAGAAAGGTGCTATATAAAATACCTCACTGTATGGATCTGAACCATAAGACTCTACAAGTCTTCTTGGACTCCCTGCTTCTAAGGGTCCAAATCCTACAACCTCGGGAAAGGACCATGTCTAACAAGAAAAAAAAATGAGTTATGAGTACAGGATATAAATAACAACTACCACAAATTTCATGTACATATCATGAAGAGTATATAGCATTTTTATGTCCTCCTAGTGAGATTGCAAAAGTAACTAAACTATGATGCAATAGTGCAATAGTACAATACTTACCAAGACTTCAACTATGCATGGCTTACGTCCATAATTTCGTATATATGTTTGTATGCAAAAGACATACTTACACATGGATACGGCACTTATCACAACAATGTTTGTTGAAGCCAAAGAATTTAAATTTTTAATATATCAAGAAAGTATATATAATGAATATTATATTTTATCCACATAATAGTTCATAGTCACAAAAAATTATAGTATATTTGTTCATGGGGGAAATATCCTAGGTGTATTTTCTAACAGCAAAGCAATAGTAGAAAGTATAGAAAAATGTTTAAAACATGATTACCAAACAAAAAGGCATATGTTTTACACATATATTTGATCATGCCTGACCTCTAAAATAAAATTTAGTAAATTCACACAATAGTTAAATTTGTGAATAGTAGTGACAGGTCTATTGAGCAGGAGTGGAAAAGAAAACTGACCCGTGTATCAGTTTGTAATTTAAAATATATGACTTAGAAATACCTTCATGAATATAACTATCCATGAAATACTAAAAACATCAAATCTTTTGTGTTTTAAATTTTTCCGTGGAATATAGTGGAATGCATATTTTAAAGATATCCTTTAATTTGTAGATAAAAAGCATCATTTGTCGGTCATTTTAATACATCACAAACCACGTAAAGCACACTGTGTTTAAGAAGCTGTGACAAGCAACCATGTCTCAGCATTTCAGACATGAAAACAAAGGCTCCAATCTTCCCCAGACCACAGAATGTCTGAGTCGGTAAGCAAATGTTCCTACCCACCATACACCAACATCCCTTCACACTACCCTTCAAATGTCTCCACATTTGAACCAGCCTACGCCTATGGTATTTCACAAGTAGCCATTAGTTCAGAGCCACTACACCAGACTATATCCACAACTGTGTTACCGAAATAGCGTAAGAGTATAAATTGCCAGATTTATTAAAGTTTTTAAAGACTACTATCACAACTGACAGAGAGTGGTAATTTAGAAAGAAGCTGAGTGATCATTATAATCATTGGTCTGACATAAAATCAGTTTAATATCAAAGATTCATTCTCCGATAAAATAAATTCAATGCTACTATAGCATCTTCAATAACACTATATTAGATTCAGTTTCCATAAAACACTGTATCTTAAATTTTATTGTTTTATTAGCCAGAGGAACAACTGCTTTGTTTAGCAAACCTAGGTCTCTAGTGTATAAACTGAAAGATGTTCTGAAATTAAATGTATAATTATTGTATTTAGAATGCAAATAGAAAAAGGGGGATATGTAGGATTTACAGCCTTTTAAATTGATAACACATGAGGCTGCTTTCATGGAACACTGATACAATGGATTTCAGTTTCTAATTTTGTAGGTATAAAAAGCACCACTTCTGATAAGAACAGCTGGCATGAGAGGCTCTGAAAACTAGTTCCACAAATTTCTAGTGCTCTTCAGAACATGGGAGCTGATTGTGATTAATCAGGGAAAAGCCTTTCTCTAATAAGCCTATGTCCAGTCCAATTGCTGAACATGACAGTCTGGAGAATTACATCGCCAAATGGTCTACTAGCTATGGAAGGTTGAGCGATTGGCCGAATTAAATAGCTCACCTTAGATGACCTTAGAAATAGACATTTTGGTAGAAGGTGAAGAGATGATCCATGAATTAATGATTTTGTATATGATGTATATATTTTGAAAGAAAAACCTTATAGGACTTTATGTTTCTTTTCTTTTCTTTTTTTTTCTTACACTGCTGTCTGCTTTCAAGTATTATCATGCTGTCTAAATGCTGCAATCACTCAGGGGACAGCCTGCAGAGTGCATCCATCCCTTCACTCCTGATTACAGATCACATTTGTAGCATGACGATAAGAGAGGAAAGTGAGAGACGGAGCACGGAGAAAAGTCATCAGGCATCATAAGACAGGAAGAGTTCATTTCTTATGACTTTGCCACCTCCCAGTCAAGTGCTCTCTGCAGACAGTCATTATTATTAGAAAGTGGGATTCGAAGACAGGTGAGTCATGTCTCAGAGTGTGCTAGCTCTTAAAATAATTAATAGCTAAAAAAAAAAAAAGTGTACACAAACTTTGTCAACATCAAAATGACTCAGTCATCACACAGCCAAAGAGCTGCTTTGATTGCATGTAGATACTTTACCAGTCTCAGCAAATGGAGATGGTCCTCCGGGAAATCTCACAGACTTACATAGGAAAAAAAAAAAAAAAAAAAAAAAAAANAAAAAAAAAAAAAAAAAAAAAAAAAAAAAAACCTCTTTTCAAATAAATAAAGTCATAATTTAGGCAAGTCTCATTTCCTTTCCAGAAGTAAGTTCTGATATTTTTGTTGGTTTGTTTTACATTAAAAGCGATATACAGCAACAGAAGAATTTGAGGTATCAAACTATTTGTCATTGAAAGTAATCATATATTAAAAGGAATAATACAAAAATCACCTGAAAATTTCATTATAGGCATACTGCAATTAGGCATGTTGATCTTCTTGCCTTAATGCTTATTTATTATTTAAACTATCTAGTTAAATATTTGACTTTTACCCATTTTAGGAAATAACACTGGATTGAATATAATTTTAGATAAATTGTAAATAAATTCATGATTATTTATTGAGAAGATTGTCTTAGAAACATAATAAAATTAATTTTAAGGCAAACTTTTAATATATCTTACTTTGTTTATCTAAAAGACTTGTACCAATCTCTGATTTTCCACCTTGTCTGTCATCTGACATTTGGTTCCACAAGTTCTAAATAAATAAAGATCACACTGAAAAATCTTTTTGAAAATAAACAGCAAGGAACTATGTTTTTGTTAAATGTATATTCCTTTATTATAAAGGAGCAATTTGTAATCTAAGATGGCTGAAAGACACTTAAGGAAATGTTCAACATCCTTAGTCATCAGAGAAATGCAAATCAAAATGGCTCTGAGATCCCATCTTACACCTGTAAGAATTGCCAAGATCAAAAACACTTTTGACAACGTATGCTGGAGAGGTTGTAGGGTAAAGGGAACACTCCTGCAACTGCTGGTGGGAATGCAAACTGGTACAGCCCCTTTGGATGTCAGTGTGGTGATTTCTCAGAAAATTAGTATGTGAATCTTTAGAACACTTAATAACCACAGATCTTCCACAGAGGCTCATGACTGTCTCATAATATAAAATTCATTTATTTAATTTCCTGGATTCCCTACATCAAAACGCTGCCACTGTTACTGAGAAATCTCAATCTAAACTATGTCTCAAGTTTCACCTAAAACATCTGAATGCAATTTTTCTTAGCCTCATTTTCACCAACATTCTGGCCTTTGTGCTCCCAACAGAAATACCCATTATGTTCTATATAAAGTACTCTATATTTTGCTGTCTACTTTCACAAAAATTTGTAAATTTCCTACAACAACAACCACAACAACAACAACAAAACACTTCCAACGGCTTCTGGAGCACACTATATACAGTTAAAGAAACAATCTTACTCATAGATTCAATCTTCTCTTTTAGTAAGGTTTATATCATAATGAAAAAAAAATCCCTGACAAAAATAATGTGGAATTCAGGAAAGTTTACTTTGCCTTGTAGTTTAAGAGGGTGATAGTCAGGTCAATTATAGCTGTTGTTTCTGACATTAGGCATAGTATCATGTTAGGGATTAGAAAGTGTTTATAAGCTTCTAAATTAATATTTATGATGGCTTCAAAGGAAAGGGAAGGGAACTGGGGCATGTTATAAGTCCCCAAAAGAATGAACCCAGAGATCCATTCTCATAAAATTTGATCACATCTCATATTTTCATCTGACTATGAATGTCCATCAATTGATGAATCTGTCAATTAGTAACATCATATTAGTGATGAGGCCAGCAGCCTATTTAGTCTCTGAACCCTCTTACTATAGTGACTGATCCTTGAATCCAATACTTTTGAGAAATATCTCAGATTTAAATATTATCTGTGTTTAAAAGAGGGTATAGTATATTACTCTTTGCATGCATTGCGTCAGAGTATTTGTGTTCCAAAGTAGATTTTTTTTAAAGTAACCCTATCTCTTTTTCAGTATGTGAAGAAAAAGTATGTTAAAATTTAGAAGTTCCAGGGTACTGAGCTAGCTGCTTAGTCTTTTTGTGTTAATAGAACAAAATATCATACTGCGTAATTTCAAATCATAGGAAAGTACTATATTAAGTGAAGCAATCAATCAATGTGTTATCATTGGTTCCTTGTGTTTACCTGCTGTGTCCTTATTTGATAGAAGAAGAGATCTGAATGTTATATGAAAATTGTTTCACTAGAACACTTTTCCTTCCATAAGGGAGAAATGTTCATAACTAAATCATCTCTTAATTCTCCCTTTCTGTTATTACTACCACATCTTCAACAGTTGTATGTTCGAAGGAAGGAAAATACTTGAACGAAAGTAGACCATGTCCTTTTGTCTGAGTTGTGTTCTCTTCAAGTTCTTGTATTGAAATTCTCTGTTTCATTATCTCAGGAGCCAATGAAATTTGTATGAAGACTGAAACTGACAATTAGGCTAAAATGAGCATAGAACAAGAATTCTTAATCTAATACTTAAGAGTGTCTTTGTAAGAGGAGACTACTGTGATAAAATGTACCAGAGGTAATATCATATAATTGTGTAATTGCAGAGGCAGGAGACAGCCTTCTAGTAATCAAGCAGGAAGACCAACCCCCCCCCCAAAATCGTTTTGATCACTTGATTACGTATTTCTGTTTTCTAAATGACTAAATGATCCAGTTTGTAATTCATTGTTATGGAATCTTACAACCTAACCAGAAAAAGAAATAAAGATAAGGGCAGTATTGGGTTTCTGATCACATCTTATGTGATGATTAATCTTGATTGTTTGTTAAATTGATTTAAGATAGGAGATTTTTTTAAAGCAAATTTACGTAGCAGCCATCACCTTTCCTAACAAAGTTCGTTTTCCTTGTGGTTTCCGCTCTCTAGATCCACTTTCTCTTGTGACCCCTGTTCCCCTCCTGTAGACTCCCTGACAGATTCATTTCTTCTTTTATATTCCATGTGTCCTTTTCCTCATCATCTCACACTTTCTATCTTCTTTCTAGTATTTTAGAGATTACATATCTTTATACCTGTTTATGTTGATACATATACACATAGTGGGTTATGTCTATGCTCTTAGTCTATGTAGCTTTTGTTGTTTCAAGCTCCCCATCCTGTGTAGTCATCAAATGACAATTCAATTCCAAGCCAAAATAAAAACTTTTCATAAATTAAATACACATACTAAGCATATATATAAATGAAAAGATATATTCATATCTTTGTGTGTGTGTTTGTGTGTGTGTGTGTGTGTGTAGTCCATTACTCTAGAGAACTTTGGATAATACATTTACAATACTTAATTGAAACTGTGGAATAAACCTTTTCTTCAGGAGCATATGAAATATTCATTAAAATTGATGATTGCATGTAATATAAAATAAATGTTCATAAATTTTAAAGATTATAATTTGCATGAATTATTTTCTCTGTCCAAAAGTCATTAACTAGAAATTAATATTAATTAAATTATGTAACAAATCTAAATGTTTTAAACTTATATGTATTTATGTATATATACACATATGTGTAAAACTATCAGTCAAAGACAAAATTATGAGGAAGATAAAATATGTTATTTCTATGTTATGAGGAAGAGAAAATATTTCTATGTTAAGGTTTACATAGAAACTATATTAGTGTAGGCATATACCAATATTAAGTGAATAGCTGCAGCTTTAAATGCGTATGTTGAAAAAGGAGTTCTTCATGAACCTGATGTTTGTGAGTTAGCAAAGAGAGTCGTTGTAATAAATTGTCTCTTTGCACAAGTTTGAGTCCTAATAGATTCACTGTGCCTATGTCATTACTTGTGGTAAATATAATTTTTATTTAATAAGATTCCATGTGTTCTAGTTAGGGTTTCTAATGCAATAATGAAACACCATGACCCACAAGCAAGTTGGTAGGAAAGGGCTTACACTTCAGTATTTCTGTTAATCATTGAAGAAGTCAGTACAGGGACCCAAACAATTCAGGCTCCAGGAGGTAGGAACTGAGCAGAGTCCATAGATGGAAGCTGACTACTGACTGCTTCCCCTGGCCAGCTCAGCACAACATCTTATATAACTCTGGACCACCTGCCCAAGGATGGCACCACCCACCATGATATAGACACTCTCCCATTGATCACTAATGAGAAAATACCTTACAGCTGGTTCTCATGGAGGTATTTCCTCAGCTGAGGATGCTTTCTCTCAGATTACTCTAGCTTGTGTGTCAAAACCAGCTAGTATACCAGAGAGCATCCCTCATCCTGTGGGATAGAGCTACAATCATAGAAATACAACAAATACAAACAAGAAGCCTTGGACACTGTCCCTCATACTATCCCGCAATTGAAAAGACAATTGCCAACAGAAGGGCAAAGAACAGTGCCTTCTCTCAATACTTAAAGGATTCAGTATGCTGCCCTACACCTGATGTTCAACCAATTTGAATCCAAGGTCATGAACATCTTGAGGGATGATTGTTAAATACTATAAATTCAGTTGCAATAAAACTGCACTCTGCTAGGTGTGGCAATTCTGCAGAAGTGTATCAGGTATTCAGTACTACAACTATTGACTGAAAAATGTGTGATCATTTACATTTTTATATAACTTCTCTAGGATCACGAACGCTTTGCATTCATGTGAGAAGGTGAGAATATACATTTAAAACCTTTCTTCTATCAAAATAAATTATAGAACAGCTTGAACTTTCTAGAGATTCATATAAAACCACATTGGCCCACTCATAAATCTCAAATTTGTTAAAGGTAATAAATGCCAGGTACAAATAAGATGAGACTTATACAAAGGGGAAGCAGGAAGCACTCTTAAAAGTGGGTTCTGTATTCGTTCAATTCTCTATATTTTCATCAGCTAGGACTACATGGTCTGGTTTGCTGTAGCTATGTAATAGTTCTGTAAGCTGATTTTCCTCCTTATTCTTCTTTTTTCTTACTTTAAAAAATTAAATAGCCACTTTTCCAGGATTTTCAAATAAATGCTAAAATGTTTTGATTCCCTCTCTCTCTCTCTCTCTCTCTCTCTCTCTCTCTCTCTCTCTCTCT
>NW_026067998.1:1374325-1380892 GCF_014885135.2 Alexandromys fortis
TGTGTCTGTCTCTGTCTCTGTCTCTCTGTCTCTTTCTCTCTCCACACACACACACACACACACACACACACACACACACACACACACACACACACTTCCAAGACTTTGAATTAAACATGCTAATACACTTGTATAAATACTTGTGGGGGAAGTGGAGAACTGACGCACAACACTCAGAATTTAAGAGTTCTTGCTGCCATTCTCTCCTAGCCATCCTTTTTCAAATACATGACCTCTTCTTTTATCATTATTATTGTTACTAAATATAAACACATACGCACAAACTACAGGGTCCATTTATTGTTAATGGTGTAATTAGGTTTATACTATATCCCAAATGGCACTTTGACTTTGTCTTTCTTTATGTTAATGCCTTTGTTCCCCCTCTCCCTAACCTTTTCCACTTGTCCCTCTTAGTGTCCATTTTTCTCTCTTTGTTTCTTTTTTATACATAATTCTTCTTGATTCTTAAAAAATTTCACATCATGCACCCCAATCCCATGCATTTCCCAGTCCCTCCATATTTGCTCTTCATCCTTGTAGGACCCCTAAAAGAAAATTTGAAAATAAATAAAAACATTAATTCAAACAAATGAAATATCAACAACAAAAATCTACACATAACCTGTGGTTCTAAGGATTGTAATTTCGTTATCAAAAACTTTACAACTAATATCCACATATAACCTAATATACACTTTTTTTTGATGAGAGTTCTTTTATTTTGAAACACTAAAAATATTTCTGACTGCCAGAAGGTAGTGGCTCATGCTTTTAATCCCAGAACTCGGGAGGCAGAGACAGGCAGATGTCTGTGATTTTGAGGCCAGCCCGGTCTACAGAATGAGTTCCAGGACAGGCTCCAAAGCTATAGAGAAACCCTGTCTCGAGACCCTGCCCCCCCCATTCAAATTGTGTTCTTTCTGACTGTGTTACTGATAAGAAAGTTACTGTTATTGTTTTTACTTTCTTCTTATGCATACAGTACCATTTTAATGTCACTGTGAAAGGTTTTGTTTGTTTGTTTGTTTGTTTGTTTTGTTGGTTGATTGGTTGGTTCATTGGTTTGTTTTCTTTTCAAGTTGTTGAAACTTTAATGTTGATATCTTTGGGAAGGTTTAGAAATCAGTCTATTATGTGATACCATAGGTTTATACCTGTAGACAGATTAGGATTTTTTCCATTATATTTTTTATATACTTTCCTTTTCAACCTCTTTCTCCTTGTCTCACTAAACTCTGATAATATGAATGATTATTGATTAAATTGTTAACTCTTATCCAACTGTTTATAGCAGTTTCCCCTAAGTTAAAATAGTCTTCTCAGGAAGAGCTTTCCCAGGAGTCACTGTCTAGGAAAGCAGAAAATTCCAAGGTTGACAGTCCCCTCTGCAAGAGTGTAGAAGCAGTAAGAACTGTAGGAGGAAGAGACTTCAATCTGTCAGCCCAAGTACAATTTGCGCAGAGAAGCCTCTTTCCCCAAAAAGGCTACATATTTCTTGACTCATCATCTAAACAGGCTGGAATTTGCGGTAATGAACCTGCCCTTATGTGGCTTCTTTACCAGTAGATACACCTACTCTTGTGTGTGTATCTGTCTGTCTGTCTCTCTCTCTCCCTCTCTCTACACACACACACACACACACACACACACACACACACACACACTTCCAAAACTTTGAATTAAACATGCCAATACATTTGTATAAATACTTGTGGGGGAGGTGGAGAACTGACACAGGACCTACTCTCATGGTCCTGGACATCACTTCAAAAATCTCATTGTTTTGCCAAGTTGGGGTTTGGGGAACTACCTTGTTCTGTCTTTCCTTAGTTGCCTTTCTTGGATAAGTTGACATCTTTGTTGTGTTTCTTAGAAAAGTCTTCTGAAATGATGAGTCTCTGTAATTTAAATGCTTTCTATGCCATTTCCTAAAGAATCTTCATTCCTCACCCCTGTTTCTTTGTTTGTTTTTTATTTTTTATTAATTTTTATTAAGCTCTGCATTTTTCTCTGATCCCTTCCCTTTCTCTCCCCTCCCCTTTGACCCTTTCCCAGGTTTCCCATGCTCCCAATTTACCCAGGAGAGCTTGTCTTTTTCTACATCCCATGTACATTAGATCCATGTATGTCTCTCTTAGGGTCCTCTTTGTTGTCTGGGTTCTCTGGGATTGTGAATTGTAGGCTGATTTTCTCTGCTTTATGTTTAAAAGCCACTTTTGAGTGAGTATATATAATATTTGTCTTTCTGGGTCTAAGTTACCTCACTCAATTTCATGTTTTCTAGATCCATCCATTTGCCTACAAACCTCAAGATATCATTATTTTTTCTACTGTGTAGTACTACACCCCTGTGCTTTAGTTGAGTTAAGCCCTAAAATATCCACTCAGATCTGTACTCTATGTTTTTATTGGATTATGTGTTCTTTTGATGACCAATTTCTACTCTCAGCAGGGGAATCTAAAATGGCTGAAAGACACTTAAGGAAATGTTCAACATCCTTAGTCATCAGAGAAATGCAAATCAAAACAACTCTGTAAGAATGGCCAAGATAAAAAATACTGATGACAACTTATGCTGGAGAGGTTGTAGGGTAAAAGGAACACTCCTGCATTGCTGGTGGGAATGCAAGCTGGTACAGCCCCTTTGGTACAGTGTGGCAATTTCTCAGAAAAGTAGGAAACAACCTACCTCAAGACCCAGTAATACCACTTTTGGGTATATATCCAAAAGGATGCTTAATCGTGCCACAAGACAATATGCTCAACTATGTTCATAGCAGCATTGTTTGTCATAACCAAAGCCTGGAAACAATGTAACTGCCTTTCAACAAAAGAATGGATAAGGATAATGTGGTACATTTACTCAATGGAGTACTACATGTCAGAAAAAAATAACAGCATCTTGAATTTTGCAGGAAAATGGATGGACCCGGAAAACATTATTTTGAATGAGGTAACCCAGACACAGAAAGACAATTATCACATGTACTCACTCATAGGTGGTTTTTAAACCTAAAGCAAAGAAAGCCAGCCTACAAACCACAATCCCAGAAAATTTAGACAACAGTGAGGACCCTAAGAGAGACTTACATAGATCTGATCTACATGGGAAATAGAAAAAGACAAGATCTCCTGAGTAAATTGGGAGCATGGGGACCTTGGGGGAGGCTTGAAGGGGGTAGGGGAGAGGCAGGGTTGGGAGAAGAGAAAAATGTAGAGCTCAATAAATAAAAGGAAAAAATATCCACTCAGGTTTGATTCACATTTCTTTGCTTAGGGTTCTATTTACTGTGTAAAACTTAATATTTTTGATTTTCAAATGTATTTATTCAATTGATCAGTTAATACTTTTTTATGACTCTTTGAAATTTTACTAGTTAATTTTAATTTATTTGTCATCTTAGTTTTGTTCTCTAGAAGGTATTTTTTCATTTAGGTTGAAATCTTTCTGTCACAAGCAGTTGAAATTTTGACACTTTGGAGGATATTGCATGAAAGACTAGTCCTTCCTTAAGCCTTACTTTTCACATTGCTTCTTGTAACGATTCTAAAGCAAAAGAAAGTGGAAAGATGCTATCTTCTTACTCTCATCCTATATAGATATCCAGATATTCCACTCTCCTTCCTGACACCCAAAATACAAGCTTTAGTGCTAACTGACGGGTGTGAGAAGCTTCTAATCACGTAACTAGTAATACTTCCTTGACTGTAAGTGAGAGATAGTGGTGTCCCATTACTAATGTTAGATGGTCCATACAGACACTGTCAGTGCACCAAGAGCAGGTGTTGAAAGTTTTGGCGTGTTCTCTGTCATGTCTAGCTGTGGAGATGAACGTCAAAGCACATCACTTCCAAGTGAAGGCAGAATGACTAACCCCATAAATATTCTCCATTGACATAACTGGTGGGCATAGAAAGATGAAAAGGGACAGAACTCTTTGAAGTGGATAAAAGTCCTACATTCCTCTGAATCTTACCTGATATGAATTCAGCAGGGAACTTAATGCAACTTTCTTCAGAAGTCTCTGGATTTTACCAGATTTTTGGACCATAGGTTGTTGAGAGACCAGAGTTTTCTTTTATAAAGTTTAAAGGGATAGAAAATACATTATCTACAGTTATTTTATTTTTAAAATCTCTTCTTTCTGTTCCATGAACTATAGATAATAGCCTCTTTGCTTGCTGTTAGTTTTCAGGATTTTTCTAGAAGTCTGGCTGACCTCTAAGGCTAGAAAATGTGGAGCTAAAAGGAAACTCTAGAAGCTTCACACCACAAAGTCTCTTGGATCTCTGTGCTCCTACTTGGTTTTAGGAATTCTCCACACATTCAGAGTCTTGTGTTGCGTTCATGCACAGTCCCAGTGCTACCAGGTAGAATTTTATGGAGAAACATCAGTATGCACATCTACTCTGTATTCTGAAGTGGAGAAGTTGAAATGACTTTCCCATGTACCTTCTAAACGTAATACAACTTTTTTTGTGTTTTTAATAAATTGCAAAAGTTACAATTTTATAAAAAATCTGAGTTCCTAAGTTCAGAATAATGAGAACTGAAACATTTCAACTTATGAACTTGAAATTTTTCTTTTCCCAGTGAGAAATGTGGAGAAATATAAATTAAAAGTACTCTCAGTATATTACCTTAATTATTCATCTTATTATTTATTATCTTGCTTTGTGGTTTTGCATGCCTCTGAACTGTGCAGACATTAGAATGGAAGAAGGCAATAAACTCATTAAACTTGTCCTGGAAATGATAAAGAAAAACAAATTAAAACCATTGATACAAATATGAAGGAAAACAATGCCTGAGCTATAAAAATGTTTCAGAGAAAATCTCTGTGGCATTTGTACATATGTAATATAAAAAGATAGATACAGATAAATATAGATGATATAGAAATAGATGATGTAAATATAGATGTATATATACACATACACACAAGCATAAATATGCATGTTGTTTACATTGGTTTCTGTGATTTACTCAAGATGAAGAATAATTGTATGTGTTGGCAGTAAGCATTGATTTCCACAAACTGAAGCAATTAGACTTTTAAACTTAGAAATATTTTAAAACAAACTTGCCAAATTACTGAATTAAATTATTGATATATTCCTTCATGTTCCCATCCTTCCATCCCTCCACGTCTCTTTATTTTTCTATTTCCCCCTTCTTTCTAGTGTCCTTTTTGTTATATTTTTCTTACTTTCATAATCTATTTGTCCATTATTTCTTTTCTTCTTGCCTTCTTCTCTTGCCTCTTTGTGTCCTAACCACAAATCCTTTATCCGTATGCACTATATCTTCTTCATACTTGGTTGTCATGCCAAGAGTATTGGCGATCTCTCTCTATTGTACATGAGAAATTTTCAGGGGAGAAATTTGTGCGTCAAATATCTACGAAATAAAGATTACAGAACTTAGTACTGTTAAGAAGGCAGGGTTGCTGAAATATCTGCATGGCTTCCATTTGCTGAAAGAGCCTGTTGTTTCTATATGGGAGTCAGTATATAACAGCAATGGTTTCACAAGTGTCTGTTTCAGTTCCACTGAAGTAAAGTACATGCTGTGGCATGCTTCCTCTATTTAAATGTTGCCCCGCAAACAATGAGCGAGCAATGTGAAATTAAATAAGGTTTGCTTCGTTTTATATTTTCTTATATGCTGACACATAACATTGCAAACATTCTGAACACTGCTCCTCACGTTGTGACATTGATGCATGTTTATTCCATACCCCTTGTTAATTAAAACTTTCTGCTGAATTAGAATTTAAAAAAAAAACTTCAAAAGTATTTCAAAATATAAAAATTGGCATCCAGTTACATGATAAATTAATTCAATAGGGAGAGTCACCTAAGACACTTCCTCGTACATATATGAAATACCCTCACTGCTTTTGATGCTTTGGCAGCCTATTTCAAAGAGTGCACATAATATTTCAGCAGCACAATTCCCTCTCACAACAAAGGTGCTATTAAGATCTGTTGCATCAATAATGGGCGAATATAAACTCCCTAAATAATCATAGATTGGATATTGTGCAGCAGTTTCAAAAGAGCAATTATAGCTCATTGTATCAGTAATGCGTGCATTTAGGCCTCTTAATAGTACATATCGGCTTAATGACTGCGAGAGAATGCGACTAGTTAGCAAAGGGTAGATTCTCATTTCCTGGGTATGTTTTAGGAGAGGAAATAACTATCTGTTTGAAATTATTTAGGTTCATTCCTACTGGAGTCAGGGGGATGGAAAACACTGTCTCTCGTGGGCACTCCTGGCCTTGTGTCATTAGAAAAAACTTGACAAGATGTTATTCAAGTGTTCTCAAGCTTGCCACAGAGATGCAGAGCTAGATTCATAATGTTCATACCCTATTTGTCTTAATTCAGCTACCTCTACGCCCACTAATAGGCATCTTCAAACAGATACTGATGTTTTCTAATTTGAGTAGCCACCTTATGTAACAGAGAAACCCTCACATAATGCATGTGTGTAAACAAACAAATATAAAAGATATGCACTATATATGCACATATATATGTACAATGCACACACTA
>NW_026067998.1:1380942-1390674 GCF_014885135.2 Alexandromys fortis
AACAACTGCTCCCAGTTGGTGGCACATTTGTGGAGGGTTTAGGAGGTATAGAATTGCTGGAACACATAAGACATTGGAGCTGCACGTGGAGGATTCATTGACTCAGTTTAATGCTAGTCACATCTCTGCTTCATGTTTGCTTTTGTAGATGGGAACTTTCAGCTTCCTGCATGATACCATGACTAATACTTGATGTCATGTCTCTGTCCTGCCATGATGGACTCTAAATCCTCTGGATCTCTGTTATATATGTGAGCTGCATGTACAATACGCCTCTGTTTCCCACTCTTCAGCTGCATTTGACTCTGAAGTTTTACTATAACAACAGTAAAAGTAACTAATACAGACTTAATACCAGACAGTGGGCTCTTTCTGTGACAATCACACTATTCTATCCTGAGGAGTAATGTGCCAGACTTCGGAACTTGGCACTAGAAAAGCAATTGAATGCTTCAAGCAGATATGAAAGGCCATTCAGGTAGGGGTTTGGAAGGAAGGGATGCTGAGAGAAATGTGATTTGTGAAGGCCCACTTCAAGAGTTTCCAGAGTGGAATAACATTGGCAGCTGGCCTTAAGTGGCATTCATGTGATATTTTGACAAAGAACCTAGTTATCTTCTGTCCATGTCATGAGAACTTACCTGTGGACAAGTTAAAAAGTAATGCATTAACTTCTTTGCCAGAGCAAATTTGAACAAATCATATTGTTAATTATGTGTCATGGTTATAATTGATAATACTTATGCACATTTGCAGTAAAGAGGGTAGAGTAGAAAAAAACAAATGCAAACTATAAAGTTCAGTGAGAAAAAGAATAAGTTTACTTTAAAGCCTAGGCATGTGTTGAAAGAGAATATATAATTGCTAAAAAGATTAGTGTGGTTAAGGAGAACATTGCACTGAACTAGAAAGGTCACTGGGGAATCTAGGACAAGGTCCTACCTAGCTAAGTTTCAAACTTGTTTCACCTATGGAAATATTGACAGATATTTAACTAGAGAAATGATGAGGGATCACTAAACATGTGTCAACTCATTCATTGTCATTAAACATGATCACCTGTATAATTCACAAATAAACTGCTGAGTGATTATCATAAATTTTTTAAGAGTTAATATTTTAAAATATATGTTAGTAGTAGTAGTATTTGGTAGCAATCACTAATAGGAAAAAAATTACTGTTGAATTTGAATTAGATGATAACCTAGATATTAATCATACAAGGAACTAATAACAAGAACTCTAAAAGCTATTGGAACATGCAAAACTCAGGGATTTTGCATACATACCTACATGCATATACACACACGTAAGTGTGTGTATATGCATGTAGGTATGTATGTAAATTTTTTGAAAGAGTTTTTCTGAATAACTTTGGTGCCTGTCCTGAAACTAACTCTTGTGGACTAGACTTACCTTAAACTTAAAGAGATCCACCTGCTTTTGCCTCCCAAGTTCTGGGATCAAAGGCCTGCACCACCACCACCTGACTATTTCTCTTAAGATAGTAAACAGTGCCGGGTGTGGTACCACTTGTGTTAAATCCCAGGACTGGAGGGCAGAGGCAGACTGATCTTTATGAGTTCCAGGCCAGCCTGGTTTTAGAACAGAGTTAGTTCCAGGACAACCAGAAACCCTTGTCTCGAAAAAACAAATAGAGAATAAACAGTGCTGTAATCAACCAAAAAGTGATGTTTTGAATAAATAATTAAAAAGCTGAAGAGTCCATATAAGTTCAAATATTAGTAAACACAATTAGTGTTACTGCTAAACTAAATTTACTCTCTGGGTCACAGTGAGTAAATACTAATATATCTATGATAAATGATTAGAAACTCAAGTCCAAATGAATTAAAGACCTCAATATAAATCTGACCATGCTGAACCTGATAGAAGAGAAAGTGGGAAGTAGTCTGCAACACAAGGAGACAGGAGAAAAATTCCTACATATAATCCCAGTAGCACAGACAATAAGCAACAATGAATAAATGGGACCTCCTGAAACTGAGAAGCTTCTGTAATGCAAAGGACACTGTCATTCAGACAAAAAGGCAACCTACTGAATGGGAGAAGATCTTCACCAACCCTCCATCAGACAAAGGTCTTATCTTTAAAATATATAAAGAATTCAAGAAACTAGACATTAAAACTCTAATTAACCTAATTAAAAAATGGGGTACTAAACTGAACAGAGAGTTCTCAACATAAGAAGTTCAAATGGCCAAAAGACACTTAAGGTCATGCTCAACCTCCTTAGCTATCAGGGAAATGCAAATCAAAGCAACTTTGAGATACCATCTTACACCTGTCAGAATGGCTAAAATCAAAAACACAAATGATAGCCTTTGCTGGAGAGGATGTGGAGTAAGGGGTACCCTCATTCATTGCTGGTGGGGATGCAAACTTGTGCAACCACTTTGGAAATCAGTGTGGCGGTTTCTCAGAAAATTCGGGATCAACCTATCCCAGGATCCAGCAATACCACTATTGCTATCATAGTACAAAAGCATTTGTTCAGCTATGTTGATAGCAGCATTATTTGTAATAGCCAGAACCTGGAAACAGCCTAGATGCCCTTCAATGGAAGAATGTATAAAGTGTGGAATATATACACATTAGAGTACTACTCAGCAGTAAAAAAACAATGACATCTTGAACTTTGCATGCAAATGGATAGAAATAGAAAACACTATTCTGAGTGACATAACCCAGACCCAAAAAGAGGAATTTGGTATGTACTCACTCATAAGTGGATTCTAGACATAAATAAAGGTCATTGAGCCTATACTTTGTGATCCTAGAGAAGCTAAATAAGAAGGTGAACCCAAAGAAAAGCATAGAGTTATCCTCCTGGATATTGGAAGTAGACTAGATTGCCAAGCAAAAATTGGAATCTTGGGGGTGGGGGTGAAGTGGGGGTAAGGGGAGATGGGGAGAGGGGAAGAGAAAAGTGAGGAGGAGAGGATGGGGAGATTCTGAAGGAATGGGATAGTCGAGATGGAGGAAGAGTGGATATGGGAGCAGGGAAGAAGATATCTTAATTAAGGGAGCTATTTTAGGGTTGGCAAGAGACTTGACTCTAGAGGGGTTCCCAGGTATCCATGGAAATATCCCCAACTAGTTCCTTGGGCAGCTGAGGAGAGGGAGCCTGAAATGGCCCGATCCTATAGCCATACTGATGAATATATTGCTTATCACCATAGAACCCTAACTGCTCTTTGGACTGGAGGGGGAGGGGAGTGGAGAGGAGTGGGGGAAGGGGGAGGGAAATGGGAGTTTGGGAGGAGGCAGAAATTTTTAATAATAAAAAAAATAAAAAAAAATAGCCTCAGGTTTTTTTCTGATCCTAGAAAGCCATATGATTCAAGGTACTCAGGGTCCATTCCAAGCTGGCATTCTAAATTAGAAATGCTGTCTACATGCTGTTCTATTAAAAGGCATGAAGAATGGAGAAGTGAAGGTTCGTGAATTCTTCAAAAATGTTTTGGAGAGTTGAGGGGGGCAGGTGATAAGTGCCCAGAATCCCCGAGTGAAAGCACTTGGACAGCAAGGGGCTGTGAAAAGCCATTGTGTAAAGCTGTGGTGGTAAAACCTGGCTGGCATTGGAGACAGAAGACAATGGAGATGCCACAGATATGAGATATCTTCAATATAAGTTGCATACAAGAAGAAGAAGCAGTCTAAGTGAGATGCGGGTGTTTCAGCAGCAAAGCTGAAGGGCTGGACCATCTAAAGCCTTTGAAGTCAGGACTCCAGGTACTATGCACGGAGCTCCAAAATTTGATGTTGACATTGTCTGCTTTTTGTTGCCTGAGTTCAATATTTCTTCACTATGCTCCTGTACCTCCCCTTTCTAATGGTAATGTGTATCTTCTGCCTATATATTTTGGAAATAAATAATTTGCTTTTGTGATTTAGTAGGGAATTACAGCAAATACATTGCCTTGATTCCCAGAAATTACTTTTGACTTTCAAACAATATTTAAAATGCAAAAGAATATCTCAACTTTTGGGACTGAACTAAACACATATTTTTTTCATGACATTATAAATCTTGTCCTCAAATCTTGCACACATATACACAATATTAACCACTTTATCCCAGCCCCTATTCCAGCACACATTCCCTGTAAACCTGTATGCCACTCCAGTCAGGAAAGTAGATAAACTAATGGAAAATTTTCTCTCTCCTGGAATATCTCTTAGTTTGTCAAATGTAAATGGAGACATTGTTGTTGTATTTATTGTTTGTATATATTGTATACAGTCATTGTACTTATTGTAAATAGTTTTTCTTTTATTAGTTATAGCATTTTTATTTTCAAGAAAAAGGGGAACTGTAGGGATATTTCATTTATATTTTAATAAATAAAGTTAACCTAAAGGTCCGAAAAGCAAAACAGTCAGCCACTGGCTTTTACCTCTACTACAGTCCAAAATGGCTACCCTGCCTGCTGGAATCCTCAGAATGAGACTGAGAGTGAAACCTCTCTCCTACCATCTTATACTCCTTATATTGAACACCAACATCTGTCTCTGGTTTTTTATTAATTGTGTTACATTTGGCACCCAACATTTGGGGTATGAATTCACAAAAAAAAGTCATTTGCCTGAAGCATTTTAATCACTTGAACAGGTCAGAGCTGGACCCAAACCTAGTCAGCCGTGTTTGGAAGAAAAGCTAGTGCCCCCAACCTCATTCACACCATTCCTTAGCTTCTGCTAAGGAAGTAAGATGAGAATTTCATACTGAGAAAAGATACAAAGCCACATGGATAAACATAGGTAAGAATTATAGGTTAATTCAAGTAGTAAGAGCTAGTTAATAACAAGCCTGAACTAATAGGCCAAACAGTTCATGACTAATATAAGCCTTCATGTGGCTGCCATAGGACTGGGCAGGACAAAAACTTCTGCCTACACTCTCCTCTACTACAAATCTAATCTCCCAATTCCATCCCAGCTCTCTAACAGCCTTCTACTGTGACCTTCTTTCCTCTTGATTCCCATTCCCAAATTCGCAGGGAGAGCTCTTCCAACATTCCCCCTCCCCAAATTCGTCCAAATATTCTAGTCTCAAACACTAGTCAGTATTCCCTGGGAATCTTCTAGTCATGCCAGTCAGAAAATAGACCAGACTAAGTGCAGATCTTTACCTTTTCCTCCTTCCTTCCAAATCCAATCTTTTAATATGTACCCCAGCTCAATAACAAACTACCTACTGCGACCTTCCCACCTTCCTCTCATCTCCAGTGGATCATATAGAACTTTTCCATCAGACTTCCATCCCCAAACATATCACTTTATCGCCATACCAAACTCCAATAGGCATTTCCTGGTCACACATTGAATAAATGTTAATAGAATTTAAACATTTCAGAAGTACTGATATATATATATATGTATATATATATTTGTGCATATACAATTCTACATCTACATATACCTATGCATAGATACATATATCTGTGTATATATACATACAGAATAACAGTGATAAAAGAGATCAAAAATTAGAAATAGATAAAGTAGTAATATATGAGAAGTATTGAAAGGAAAGGAGAGAAGCCAGAAATGTTACAATTATTTTTTCATATAATTATCATAATCTCAAAAAAATATCAAAATGTAGTTAACTATGAAGCTCTTAAGACATTTAGAAATTTTACTTTGACAACTCTATAATTTTTTATCTCCATTATGTATCTAGAGTCATATGCATATAAAAAGTATCTCCTTTGTAGTACATATTGGGCTAATAAGTATATCAGCACACTCTAATAGATTTTACACTGTATTTGGTCAGACTATGGATATTTGCAAAATGATAAGGTAAACCTAAATCTTTGAAGAAATTTTTTTTAAATGTTTGTGTCCTCTTATAAACAAAAAGACAAGGTTATGAACTGTAAAACCCTCCTAACCATGGGTGTCTCCAGAATTCAATTTCTGTGAAAAGACACCATGACCACAGCAACTTTTATAAAGGAAAACATTTCATTGGACCTGGCTTACAATTTCAGATGTTTAGTCAATTATCCTCACATTGAGACATGGTAGCATAAAGGCAGATATGGTGCTGGAGAAAGAACTGAAATTTAATACTTTTTGATTTGTAGACAAGTTAACTGAGACATTGGGAGTAGCTTGAGCATAGAGAAGACCTGAGATCATAGTGCACAGTGACATTCTTCCTCCAACAAGGCTACACCTGCTCTAACAAAGCCATAAGTCCTATGAGCTTAGGTGGGTCACTTACATTCAAACTACTGCAAAGGGAAGCATTTTAGACTATTTAACATGATAAAGACAGCTTTAAGAAGTAATATTTTAATGCGTCTCTATTATACATTTCTAAACTAGTTATCTTGCTAATGCATGCATAGATTAAATTGGTATCAGGTCAATTAAAGTTATTCACGTGAACTTTTAATTATGCCTTCCATAAAAATGTGCAGATTAGAACTCTGGTAAAAAATGGTAGCAAGGCTTTCTGTTACCAGAAAATCTTTTGATAAACTATGTAAAAGTGGCTTAGACCAGTGATCACATCACTTGGAAGGCTGAGTCAGTATTGCTTTAATTACAACACCAGTCTTGGCTCTTTCATTAATTTATGGTTAGAAGTGGGCTAGAGAAAAATCCTGTCTCAAAATAACAGAAATTTATTTTAAGAAATTATTTTCTAGATCACTAAAATTAAGTGGAGACAATGCCATAGACTAGTTATATAATAAAGTTAATATGTGCAGCACATCTAGTGAAATATAGTTTATATACATGTATAGGTAATCTGATGTGGAAAACGTAACTGTATTAAGCAGTACTTACCTGGAATATTTAGTTCATTAAGGAGTATTTTAAATATATTAAGATAAAAGCTATTTGTTTACACTAAAGTTCCTAAGTATCTATTAAAAAGCAAATATGAAAGTGACAGTAATGAAACATAGCAATTGCTTTGCTGATGATTAGATGCAAGGCACAGAAAAATGATTTTATTGAAATGATACTTAAATTGACTGAGGAAGGATATGAAGACTTCTTGTACACTATAAAGTTAGATGTACTATAGGATACACAAACTCATGGCTAGTAATCAATAGAAATAGGAACTATATTGTAGACAGAATTGGTGATGTATATAATGTAACAAACAATTAGGAATGGTGTATTTTCCAAGATCTACAATAATTTGCCATTGTTGGGTAATAATGTAGAAAAGGAAGTGTCTGTTTATGTGGCCAGACAGCTGGAATAGAAGGACCATATTACACATATTAGAGCCAATTCCTATGTAGGATAAGTATGCAGAGAAGCAATCACCATGCATTTCTCTTCTCCATAAGAAATACATGGCCAGCTGTGCTATCAATTTAGAGACAAGCATATCAGATGGCAATTAAAGTCATGAGCACAAAGCTTAAACTAGAGGGGAAAGCACACACCATTCCTGTTTGGACACTAATGTGGTCCAGCTAAAACATGTAGTCTTAGGAGGAAGTAAGGATCAAGTTCATATTCATTAACAGTGTCACAGGACAGGGAAGTCAAATAAAATGAGCATTGAACACATGCCCTGGATTTGGCAATTGTCAGGGCATTTATCTTAATGAGAGAAATCCAATGGAGTGGAAATGTTGCAGGAGACATTTACAAATCTGTAGCAATAAATAAATAAGGAAAACAAATTTAAGGCTAATGTTTCTACTTTTAAAATCAAAAACCATTTTTAAAATTGTGAATACTAAAAACTTGTTTTAGTTATTTTTGATTTTTTTTGAAAAAAAAAAGATTCCACTAACACAAGGAAACTTAGTGATTGAGACCTGCTTTTATTTATTTATTTTTATTAAAAACAGATTTTTATACAGTATATTTAAATTATGTTTTATCCTACCCTAACTCTTCCATGATCTTCTCCCTCTTATTATCCCACCCAATTCCATACCCTTTCCTTCTCTCTCTTATTAAAATAGAAATGTTGAAAGTTCTTCTTTCCCTCAAACGAATGTGTAAAGAAAATGTGGAACATGTACAGAATGGAGTTACTCAGCAATTAAAAAAAATGAAATCATGAAATTTTCAGGTATCTGGATAGAACTAGGAAAATATCTTCCTTAGTGAGGTAGGCCAGACCCAGAAAAAAAAATATATGGTATATATTTGATTGTATATGGATATTAGCTGTTAAGTCAATTAAAGCCAAGCTATAATCCATAAAACTACAGAACTTGGATATAGTTAAGGGACAAATTGAGTTGTTGGCCAAAGGTGTTGCATAGTAATCCCTACACAACTCGTATTATTGCAAAGACTAGCGGTTGCTTCTACAAACTGACAAGGCCCTGTTACTAAAGATAGCACCTACACAAGTAAGTCATTGAACATGCAAAGTGGAGGGGTGTCTATATAATAGAACTTTCACATATTATATTATAGCATCTTTGGCACAAGAAGGTACTTGACATGCTGTGAAAGGAGAATGTAAAGACCCACCAAGCTCAAATGCTTTGATCTACAATGGTGTTCTGGCCACAAGATGTACTAGGGAAATGGTGGGACAAAGTTTGTGGGAGCAACTAACCAATATCTCATTTGACTAAGGCTGCAAGATGAAACCAATCCCTGACACTGTTGGGTAACCTTGAACCCGACTCTAGTTAGCCCAGGAACCTAATGTAAAAGCATACAGTACTGTTCCAAATAAAAAAGATAGCAATAAAATGACATCAAATGACATTCTGCTATACTCATAGATTAGTGCCTTGTTCAGCCGTCACCAGAGAAGCTTCCTCCTGCAGCAGATGGGAACAAATATAGAGATCTACACCATGCATTATGCAGAGAGTGAGAAACATTGAAACACTTAGTCCTAAATGGGATGCCTCCATCAAATCTCCCTCCTCAAGTCTCAGAGAACCCTAAAAGAGGAAGCGGAAAGAGTCTGAGTCAAATGCAATGGAGGACACCACGCAAAACTACACTCTCTAAGTAAACATGATCAAAGTTCACATGAACTCATAGCGATTGAGGCAGCGAGCATAGTACCTTTGTGAACCTTCACTGGGTCCTCTGAGTACATATTATGGTTTTGAGTTTAGTGCTTTTTATGTAATTCCTGAGCCTGTGACCCAGTGGGTTTCTGTTTCTTGTGCCTTCTCTCGGGCACTTTTCCCTGTGTTTTCTTGTTTTGTTTTGTCCAATTGTGATTGTTAGTTTTTGTTTTATCTTCTTTTCCTATTGCCCCTCAGAAGCCTGTTTGCTTTTTAATGAAAGAAAAGGACTGGATCTAGATGTGAGGGAGGTAATGGGACGAATAAAGGGATAAAAAACCATTATCATGATATATTAAGTGAGGAAAAAAAATATCTATTTCCCATAAAAGGAGGGGGGAATACAAACAGGCATCTCCAAAATATGTGTCCTTCTGCTGCCAAGTAGCTGGTTTAATGCTTGCCTAATTTAAAGCCCATGACTGTTTTTTCCTGCTTTTCTCTGGTTTCTTCCTCCAGACAGCTGCTGAGACTTACAACTTACCTGCCTGTGCTTTTCTTTTAAGCCATAATGAAAGTGTTTTTGAACACCAGTGCGAGTCCATTTTTTTAAATAAATATTTTTTTATTGAGAAAAGGAAAAGAAAAAAAAAGTTTCTGCCTCCTCCCAGCCTCCCATTTCCCTCCCCCTCCTCCCACCCTTCTTCCCCTCCCCCCACGCCTTTCCCCCTCCCTC
>NW_026067998.1:1390882-1428351 GCF_014885135.2 Alexandromys fortis
CGTGGTCCTGACATCCTTGCTCGTGTTCTCCCTCCATCTGCTCCTCATTGGGACCTTGGGAGCTCAGTCCAGTGCTCCAGTGTGGGTCTCTGTCTCTATCTCCATCCATCACCAGATGAAGGTTCTATGGTGATATGGAAGATATTCGTCAGTATTGCTATAGGATAGGGTCATTTCAGGTTCCCTATCCTCAGCTTCCCAAGGGACTAACTGGGGACATTGCTTTGGGCTCCTGGGAGCCACTCTAGGTTCAAGTCTCTTTTTAAATTCTTTTATTAATGAGACTAGGAACTTGATGATAAGACTATGACTCCCCCAGTATAAAAGGGGTATTTGGACACTGGTTGTTTATTTCTCTTTGATTGCAGGTCACTGCAAGGGAAGCAGCTTGCTTCTTCATGTGCCTCCAGTATGCTGTTCTAACTCACCACCAGCTCTAAATCAACTGAATGAAAAGATCATGAACAAGGCACTTGGAAGCAACTTTTGGTCCTTGATGTTGACTTATTTCAGTTTTTGTGCCATGGTAAATCTGGTGAAAATTTTCTTTATTCTAATATTAGGGATATCTTGAAATATGGCTTACTGTAATAATGGATAATTAATGATGCAAAAGGACAGCTATTATCTTGCTATAAGAAATTATGGAGAAGGAAGAAAGGAAAGGATGGTAAGGGAGACAGGGAGAAAGAAAAGATGAAAGGACAGAGACAGATAGGCAGAGACAGACAAGAGATAGAAAAAGACAGAGAGGAACAGGTTGAAATGTAAGCTAAAAAGGCAGCCAAGTTTGAAAACTGAATGGTTGACCTTGAAGGGAAAATGATTCAAGGAAGATTAAAAGGGATATGAAATTATTCATATGCATTTCCTTATGAAATATAACTAATGAAACATCATGAATTTTGAATTACCTGACCATAAGTCTTTATGGATCATAATTAGGCCAAATTCATACTATTGTCAAGTACATGTACTTTTAACTACCTTCCATTTATGAAGCAGAGGCCTGGAGAACTAGAAATTTCATGTACTGAAGGGGGAATTGTAAGTTGTATGAAGCAGAAGACAAATCACTTATTTTCCCTGGTCCTCTGAGTCTGGTTACAAATGGAATAAATAAGATCAGAAAAAGTAAGAAGCAATGAACATATACTTGAAAAGTACACAGGGTAAATTAAAGTGGAGTAAATAAAGGCAGCGTAACAAAATAAAAATTATGTGAAGGGAATTAAAAAAGAGGACTGAGTGAAAGCCAGATATTTGATTAGAGAAATGTGACAAAATGCTACAGTAACCTCCCATGTAAGCGTGTGTATAGCTGGATGAAGGCAGTAGTTAGTTAAAAGTTGTCTGCATACATTTGTAGTGGGATTTATCTGAACTATCCGAGCAATGAATTAGAAATACTAAAAAAGGGGAATCTAGAGCTTACATCCAGGGATGCATAAGCAAGAAGAGGTATTCCTGGATTTGCGGTATTCATATAAAAGTTCAAGTGTCATCTGCATGTGCCTTATGCCATGATCCTGCTCCAGCCCGGTTTCGAATTCTGAGACTGGGAAGGGCCTAGGCAGGAAGGAATGAAGTAGTATCTGACCACCTGAAGAGTTTCACACAAGTGTCTGGTCCCAAAGAGCTCAAGTCATCTTGACTACTTCTTTCAAACCAAGCATGCTGCATGTTTTTCCATACTAACTAACAAACATGTATTTCCCATGTTAAATATGTTTTCCCCCAACCTTTACATCAAAATATCAATAAACCAAAAAAAATGCCATTTTTCTAGCTTGGGAAAATATGGAGCCAGTTACATCCTGTCTTTAAAAACCTCCAAAGTGATTAACAGATTAACACAGGCACACATTTTCAAGAACAGTCTCATTCAAAACATATTTACAGACATAAGGATAAGCTGCCTGTATACAGTTGGCTCGCCTTTCTGAAACTTCCCATTAACTTTTATTGCCTCTGATCCTGTCAGGACTAAATCAGAAGAGTTCCAAGGGTCTGGAGTGACAGGTGGCATCCCCAGACAAGAAACCTGAGAAGCATCAACTGTCACAGGATTTTAGGGAAAATATTTGAGGAAAAATGGGGTTTCTGGGAATGTTCACGTCTGTTCCATGCATGACTGACAAAGTGACACTAAAAAGCGCCAATAGAATCATCAGTATTAGGAGAGAGATGTGTACAGGCCCCGTGATCTCAGCAGGGTTCTTCTCTGTCTCAAAGTCCATTGGTCCTTGCTGAGTGAGACTGTCCCCATGAACATTACCTTATCTGAAGTCCTGTTAGAAAAGCATTCATATGCTGGCCCAACATTAGGCCACATGGCTCCCAACATCTTACAAAATTATGTAATTGGTAAGTCACTGAAATAAATTTGCTCAGAATATATGAGAAAATTTTATATTAAAGTTAGTGTATTACCGGTTGAATGTTACACACAAATCTACCACTGAAATATGCCTTCAGATAACTTTAAAATATCTCAGGATAATACATATATAACATGTGTTCAATATAACTATGTACTCAGTCGTTTTTACTCATTTCCTAGTATATACATTTCAAAACCTAATGACTTTCCTAGTGAAATCATGGTTATTAGTGGGTAATCTACCTCCACTAGTTTACTAAACTAGCATCACTCCTAAAAACATCTAGAAAAGTTTGTCCTAATACACACGTGAGTGCAGTTTTATCTTTCATCAAGGAACATCATTTTGGAACAAACAAAGACAACTACAGAAAACCATAATCAATCAAAATACCGAGTTTTAGAGCTGATTCCCTAGAGATAACATCTACAAAACATGCACACAACTAAAGCTTGCAGAAAATCGTGGTAGATGCTGCAGAAGGTTATAAGAGACAGAATCAGAAAGTGTGCTGTAAGATTAGGTGAGCAGTAACATCAAAAGGTACAACCATAAAGTCTCATCGACAACACTACTCAGGAGAAGAGCTGAGGAAAGATGATATTAATGGACATGCCAATGTGGATGGAGTGAAGCCCACAAGGCCTCAACCCTACATGGAGAACTATGAGCAATTGATTACAGTTTAGAGCAGGAGAGATGTTTCCTCCTAAGGAAGAGTACACTAATACTTATCCATTACTAAACAGTCAGTCCTGAAACGCATATGTGAGTAATATATGGACTGAACAGGTTATATTTAGTTATATATGTACATATATGTATATATTCACATATACCAATATATGTGTTATACGCATCATGATAATTGCACATATATTTAGGAATAGATAATATATGTACATACATACACACATATGTGTGTGTGTGCAATAATAATTTAATTATAAAGAGAAACAGAGGGATATATGGAAGGGTAAGGAGGTAGAAATGGAAAATGTCAAATCTAATTAAACACATATATATATGTGTGTGTCTGTGTATAGATATATACACACATACCTATATATCCTACTCTGTTCAAAAATTATGTCAATGATAGGGGTTCACTTTGAATGAGGCACAGATTCACAGAGGCACACCTATGTTAGTGCAGATATTTGTTTAATTATTCCTCTTTTCAAATTAAGTGCACAGAGGTTAATTCACTTGGATTTGAAGCTGAAGAGCAATTTTTTTTGTTTTTTACAACAGATAGTTTTTCCCTGATTCTAGCATAAGTAAAGCCTAGAAAACTGATAAATTGCTTGGATGTTATGCAGAATATGACATCATTATTTCTCATCAATTAAAAATAATTTGTGCAGGTTTTGTTCATATTGAACTTTATAATCAATACTGTAGGAAATATGACACGTGACTGTTTTAATTAGTCTAGTGAAAATTGATATTATAGAAGAAGCCAAAAATTATTTTAAGGAGAGAAAGAGTTCAGCATATTCTTACTATTTGGTTCTATAAATCTTGTAATATTGTAATTGCTTAAATAAACTCATGTTTACTTTCAAATAGTATCAGAAGAACCACAAATTAGTCTATTTAATGGGTCTTCAATTATACAGCATAGCCAGTAGGAGTTCAAGTTAACAAGACACAATCCTAACTACCCTCCTATTATGCATATGCATGGGTGAAATTCATTTTAAATATTAAAGGAGCTTAAATTTCCATTATATTTCTTGAACATTGTCAAAACTTGTGAATGATATGTTCAGTAAGGAGTTCTGAGACCTCTGACCACCATAACCATGTATGAAACACAATAATGAAAAGACAAATGGAACTGAGATCTCTGTGCTGTGGTTTTCAAATGGTAAAAGTTTGTCACAATGACTGTCATCCTTTATAAGTACTGTAACAGGATTCAGTTTTAAACACACATTACAGACTGATCGAATATTTTCTTGCTTTGGTACAAGTTCAGAAGATGCTGCTTTTAGTACTCTGCTGAAATGTGATGTAGCAGCTAACATCATAATATATGAATAATAAATTAAATATGAATATATGTATTACTTGCATAATGAAAAATTACAAAATAATATGTAGGAATATATATACAACTGACAAAATAAAACAAGAACCCAAAAGCAGAACAGTAATATAATTCCTTTCACCTAAGATTAAGAAGAACCTTTGACTAAATCTGTCAGAGTAACAGTAAAAATGAGGGGAAAAAAATTTACAGTTAAAGATGGTGTAAACATGGTCCAAAGAAAAGACAAATAAACAGACTGAAAAGCATGTATGCGACATATATCAGAGATGAAGGAGTAATATTTTCATTTTAAAGAGCTTCTGAAGTTTGAAAATGAAATAATCAAAATCTTAACAAGCTCTAGATCTCTGACAATACCTCAAAGATTTTAAACAAAAGGCAATAGTTTCTGAAATTTATAAAAAGGCACATCTCACTCAAATTAAGATATACACATTAAAATCTAAAGCATAATGTCTTATCCGAACTACAAGATCGACAATTCCAAAGTTTTATTACATTCCTAATTGTACCTATGGGGAAAACAATATAACACTCTAACAATATAAAATTACTATGTAAGTTATGCTCATAGTGACACATTATTAATTATAGCTGGATAGAAATAATCCATATTGGTGCTAGACTCAAGTTTCAAACTCTGGGTCATAGATTCTTCCGGATAAGTCAGGGATTTTCTACATGCTTATACTTGTCTGACATTTGTGATGGCAAATGTTCCAAAATCTTCTGAATATAAGTTATGATTTCTGACTCCTTTTATGTACACTGGCTTGACAACACTTCTTTTTGATATTTGTTCTATCTGAGTTTCTGCTGCTGTGGAACAACCTTTTCTACACTATGAATATGTATTACTGTATTAACTGTATTACTCTCTTTTGTTAATAAGAAGTTGATAGGCCGGTAGCTGGGCAGGAAGTTAGGCAGGAATGCCAAACTGAGATTGCTGGAAGAAGGAGTCTGAGTAGTCCCCAGCCAGAAGCAGAGGGAGCAGGTGATGGGTGTGCCATGCTAACAACAGGACCACCATATGGGTTAACTTAAAATGTAAGAGTTAGTTAGTAATAAGCCTGAGTTATCAGATGAGCATTTATAATTAATGTAAGCCTCTGTGTGGTAATTTTTTGTTTGTTTGTTTATTTTATTTTATTTTTTGAGACAGGGTTTCTCTGTAGCTTTGGTTCCTGTCCTGGAACTAGCTCTTGTAGACCAGGCTGGCCTCGATCTCCCAGAGATCCGCCTGCCTCTGCCTTCTGAGTGCTGGGATTAAAGGCATGCACCACCACCCCCGGCCCTCTGTGTGGTAATTTAGGATGTGGCTGTCAGGTATTTGGGAACAGGTGGTTGGGACAGGAAACACCTGCCTGAGCTCTGCCATTTTTCTTGAGCCTCAAAGCACTATAATATGCAGAAAAAAAAGTTTCCAAGAGATGATTACAACTTTTATTTAATTGAGTGTTCATGTGGTCTCACAGGAATATTCTCAGTTCATTTTATAGACATTATTTTGTTCATCTCACTGAAGGAAACACCAAGAGGTATACTGAGAACACCAAATCCTTGTTTAATTATTAAGACTTGTCTGCAAATAGGACACAGAAGTGAATTAGCTTTCCCAAGATTTTTTTCCAGATAATTCATAACCAATTTTCAAATGTTTGAATAACGAAAACACTATCACATTTTTATATGACCATTGAGTTTCCAAAGTAATACATAAATTCTCACTGTAAATTCCATTCTCCATAAAAAATATTTCATGTTTTTACTATTCTATCATTTCCAAACAAAAGAAATGGCTAAAATTCTCTATAAGTGAATTCATAAAATAAATGATACTATCTAAAATATTTTTATATTTCATCTTAAATAATCACTCTCATTCATTGGATTATCTTTGTTTTAACATAATATTTAAAGAACTACATTGACTTAATGTATGATTATTATTTATATATATTTTATTTTGTTACATTTTTGTAATAAAAATATAAAATTGAAATTACAAATTAGATTGAAATAAAATATTGAAATAGATGCAATTATTCAACACTTAATAAATTAAGTGTTCAAAGAAAATAAAGTGTCACAAAAAGACATTAAACTTGAGTCTAGGGAGATAGCTCAGTGTATAAAGAGCTTGTTGTGTAAGTGTGACTCTTATATTTCCAGGATCCAGATTTCTTCACTGAAGTCGGATTAGCAGGGCTGCGGCATATGTTATAAGGTGCCCATGTCCAACAAGTAGTTGGTACTCTACACATTCAAATTTAAATCTATTAAAAAGCCCAAGGAAAGATTCTGAAAGCAAGTTACTTCTATAAAATTATTAAGAGATGTTGATGGATGGCTAAGTTACAGTTTGAAGGATAAAATAACCCATACGCAATACATTGTCTAAAAAAATTCACTATTCTAGTAATATTTGTAAAACAATTGCTTTAATGATGACTTTTGCATTTACTCTTGAATGTTGGGGGCTTTGGGGAATAGCACATTGCTTCATTCATACAAGGATTATTTGTTCTGTATTTGACACAATTGTGGACAATCCATTCTGATTTACTTTTAAATGGGCATTACTGTCCTTGTTATTTGACAATAACAAATAAATGTCACACCAATCAGAATAGAAAAAACATCCATCCATATTTAATATGGAGATAAAAGAATAGGATATACCTTTGACTAATTTGTAGGTTAGAAGCTCTACATAAACAATTTTTGATTTTCCATTTTCACCAGTATCAGTACGAGACATGTCACAACTGTTGTTTAAGCAAAACACAACTGTTACTGCTACATTAAAAATAAAACAGCAAGCAACAGAATGTTGCTTTGAGGAAACATTTTTAACTGAGAATGAGTATCTGAAGCCTTACAGTGTTAACCTTTTCACTTGGTAAACTTCACTTTCATTAATGGTCAAAATATAGTGCTTGAATTTCATACGGCTGGAATTGAGAATTAAGTTTTGAAATATTTGGGGGCCAATGTTTTCATGAGCACAACTGATAATTAGCCTATGAACTTTGGAAGTCAGGATCCTAAAAGATTTTTGTTTGCCAGAAACTGATAGAATGGTCTAAACTTATTTTGAACATTTTGATTTTGCTTTTTCTCATTTAAACGCCAATGTAGCCATCAAGTTTCCTTGTACGGCATCTTTTCTATCAAATTCACTTCTAATTAAATACTTTGCAAAGAAGACAAACTTACTAAACAGTTTTACAGCTTTGAAGTTGCTTGGCAGTTAAGAGGACAGATTTCAGTCTCACAGAGATAATTTTATGGAAAAGAAATGCCCTGATTCTCTTTGACATCTTTGGATTGATGTGTCAGGAATCAAGCCTATTTCTCGGCACTACGCTCAGTGTATGTGAGTGAGTGACTGTGGAGATGAGAGAAAGTGTCTGTGTTTTGCTGAGCAGGCCAGGAATTTAAGAGGAAATAGATTTCTCTTGAGTTCAAGGAACTAAGATTTACGGGAAGTGTTTGTGTGCTGAAGCATATCAAGCCTGCATAAAAGCCAGCAGATACCCCAAACTCCAAATCATTTAGTAATCTCGATAACAGCCTATCTTCTTATCAAGGAGAAACACCCTACAACCACTGCTAAAGCTTCAAAGCCTATCATTTAAAACAAAGCCCTAGGAAATCCCTTGTTTTTAATATCAGAGGCTTATTACGTGTGCTTTAAATAAAGACAGTAGTATAGAAATAGGGATTTTTTAAACCTTAGGTTTATATAAGCATATAAACTAAAGTAAAGACTATTAAATATCTTGGCTAGCTCTTAATTGCAATCTCTCTGGTTATTACATCTTTAAAAGAAATCTGGTAAACCAACCAACAGGCATGTCAAAGTAAAGGTCAGACTAATACCTGGGAAGGTACAGCAACGGATTTGGTGGGGAAAACTGATTAAACTAAGGCAGCTTAATTCAAAGCAGCAGGAGCAACAGATGCTGTTGCCTTTGTTTATTTTCCCTTGTTGCCAGACGGAAAGGGAGAAATAAATACTAGGACGGAAAAGAAAGCTGCTGAATTGTGTTTCTACTCCACTTTAGCATGCTGCAACATTTCAACATGCAAAGTAGTCTCGTATGAGCTAGAAACGTGGCTTGTTTAGCTTGGAGGATCCATCCTTGGTGACCATCTATATCTTAAGTAGAGGTAGCAGTACGTTGGGAATCATGTACAGCCACAAGGTATATGACTGGTTAGGTTTTCTCACAAGAATGAACTGTGATATATTACATTTTTTGGAAAGCCTTAAAACAACCATAATGACAGTTTCTATACTGGACTGTAGACATATCTTAAAAACAAGGATTTTATCCTTTTATCACTAAATTTTGTGGAAGTTATATTACATGGGATACAGTACCAAACTATAATCTTAGTTACTAGAATTCAATAAAAAATAATTTTTATGTTTTTCATACTACTTAAGAATAGTTTTTTTACCACTTCATGCTTCCCGTTATTAAATTGCAGTACCAGGACCATCAATACATTCATATGTTTTATATCAGGAGTTCTTGTTTGAGCACAGTACAAAGGTCATTACACCTACAGATCTCCAGGGAGACCATGAATGTTAAGCATACATGATTGTCTTTCCAGTGGAAAAGTATGAAATCTGTTCTTCCATCCAGAAAGCTGGAATTTGGGAATGACTACTAGCCTGTTGGTCATTTCAACCTGATGAGTCAGAATATATCAAGTTCCCACAACTAAGACTGGAGGAGGCTAATAATCTAAATGATCCTAATGGCTAGCCAGTGTCTCCTCAAGCTCCCACAACTACTATGAGGAGTGGCTAATAATCAAATTACCTCCATACTATTTCTATGACTGAGACCCAACCAGAATCTTCCTTGGGCCCTTATCAAGGAGCCTATCTCTAGAATCCATCTTTGTGACACGTACCAAGAGTCAGGTTTCCCCAAAATCACACCTCCTTGTGCACTGGGGATTGCCTTTATTACAGCAGGAAACTATTTGCCATGTCATACTGTGTTTAAATTTGTTGAGAATAAACCACCTGGCATGAGACTTCCCAAGGTTTGATCCAGCTTGACTCAGTAAACTGAGTTTTCCTTTATACCTCTTCACAGCCCATTCCCTTGCCTGACACCTGGAGGGTCCCCTTCAGCTTCTGAGATCACATACATATAGCCTAAGACATGGCCAGTGATCTAAAACTCAATAATTATTTATCCAGGAGTTGGCATATGCCAGGTAGATTCATGTTTTGAAAATGAAGCAATGAAGAAGGAAAATAAAACAATCTCTCTCTCTTAAAGCAAGAGGCAAAAATAAATGATGTAGTGGTGTTTGTTTTATCCATTTTAATATCCCTAACAAAAGAGCCCAAGGCACAGAGAGCTTGCTGATTTTGTTTTACTGAGAAGTATAAAAGTAGAGCAGAAAAGTTTGAAAAAGAAATTTAGCGTGTTGGGAGAAGATGAGAAGAAAAGGCCAAGTGACATTGTGTGGTCATTTCTCTGTGACATGACAGGGAGTTCTAGAATGGAGTTAAAAGAAATTGGAGCAATAATTCTGAGATGGGAAGAAATGGAAACTAATCTGTATCCTAACTCTTGCTAAACCTCCTCTCAAGGAGGTGGTTACAGTGGTAAAGTGATCCAGTCTTACCGACCATACTTTTGGGTGACTTGTACTTTTGTGACAGTTAGTAGGGAAGCCCCATGCCTTAAAGTGCAGAATTTCCTCAGCATTCAAGAAAGGTTCTAAGAACTAGCAACTTTTGGGTGGGCCTAGGTAAAATGTAAACATTTTATAAACATGATATTTGATCTAGTAGTGTTTATGTAACTCAGAAACAGTGGGAGGCATGTTAAGTTTCATCCGAGATGCAATCATCTTCTGGGGTTACTTAACAGTCATTTTGTTTTTTGAAAGAAAGTCCATATATCAGCAGAAAGACAGCCAAAATAAGGCAAGGCACAGAATCTAAGTGTTCTTGTATATTTTTGGTCCCAAACCTTTTAGGTGCTAGAACATTGCTAGTTTCAAAAACTTTTCATAAAAATCTTACATTTTTACTAGAACACGGCTTATTTAAACTATGGAAACATGGGATTCAGTCATTTGCTACTGAAATAAGTTCTGCCTAATGTTGTATATTTTATTGTCTTCATTTCTCAGGGAAGAAAATGGAGACATTAAGTCATTGGTTGAGTGCTGTTGATTTAAATTGGTATTTTGACTAGATCATAGCAGGAAGTCGTGATATGCCTGCCGCTGATAGCAATCAGTTGTTGTGTATTTACTGAAAATTCTGACACACTGAGAGTCATGAGGAAACTAAGTTATAATGAATATAATTTTTTCTGACAGATGATTCAGAGAATATTTTCCTGTGTTCCAGATTTTCAGGCAAACCATTATGAAAGTAAATATACATTGTATACATACTTAAACATTTTTAGGAATTTGTACTATGTATTTTAATCAACCTTAATTTCATAAGAGAAATGGGAGCTAGATTTCCACTGTAGCTGAGTATAGGGAAGCCCTTTGTTTTAATACCAATCACCTTAAGTTCTCCCAACAGAAGTTGTACTTCTACAACTGCAGAAATGGACCCACAGAATTCCTGACTTTTGGTCAGGTTCTTAGTATTTAGAGGAGTCAGAGACCTAATTTCTAATTCTGTCCAAAACTGGTACAGTTGTTAAATAAGCAGGGTGTAAGTAATCTGATTTTATGCTATTTGGAAAACTTGAGATAAATCATCTGTCTTTAAATTCTCTTTGGATTTGACAATAAACTATTTAGTTACAAATAAAGTACAAATGTGTGTCACACTCCACAGCATTGCTCTGATTGACATGACTTGAAATGAAGACGTGGGATGAACTATTTAAGCTCTTCTCCTAGTTTTGCACAGATCATTCCGCAAACTTTAAATATTTCAAATTCTGTTTTAAAATAGTTTCCTTAAATTTATGTATGCCACATACATATATTAGTGTTGAAAGTAACAAGAAATTGAGATTTTAATCATATATCAATGCAAAACTAATGAATTAACATACACCAGACGGTCTCCTTTCTTTTCAACAGCATCTAATTACTCTAAATATATTAGTGCATAAATTAGCATAATTGTTTCACATATTTTCTTAGTGCTCTTAAACACCCATAGAAAATATGTACATAATATTCTATATCATTGAGTGCATTGCATATTTCAATCCATTTGGACATAAAATTGAAAGTATTTATAAGCATTTGAGATATGTGCAGACAGATATTCAAGTGTTAGGAATATTCTCCCTTGAATAATTTGAATATGATAATTACTCTTAATAAACACTAAGAGGGCTTTTTAATCTTAGATTTCCATGTTAACATGCATTAACTCCTCCCTTTCCTTAAAACTCCCACAGAACATCGAACTTTCTAAAGACATATTCCAAAGATTAGATTTGGGATTACAGGAAGGAATCAGAAAAGGTAATGAAGACAGTATCACATAATAATAATAACAATATAACCAAAAGTTTTTAAGTTATCACACGTCTCTTCAAGGTATTTAGACAAAACTGAAATTAAAAAACAATGTAGAAAACCTATCCACATTCTAATCACAACATATTTCTAGATTTGCTCAATTAACAAATTATTACAGAAGATCATGTCATCTGCTTAGGCATGCTAAATATTTTAAATAAATTTACTTATATCTATCCAAATATAATCATATTCAATTGCTTAATACCTTAGTATATTGAAAAAAGCGATCTAAAAAAATAACATGTAAAAAGAGGAAGAACAAAAAAAAACACATAGAACCAATACAGAAATATTATATATGAAACTCCTTACTTCCTTAAATGAAAGACAAAATTTCAGAAGCATATTCAAGATGTGTATGTTTGGCTTTATGAAGTTCTGTACTGTATCAGTCACTTTTCTATTGCTGTAAATGAAATCATGGTCAAGGCAACTTAACGAAGAAGGAGTTTCCTGGGTCTGACAATTGCAGAGGGTGAATCCATCCCACTGTTGTAGGGAGCATGGCAACAGGCAGACATGCATGATGCTAGGGCAGTGGCAGAATTAACAGAAAGCTTCCATCATTATCCTCAAGCACACAGGCAGGGACACAGAAACAGAGAAGGAGTCAGAGACAGACAGATACACAGACACACACAAACACAGAGGGAGAGAGAGAGAGAGAGAGAGAGAGAGAGAGAGAGAGAGAGAGAGAGAGAGAGAGAGAGAGAGGGAAGAGAGAGAGAGAAGGAGGGAGGGAGAGAGAGAGAGAGAGAGAGAGAGAGAGAGAGAGAGAGAGAGAGAGAGAGAGAGAGAGAGAGAGAGAGAGAGAGAGAGAGAGAGAGAGAGAGAGAGAGAGAGAGAGAGAGAAACTAGAGAACTAACTGGTAATGATGTAGGCTTTTGAAACCTCAAAACAGACCTCCAGTGACACACCTCCTCCAACAAGGCAATACCTCTTAATTCTTCTCAAACAGTTCTCTTAACTGAATAACAAGCATTCAGATGCAGGGAGTCAGTCTCCTTCAAACCACCACATACCAAGTGAGGCACAAGTTAGGATTTCACCTTCCGCACCATCTGTGGTGAGCTTTTGAAACAATGGTAAGACGGGAATAGCTACACGGCATAGAATAAACAGATGTGGAGTAAAGTCCTCTACTGACTTAGAAAAACCATTTCATCTGAGCAAGAAACCTTCTTTCCATTATAATAAGTCACTACAAATTGATCATTACTCTTTAGTATTAAATAATTTCTTTTTTATAGCTGATAACACAAAATATTTTTTTTCTCTTCTACTAAACGTATTTAATTTAGAGACATAATGGTGATATTTAGGAGTCATGGAGTAGGGAGGAAGTTTGTTATATATTCATTTTGAAAGAGTCCTCTAAGAACCTCAAGATTGTGAACGTCTATATCAGCATTCTCTGAGAAAAACTCAGGAATAAATGACTGTTATAAAGAATTAAACAAAGGATATACTCGAAATGGAGACACAAATTATCATACTCCAGAAGCTTTGGCAAACTTCAAACTATAGTTCTCCTAACTAAGGACTTCTTTGTAAACACCAGAATTTGGTTATGTGATGTAACATTTGTAGAATCAATAAACATTACTAATACAGCAGACAATAAACTAATTTGTATTAATAAAAGAAATTACCAGGTTAACTTGGTATGTTTAACACTAGGAATTAAGGAGTGCCTGGAGGTGTCAGACAAAGATATTCCAGAGATAAACTCCCCTCTCCTTTCCCATCTACCCCCATCCCAGCCTGCTCCTCCTCTATCTCCATTTAGAAAGGGATTAGCCTTGCACAAAGCATGCTGCAGCAAGTTGAAGCAGAACTGAGCTCCTCCCTTTATGCTGAGGCGGGGCAAGATAATACAGCACGGGAAACAGGTGACCAAAAGCCAGCTAAGAATCAGGAAGCGGTCTTCTTAGAAGAGAGCAAACTAGATAGTTATCACACACATGCGAAGGTTCGTCCCATGTAGGTTCCCCAAGTGTTGATCCAGCTACTACGAGACTCTCTGAGCTAAGGAGCCAGGAGGCATGGATTTTCCTGTCAAGGGGAATTAAAAATAGATCTTCTGGGTAAACTAGGGCAGAGGTTGGTGAGATAGTGAGATAGGAACTAGAGGGAGCTATTTGGGAAGGTTGGGTGCCAGAGGAAGCTTGGATACAGAATGGAGGGGGAAAGTAACAAGAGAGATGTCTTGATAGGGGCATCCTTTGAAGTTAGTTAAAAAAAACCTGGTGCCAGGGAAATTCCCAGGTATCCACAAAAATGACCCCAACTAAGACTCCTAGCAATAATAGACAGGTTACCTGAACTGGTCACCTCCTGTAAACAGATTGGTGACTTCCCTAATTGCCTTCAGAGGTACTGTATCAAGTAACTGATGGAAGCAGCGGCAGAGATCCACAGACAAGTACTGTCTTGCAGAAGAAAGGAAGAGGGATTCTACCATGGGGGGGGGGTCATGACGGGAGAACCCACAGATCTTTTCTTTTCCTACGGCACTGTTACTCTTCTATACAATATTAACTTTTCTCCATAACTATCATCTTCAGAATTAATTTAATCTCCTCTTCCCAGAGGAAAACAGCCCTTTCTAAACTTCTTTTTACATCCTCCACCTTTTGCATATCTTCTTCACCAAGCTTGCACGGTCTCTCTTGCAGTCTCCGATTGCTACTATTTTAACCATTTGTTTTTACAGCAGATTATTTCTCTTCTCTTTTCAGCACAGGGTGTAAACTCCTTTTAACTTCCCTGTTGCTAACTAAGCTAAGTAGAGGAGTTCAGTTGTCTCTGATTGTTTTTTCAGTAGTATTTGAAAGTGTGATCTCTTGGATTTTGCACACTGAAATATTTTTTTTTGTAAGTTTTCCACAGCGAAATCTATCTTGTCTCATTTCTAAATAATGAGATCAGGGATTTTAAAATATTGCTTTTAGATATGTGTCATATCTGGATTTTCACACCAATTTCTTTGTATTAAAAGTTGCTTTCAGCTGGAGGGGTAAGGTAAGGATCTGAAATTTTGTAGCGTCACTGACATGACGTCTGACTTTCATCATCTCTGATCCGTTATCACAGTGTCTTTTTCTCTTCAGATTTCTTTATGCCACCTGGAAAATAACTGAAGACCACACTCTGACTAAGAAATAGGCTCTTGACCCATTCCTAAGCCATTATAAGAATTTGAAAATGAATGGATCCCATTGATGCTACTGTGGGATCTTCTAGAACAGTAGTAGTGGGGGTGACTTCTCAGAAATGAAGAATGTATTTTAAATAAAGGAAGTGGTGTCACTCAAACACTATTGAGAAAGCATTAAATAAATATTTGGGGAATTTACCTATCCTATTCAGTATCAGAGAGTTGAAGAAGTTTATATTATGTGTTGGAAGAAAGAAAATTAATCCCCATTTTAAAATTCAGTGGTTAAACTAATAGTTGAATAAATTTAACTAAGCACTTGGGCAAGAACTCTACTGTCTACTATGTAAACTGAATTTCGGGAAGTCATCAGCTAAGGGTACTCAGACTTCTCCTTGTACACTTAGCTCACTCACTGCTCCATTAGTTTTGATTTTTCTTATATTATTTTCAGTCGTCCCCATGTGTATATGTGTGCTATATGATTTGTGTGAGCACATGTGTTGGAGGCCAGGGCAAGGGATCAGATATGCTGCTATTATACTCTGCCTCATTCCCTTGAACCAGTGTCTCTCTCTCTCTGAATAGAAAGCTATACATTTTAGCTAAGCTTGCTGGCCAGTGACTTGCTGGGATCCTCTCATCTTCATTGTACCGTCCTGGATACAGGCATGTTTTCCCACTGGCTGCTTCTTATGTGTGGGTGCTTGGGATTAGAATTCAGATCCACATGTTTCCAAGAGGGGTGCTCTTACCTACCAACTTATCTCCCCAACCCGCCTTACTGCTTTTTGTATTCATGGTTCAAGCATTTGAAGACTAACCAGGATAACTGTTTGTCATCTTAAATATACACATGAAGTTTTTGGTGACTCACATATATTGGGTTGTTTTTATGATGAATTTAGCTCCATTTCATAGAGAGAAACTCAGTCTAGACATAGCTTTTTACATGATAAAATCGCCGAGCTCCAAAGTTACTGAAGAATTTTATGTCTAATGTTAATATATTTTCACTGTGTCTCAACAATTATTTTGTTCAGAGGACAGCAATTCTATTTCCGCTTTTGAAACCCTGATCTCTTTCACATTGAAGAGCACGCTTTATCATCTTTGTCCTTCAACTTAGCAAAAGGCAAAGATCCAGAATCAGGACTAAAAAGCTTATTGAGTTGAGACAGTTCTTGGATTTAAAGGAATTTTAATCAAGAAAAACATTTCTTTTTTCTTCTACCCAACTGGACCAAATCAAAAGCAACAAGAAGACACTGTGACCCAGCTCCCCTAGTTCCTCCCATTGTTTCTCTCCTTGCTGTACTAGAAATAGTCCCTTTGCTTCTACAATTTAATAAAGGTAGAAAAGATTGAATTTCCTGACTTTACCCAAACCAATTAACCAGTCAGTAAATTAAACGCAGCTGTGGATAGAAACGCCCAGCTACCGTTTGGACTCTCCCTTATGCTATTGACAAAAAAATCAGGCTTATCGGCAGGAGCAGGGCATTCAGATACTTTTGAAAATGAATATGATTCTCATCTTATTTTCCTGGGTTCACCTGCTGTGGATTCATCCACACACAGCACTATGGAGAGATAAAAATAAAAGAATCTAAGTGTTGCCATTATAAATCTGGTGTCGGTAATGCGAGCGACAGTTTAATCTCGTAGCAGTGATAGTCCTGCAAAATCTCACGTGTCAGGGGAAACCTCCTTATCTGGAATATCACACTAAGTATTACTTACTTGATAGCTCTCTTGCAAAGTAAATAAATCAGTCATAAGCTAATTAGCAAAACAAAACCACACACAAAAATCTTAACGTGTCAATTTTTTATCCTCCACACGCCCAAGCTTAAGCTCCCGGTGCTGCTGCAGTTTGCAGAGCCCTGGAGTTTTGTGCTTGAGGGCTATTTGTATTTTTTTTTTTTTCTGAATTGGTTGTCTACTACCTTCACGGTAGCTGTCACAAAGTGTTTGGTAACACTTCAAATTAAATGACACTAATTGCACCTAACGTGCGTTTGTAACAAGGATGCAAGTATTTTATAAATTCTGCTCGTATCCAAATGAACTTAAGTGGTAATTCAGGACTCTTTGGCTTGTAAATTATATGATTATACCTTCAGTAGCCTGAATCTCAATAATGTGAGTACGCATCGACGGTATGACAAAAATCCCCTAGAATTAGTTCACAATGATGGCGTTTGGGACTACCTAGTACAGTCTCTTTTTGAGTTTGCCATTCAGGCTGCTGGCCTTTCTACAGCATCTCACAAATGTATTCTTTGCACAGAAAATTACAACTAAAGGGATCATAAAAGCAAAGGATAGAAAAATAAATGAATGCCTACTTTCAGACGCGGCTCTTCTGCTATCACTAAGACATAAGCTGATTAGTTTTCTTCATTCATTCACTTCATTCTGTTTCCTTTTTGGTGATGAAGATTGGACCCAGGCTACCCCATGCTAACTGGGCTCAACAAGCTACACTTCTTTTTAGTCTGGGAAGAATTTTTTTAGATACATTTATTATTTATCAAACATAACTATTTTCTGAAGAAGTATAGTTCAAAGAATCTAGTTTTTAATACGATTTTAAACAGCCCAGTGAGCCAGAAGCATTACTGACCATTTAATCAAATCAACATCCTTAGGCATAAACAACAGCAAAAAGACAAATCAGGATTAGTTTATTTTTACATTTCTGAATGAATCTATGTTCAGTCTAACATCATTAAGTACTGAAAGCATTAATTCAATTGTATAATTATTATGCTTTCATAAATAAATTAATGAAAATACAGTTAGAGAAAGAAGCAAATCTTGAAACCTCAGAGATCACTGTACAATTGCCTTTCATACTTCAGTTTGTCACACATGTACACAAAAAATTCCTGCTTATTCAGGGAAAATTGAATTGAAATTCGTAAGGTAACCTGGAGCCTTAGATTGTGTCCCTCTAAAATTTACCCATCAAAAAATAATATGCCCCAAGATGACTATAAGGAACCAGGAAGAAGTTCCTTATGGGGCATTATGTTAATTACATGTTTATACTGATTTTCTGGTTTCTAGAGTTTGTGAAGTCATATTCTTTTGTGTGTGACTTATTCAGTTCATCAGGTTTGGGTAAAGCAGACCGGTTGTCTAATTAATTCTTAAAGAATAAAATAGAATCATATGGAGGGATAAGATTATATTAGGTCCTATGTACATCTCTACAATATACTACAATAAAAGCAAATTAATCAGACACTGGACTATAGTAAGTTTGTTGAATAAAGATTTAAAAGCCATTTTTGAATTTTTTATATGAGTACTATTGTCATTTGTTGGCAAGAACAAGTGGAGGCAAATATATTCTTTCATATGTAAAAAAGATAAGTATGTATGTAGATATATAGCTTTTGTATTTTAAATTATTTTTCCTATTGCCTGTGATGTAAAAACCTATTCTGAGTTCTGCTACACCTTGAAGTTATAATGAGCATAATGAGCAATATTTTAAAATTGCACTATATACACTGAAGTCCATGAAAACAGGGTTCAGTCCCTAACCGAGTCTCGTTATCTAAACCTGTTAACTTTTCTGGTGACATCTGTCCCCGGGTAGTGAAGACTTCCTTGTTTTATGATGTTTCTTTACTTTAAACTTTAACCTCATCTTATTGGCTTGTGCTCCAATAAAAGCCATAGGGTTTCATATGCATTTATCTTCTTTCTTGACATTGTCCTTTCTCAAACTTCCTTGAAGAGTGCTCTACTTGGAATTCTTCTTCAAAGCCCAGTTATTTCATTTTCCTGCTGTGCAGCTGTTAATGGCTAACAACTACAGCTCTGCCTATATGTTAGAATTGGACATGGTCACCAGGAACCTTCTGCTCAGAGGCAGCACACAGCCAATGGCAAGTTAGTGGAAAGAAATAAGATCTTAGCCAAATGACTCAAGTTGGTAGAAATAAAAATGTATTATCCAAGACTCAGAGGTTGGTCAACTACCAACCAGTTTCAGCTGCAACTGCAATCTAGACCTACTCTGGTGGTGTCACTTTTTTTTTTGGGGAGGGGGGCTGGCTTTTTTTATGTATTCATTTATTAAAGATTTCTGTCTCTTCCCCACCCTCGCCTCCCATTTCCCTCCCCCTCCCCCAATCAAGTCCCCCTCCCTCATCAGCCCAAAGAGCAATCAGGGTTCCCTGCCCTGTGGGAAGTCCAAGGACCACCCACCTCCATCCAGGTCTAGTAAGGTGAGCATCCAAACTGCCTAGGCTCCCACAAAACCAATAGGTGCAGTAGGATCAAAAACCCATTGCCATTGTTCTTGAGGTCTCAGTAGTCCTCCTTGTCCGCTATGTTCAGCGAGACCGGTTTTATCCCGGACTTTTTTCAGACCCAGGCCAGCTGGCCTTGGTGAGTTACCAATAGAACATCCCCATTGTCTCAGTGTGTGGGTGCACCCCTCGCGGTCCTGAGTTCCTTGCTCGTGCTCTCTCTCCTTCTGCTCCTGATTTGGACCTTGAGATTTCAGTCCGGTGCTCCAATGTGGGTCTCTGTCTCTGTCTCCTTTCATCGCCTGATGAAGGTTAATATTCAGGAGGATGCCTATATGTTTTCCTTTGGGTTCTCCTTCTTATTTAGCTTCTGTAAGATCACGAATTATAGGCTCAATGCCCTTTATTTATGGCTAGAAACCAAATATGAGTGAGTACATTCCATGTTCCTCTTTTTGGGTCTGGCTTACCTCACTCAGGATAGTGTTTTCTATTTCCATCCATGTGCCTGCAAACTTCAAGAAGTCCTTGTTTTTTACTGCTGAGTAGTACTCTAATATGTATATATTCCATACTTTCTTCATCCATTCTTCATTTGAAGGGCATCTAGGTTGTTTTCAGGTTCTGGCTATTACAAACAGTGCTGCTATGAACATAGTAGAACATATACTTTTGTTGTAATTGAGGGAAGCCAAGCCAGGGACTCAAGCTGACCAGGAACTAAGAAGCAAGAAGTGAAAAAAATTCCATTTAAGAAACTTGGGAAAGGACAAACAAATAATTTGAGGTAATAAATAAATAGATAAATAAGTAAATAAATGTCTTAAATAATTCCAAGAAAGCCAAGAAAAAATAAACAAAAAGGTGAAGGAAGATCTGAAAATAAAAATAAAAGCAATAAAGAAAACAGAAGTTGAGGGAATTCTGGAAATGGAAAATCTGTATAAGTAAACAAGAACTATAAGTACAAGCATCACCAACAGAATACAAGAGATAGAAGAGAGAATCTCAGGCATTAAAGATAAAATAGATTAATGTTCATAATATATTAAGAACATTAATGTTATTAATGATTAATGTAACAAAGAAAATGTTAAGTCTAAAAAGTTTCCTAATGTAAAACAACCAGGAAATCTGGGACACTATTAAAAAGACCAAACCTAATAATAATAGGAATAGAAGGAGAACAATCCCTCTTCAAAGGTCCAGAAAATGTAGTCAATAAAATCAAAGAAGAAAATTTTCCAAACCTAAAGAAGGATAATCTTATAGAGGTATAAGAAGCTTACAGAATGCTAAATAGACTAGAGCAGAATTAAAAGTACCCCCAAATGCATAATAATTAAAACACTAAGCATACAGAATTAATAAAGAATATTAAAAGCTGCAAAGGAAAAATGCCAAGTAACATACAAGGGCAAACCTATCAGAATTACACCCAACTTCTTCATGGAGACTCTAAAAACAAGCAGGGCATGGATGTCTTACAGACTCTAAGAGACAAAGGATGCCAGCCCATATGACTATACTCAACAAAATTTTCAATCACTATAAATGAGAAAACAAGCTATTTCATGAAAATGTCAAATTTAAACAATATCTATACACAAATCCATTCCTACAAAAGGTACTAGAAGGAAAACTCCAACCTAAGGAAATTAGTTACAGCCACAAAATCACAGTCAATAGATAATTCCATAGCAGCAAAACCTAAAGAAGGGTAATGCATGTGTGTGCTCACACGCACACACACACACACACACACACACACACACACACACATCACCACCACCACCACCACCAACAACAACAACAACAAAATAATAGTAATTATCACTCATCATTAATGTCTCTGAATATGAATGGACTCAATTCTCCAATAAATAGGCTAACAGAATGGATACAAAATGGGATGTATCCTTCTGATGAATACAAGAAACACACTTTAACAACAAAGACAGATATTAACTCAAAGTAAAGGGTTTGAAAAAGGTTTTCTAATCATACACACCCAAGAAGAAAGCTGGCATAACTATCATAATAGCTGACAAAATAGACTTCAAATCTAATGCTTTGGTTGACTCCTGGGAACCTATTCCCTATACTCATTGGCTCACTCAGCCTTGAAACAAGGAGAAGTGTTTAGATTTATTGTAACCTGACATGCCATGTTTAGTTGATACTGGTGGGAGGCCTGCCCTTTTTGAACAGCAACAGAGGAAGAGTAGATGCAATGGAGGTAGGGGAAGAGAATGGGAGAAGAAGAGGGAAAGGAAACTGTAGTTGTGATATATAATAAATAAATTAATGTTTAGAAATTGCAACCCACCAAACATCTTGTTAGTATTTGAGAGCCCTTTTAACCAACACACAATTGAAATGTCTGTAAACACAGCAACTTATCTACTGTGTTTATGATATTTATTAGAATACTTTAATATATTAATTAGCATTAATTTACTAATTCTAATATTAATTAGAATCTTGATCAAGTGTACTCCTAAATTATCACATGTACCTATACAAACAAGGCCATTTTAAATATTCAAGTAGATTGTATATTACATGATTCCTGGGAACACCATTTGAATGGCCTTTCAATGTTGTTTAAACAGGCAAGGATCTAAAGACTCCCTTGAAATGTCTTCTGATTCAGTGGAAATAAGTCATGTTACTTCTTTTCATTCTTCATGGGAGGTTCATACATACTAATAGAGAAAAATTAAGTAGTTTCTGACTGTTCTCTGAACATGTGGCACACTTGCCATAACAGATATTTCCCATTATTTAAAATAGAAAATGTTATTATCTTATTTGAGAATCTTTCTTGTTTTCACAATTCTTAAAAATTATTTACAGTGGTTATGTTATGATTTGAATGTGGAATGCCCATAATGTGTTGATTGATTTGAATGTTTGGTCCTAAGCTGGTAGCAGTGTAAAGCCTTACTGAAAGAAGTAGGTCACCAGTAAGCAGGCCTTGAATCTTAAGGCCTGGCTTGACTTCCTGTTCTGTCTCTAGTTCTTGTTTCTGGTATTTGAGGAATGAAGAGTCCTAGTTTCACACTAGTGTTATTATGTACTGCTGCCACCATGCCTTTTCTGCCACGAGTCTCTCCAACCCTCAAACCATGAACTCAAATAAACCTTTCCCTCTTCCGATTGTCAGGTAGTCTCTCACAGCAATGAGAAATTTAACAGCTTAGATTCTGTATCCAAATCAAGATACGTATTCTAACATCATTCATAATAATCCTTCAAGTTCTGTACAAATAAAAGCATTTAAAAGACAAACAGGTTCCTATTTTATGCAGTTCAAAATTAGTGTGGTGAGCAGGCTGCTCTTAGTTCCTCAAATTCCACCTCCACCTTAACATACATTGACACGTTGTGGGCTTTAATCCACCAAAGCTAGTTCCTTCTGGCATTTAAGAGGCTTGCACTTTCTAGTTTGAAGTAGCCTGAAAAGTTACATTTACTTAAAGTAACCCTGGACCAACAATATCATAATGCTATAAACATCTTTCCTATTTTTGTAGATAGAATGGGTACAAAAACTGCAAAGCTGCTATGAGACAGAAGCAAAGGATTTTACAAAGAACTCTCCGACACCCTTTTTGATCATCCTATTCTATTATGGGTGTAATTCTATCCCACAAAAAGCAAACGTAAAAGCCATAACCACTTCAGACTTCAAAAATGGATTTATGTTGAAAGCAAACAGAAACAAGCAGGTTAAAAATTGGTCATGAGAATGAACTCTACCTCAATATGACTAGTGTCTTTAATTTATTTCTAAACAGAGAGGCACTTGGGCGTAGAAGCATATCTGGGAGACTGTCATAAAAGGATAAAGGCTGAAATGGGACAAAACCTACACAGGCCAAGATATGGCAAAGACTTTGGTCACGATACTAGGAGCAAAGAGAAAACATGGGATGTGATACAGATTTCCACCCACCTTTCAGAAGCAATCAGTTGAACTTTCATTCAGTCTAAGATGTCTAGTATCCAAATATGAGATAATAATTTTCTCATGCTTACCCACACAGCCTGTAGTACCTTCTCACCTCTGTTCTTCCAAGTAATACATTCCCATCACTTTCCCAGTCAACCCAGGGCCAGTCCTAACAAATCAGTTCTCATTGCAATTTCTCAGTCAGTAGCTGCTTCTGGAAACTGCATCTAAGGTGATTTCTGACTTATATCCAGAATTATCAGTATGTGAAAATTACTAGGAGAGCGTAGGTGAATATGTGTCCTCCTGTTGAATTAGGCAAAAGGCAAAAGTATTCCATGTCTCCCTTCTTAGCTGTGTAAACAGGGCATCCTCCTCCTAAGAGATGACAGTAACCTTATTGACTTCTCGATGACAGCAAAGTCTAGCACTTTTGTCATTAGCTTATTTCTGAATTTAGCTTCTATAAATTAAAAGTCTCATGTGGTAGCATTTTGTGTGGCTTTTCTCATATCATACTGAGCCATCTAAGACAACATGTAGTATTGCAATAATGAGCATAGTAGGAAACCATAGAGGGGAGATTATTTTTGTTTAATATTCTTATTTTCCATTTAATATATTTTATTATAATGCATGCATTGTGTATTTAAAATAAAATTTAAAGTCAAAATGAAAGATAATGTATTTAGAATTCTTTGGTTTTTCTTTGTATTTTCCCCGAGTCTCTGCCCTTTTGTGTTGAGAAGATGCCCTTCAATTTCAGTTTAGTACAGATTTTTCCTAAACTGTAAGACAGGATCTCTTTGCTGTTTGCTCCTTTTCTTCTGCATTGCACTTATGCAGAAATGCACCATCAGAATGTATTTCAGAGCCTTTCAACACGCTTGACACATATACACTTCAGAGTTACAGATGAGATCACAGGGTCACATTTACCTTTTTCAGCTTTCTTAAAGTCGGGAGTATGTCTTTGAATCTGCTGAGCAGTTCTGTCCTTGGCAATTCTAAATTCCAAATAGGCACGGCAGCTTTAATGGAAAGGTTTCCATCACTCTCGGATCCAAACTCAATTTTCTACCCCATCTGAATGAAATGCAGCAATTGCCTATTTGACTCCTTATGTATGGGAAAGTTGTCAACAAGGTAAATAACAAATTTATTAGTCCTCATCATTTTAAGCAGAATTAGATTCCTAACAGATGTTCACAGAGTACAAATTCTCCATTATTTCCTTATAAATTTTGTTGTTGTTAACTTGGAAGTCTTTTATGAATTCTCTCTGTAAATTCCATTTTATTTGAATACATGTAATAGAGACATTCTTTCAAAATATATTTATTTTCAGTTTACATTGTACTTACTCACATCAGATTTTAGCAAAAATATTATTCTGTTTTGATTATTATGTGCAACTCTATTTACAGATTTCACACCTTGCTTCATGAATCATGCATGTAACAATAAAACAAAATTATAGATGTTCTAAATATGTTTCTTTTCTTTTATTCCACTGTTTTAAATATGAAATAGGCATAACTATTAGTATGCTTGGACTGCCTTACAGTATATCATAGATTGGTTTACTTAAACAGCAGAAATACATTTTCTCCCGGTTCTAAACACCAGAACTTCTAGTTCAAAGGGGCACTACTGGACCTGGAAGTATGGCTTGATAGTAGAAGGTTTACCTAGTGCGTGATGGGTTTTATCCCCAGCAGGGGGTTGTTATCATCTCCTGAGAGTTAAGGTTCTGTATAGGTACTAGGGAAACACACATTTTCAACCTATACCAACCACCAATTCTCTTATCTGTTTCTATTTTCACTGATTCTTGTTCATGCCCACTGTTACAGTGTGAATACACAGATTCTGAAATTCATACAATACAATGTAAGAAACAATGTGATATACCAAGAAGTAGTAATTTTAATCGGTGGTTAAGTCATCAGATTCATTCCCTTGGGAATGGGATTGGGATCCTTAAATAGACCAACAAATCTATTTAACTCTTCTCTGCTGATTCTCACCATATCTTTCTGCCACTTGGCAGTGTATGTAACAAGACATTATTTTGATTCAACTTATTTATTTAACTATTTGCAGTGCCAAAGACTGAGTCAAGGCCATGCACAAGCTAGGTCCTAGGTGTGCCCTCTTCTCGGTAGTCTGATCTGTAACCCATGTTGGCCTCCACCTCATTTTCCTCTTGCATCAATGCTGTTGAAGACTAAGGTTCTGAAGAACACCATGCCCTGTTGCCAAGGTAGCATTTTAGAAGCAGATTTGGCTCTCATATGAAACCAACCTTGCTGTGTACTTGATCTCCAGAAAGATAAGAAATGAATATCGTCGCCGTATAAATTACCCAATGTACTGTATGTCTTATAATTCTTTGAACAAGCATATTAACATATTCTGGGTTAAAATGTTACCTTACTGACATACTAAATGAGCTTATTTATTTTTGGAATCCTTTGTTTCTTACTTCCAAGAAGTACTAGTCTTGCAATACAATCTTCTTTGACTTACATATTTGTATATTTTTACATGCTAAGATTAAATTTCTAGCAATATTCTTGTTTTCCTCACACTCATAGACTGTTAAATCTTTTTGATTGCAGTAATTCTGCCATCAAATTTACATCCCTCATTTTCAGGAGTGCCAATAACTTGTTTTTCTGGAGAATTTTGCTTTATCATTATAAACCTAATTCCTAGTAAATCAGTACCTTTCAATGTGAATATAATTTCCAGCTTCTTATATTTTTATTTCCAAAGTAGTGACTGCCATGTTGTAATTTCTCTGTAGGTCTACCTAGGACTTTGAGATTTTTGTTTTTGTTTTTGTTTTTGTTTTGGCTTTTGAACTTGGTCTTCAATGTCAAGAGAGATACACTCAGTTTCTTCCTACTACACTTTTTCCTTCCTTCCTTCCTTCCTTCCTTCCTTCCTTCCTTCCTTCCTTCCTTCCTTCCTTTCTTCTTTCTTTCTTTTTCCTACCACATTTCTTGTTTCATGCATGAACAAGCAGTTATGGCTAATTTTAAATCTTGTTGGATAGGATTTTTTTTTTATTTATAAGTTCTAAGAACTTAAGCACACCCAAAATTACTTTCCCCAATTAATAAGGAAACATTTACTTAGCTGTTTTACTATTTTCTTTCATCAACTATTTTATAATTCAATTTATATTGTATCTCATAAATGCTATCATAGGCATATAAGTAATATCTAATTAACAATGAATGCATTTGAAAAAGATCACATTAATTCAAATGCTACAAAACAAATTATTAAGTGGTGTACATTGAAGGAAATCTGTCATATGAATGAGATTACTCACCACAGAGCTAACACTTGTTAAAAGTTAGCTTTGATGCTCATAATTATGCCTAATAAAGAATAATTGTTCATGTTTACTATCCCTATTCTTTTGGTCAGTTACTTAAAATATGAAGACAATTTAATGGTATCTCCAAGATCAACTCTGTGCTTATGGGGATCCCTAAAGTGGCTGATCCGTGGAAGAGAAATGCTCACAGTGGCAGCTGAAACAGATTAGAAGACGGTTATTGAAGGGAGAGAGTTGGCAAAGGACTTCATTTGAACTGTGGATTTCTCCCTAATACAAATGTCAACAAAATACTGTGTGAAAGTCATGACACTTGAGGAAATCTGAATTCACAAGGAAACATCATCTTTCAGCGAATCCAGGCTAGCTAGACACATGAAATAGCTGCCCCTTTGTAGATTCAATAAATTGTCTGGACATGCTGAGACTCTCCATTCCACAGTGCTGAGAGCAGAAATTGTCACTACGTTTTTAAACAGAGTTTTCCATGCTAAGGAACTGGTGAAATGATGAATTTCCAAGTAGCTTAAAATTCCTCAGCCTTGTTCTTGAGACCTCAAGAACAATGGCAATGGGTTTTTGATCCTATTGGACCTATTGGTTTTGTGGGAGCCTAGGCAGTTTGGATGCTCACCTTACTAGACCTGGATGGAGGTGGGTGGTCCTTGGACTTCCCACAGGGCAGGGAACCCTGATTGCTCTTTGGGCTGATGATGGAGGGGGACTTGATTGGAGGAGGGGGAGGGAAAGGGGAGGCGGCCGTGGGGAAGAGACAGAAATCTTTAATAAATAAATAAATAAAATTCCTTAGCCTTGTCAATTCAAGCCACATCCTTAATATAGTTTTAATGTTACTGTTTTGTTTTTCTATTGCTTAATACAGTCATTGTACAGACCTTTAAATCCAACTTTCTAGTTAAATATTTTCCAATAAATATTTTAGAATTACTTGAGTAAGAAAAAAGTGTGCCTATCAGTTTTATTAGTTTTCTCAGTGTTTCCTTATTTCATCTGTATAAACAAAAATTCTCCTGTTGCCAGAAATAAATTGAAAATATTGTTGTAGGAACCCACATAAGTTTTCAAAATATGATAGTGTACTAATACATTGTAGGTAAAATTGTTCTAAACCATGAAGCAACCAAGAGAAGGTAGACTATAGAAGGATGTAATTCATCATGATGGTTATATACCAACATTCCATTGACTGTATCGCTTATAAGAAAGTCAATATTATATTTTGGGGGGGAAATTCTCCGTGATACAACATAGAAAATATAGTCAAAGTTAAATATATTATGAGGATCTTAAATACATCTAAGGTGGAAAATGAATAAAACAGTATTACATCTTCCAGGTCAATTGTCCAACACTCTCCTGATAGATATACAATATATGCTGGGCCTATGAAATTGAACATCACTAATAAAAACAAGAATTGTGAGTTGTGTTTTAAGGCAGCAAATGTTTTCATCTACCAAGAATTGCTAGAATCACTAAAATCAGTAGTTTCATTTACTTCAAGAACAGGAAAAAAATACAAAGCTAGAATCATAGTCTCAGGTTTGAAAGTTATCTTTGAAATTTGGTGGCTATCAACATCTAAAGGTAATAAAGCTTCACATGTTTTAGAATGTTTCTAAAACACACCTTGCCTTTGAAGAAACAAATTCTTGCTGAGCATTGCAATCAAGTTAATGATATGCCTTGAGATCATTTACAACTATGTTTCAATCTGCTATCCTACTGTGTGCTCAGCCAGCTTTAATTTAAATTTCTTTTAATGAAACAATTTGTCCAATCTGAATGTGTCTTAAATTCCTCGTATAATCAGTTATTGTAACCTAAATTAATGCCCAGCTTTTTTTTTAATGCCCAGCTTTTATATCCCTGACCAGAATGATGATGTGATGATTCTCTCTCTCTCTCTTTCTCTCTCTCTCTCTCTCTCTCTCTCTCTCTCTCTCTCTCTCTCTCTCAAATAATATGCATAATTTTTGAGAATCATAGAACCCCTTAATATAACAAATACTAATTTCTTACCTACAATAGTCTATGTGTTACTTAATGGGAAAAAGATGCATATGGTCTTATAACTTGAGGAATGATAGCCCTGTGATAAGTATTTTAATCCTTATGACCTTATTTTATCATTACCGTAAAAATCACTACACTGCTATCAGTTCCTTTATATATAAAATAATGTATAACTAAAAATGGTTTTCAGTTCCCTTAAGCCTTAGAGTTCATAAGCGTAGACCTGGAATCAATCCTTTCTACACTTGCTGGAGTCCTCCAATGTTCTTTACAATTAAAATTACTGATGATGGTCATGAAAGCTTTAGGCTTTTATTCGCTGAAACAAAATTGATGTATAAAACCTTGATTCTCCAGCTTTTTCTCCTCTAAACGAGTTTAAGGTCTAGCAACCCTACAAGTCTAGGGGATTTGCAATCCTAACTAATTGATCAATGTTGCTCCCCTATCATTGTGAGCCCCTCTTGGTCTCACAGATAACACATACAGATGACTGGTGCAAACTTTCATGATCCCTTGTTACTAAATGTTTCAACTTCATGTTCATCATTTTGCAAGCACTTTGTTTCTATCCAGAACTGCATCCTTTGTAGTTAGTTTCTGAGTATTCTTAAACACCTTTCTCATGATTCTGAGTCCTGATTGAAATCTGAAGTCACTATTGATAGAAAAACTAATGAAACTTCTGTTACTGCCAGTACTACTTTCATACTTTTTAATTTATTACTATCATATAAAAAACTCTGAATGCATACTAGTAGTATTCTTTGTCAGAAAAAAAATCTGTACATTTGAACATGTAACTTTATTTCCATTCATATTAAGCAAATTCCAGGCAGGTTCCATTGTTTGTTACCACTGATGTGTTATATGGCCTACCATATGCTGTTCTGTATATGTTTTCTGTGAGTTTCTGAATTTTCTTTGAAACTGTATGTCGTTAAACACAGATCTTTAAGTCATTCTTCTAAATGTGCAATGTGGAATTTTAATCATATCCTTAGCATAGCTTCATTCTGTACCTATATTGGCTATTCTTTCAATATCCTATTTGTCAGTGTGCTTACTCTGAGAGGGTGGTAATGATGGCTGATCTAAGATGTGGTATAAACACCTTGGTCTGTTTTCAGTGAAGATTCTGTTTTACAAATTATTATTAAAACATGATAGCGTATATAGAATATATCTTGCATGTATCAAAACTAAAACCAATCATTTAGGGGAGTGGAAGTGTTTTTATTGGGTTACTGATAGCTTCGTCTGAATGTTTTTCTTTCTCTCTCTCTCTCTCTCTCTCTCTCTCTCTCTCTCTCTCTTTTTACTCTCATTATATTAAATTAATCTACAACTCATAAGCAGTATTTTCTTTATCCCAGAACACCTTAAATTTACAGAAATACATTTCTGAAAGTAGGGTACACTGTACTCATAGACTTATCCTATGTTGAGTCATCCTAGATTGTCCAATAGAATAACTAAAAAAGAAAAGCATTGTAATTTCCACAGCTACACCGATGACACCATACCCGCTGCTATAAAAGGGCATTGTAACTTACAGTGTGTTACTTTCTACCCTGGAGTTCTGGTTTTGAATAGTTGTCTTCTTCAGTAACTCTTTAAAATTTCTTTCTGTATTCAGCTGAGGTCAATATTAAGCTCACCAATCAATTCATTTAATGAAACCTGTTTATCGTTTCCTTCTCTTATGTTAGCCAAATGCTCTGGTAGCTACTGCTTTAAGTTTGAAAATCATTGTCTTAAATAGTCATCTTTGACCTCCAACACTCTCAATTCTGTTTGGTGTGGCTTTCCTATGGGCAAACACTGCTGATTTGGGTGAATTCTTTCTAAGTTAAATTTACCAAGCTTACTCACTGCAATTACAAAATTTTCTCCCACCTTTGAAATCTCTCAGAAACATTTATTCAATCCTTTTTTAGTTCACCGATCACTCACAATGACAGAGAAGGCGAGTAAAATAGAGTTCAGAGGGTTTGTCATCTCTTTGTCAGTTATTACCACTCAATCGTTAACTTCAGGGAATTTATTTATCCTTCTCCCCTTTTCTCGGTTGCAGTCTGAAATCCTCTTCAGTTTATAATGATTTCCCCTCCCATCTTCTTGAAAAACTTTCTGCTTTCAAGCTCTATGGTCTTGATCCACTTTCTCCACACTCATCACGTATCATATGGTAATATCATTTTCATCACACCTGTTACTGGACCTTTTAAGTGAGGTAACCCAGACACAGAAAGACAATTATCACATGTACTCGCTCATAGGTGGTGTTTAAACATAAAGCAAAGAAAGCCAGACTACAAACCACAATCCCAGAGAACTTAGACAACAATGAGGACACTAAGACAAACGTAAATAGATCTAATCTACATGGAAAGTAGAAAAAGACAAAATCTCCTGAGTAAATTGGTAGCGTGGGAACCTTGGGGGAGGGTAGAAGGAGGGAGGGGAGACGCAGGATGGGGAGCAGAGAAAAATGTAGAGCTCAATAAAAATCAATAAAAATATTCACAGATTTTCTTCTTATCGGGATTTATTTACTTTTTAATTAGTTGTATATGAGTGTCTCTCTATGTGGATTTTTTGCATGCGGGTATCAGTATCCTCAGAGGCCTTGGCTTTATTCTCTGAAGCTGAAGTTATAGGTGGTTATTAGTCACCCAGTGTGGGTCCCGTACAAGTTCTTGCATTAAGTACTCTTAACATGCTGTTTCACCATCCCCTACTATCAAATGTTCTGATTTTAAACTATGGAATTAAAGTTGCAAAAAATACACAAAATATCCTATTTTCATTGTTGTATTATCAACATAGAGTTATGACTGGGAGGAGTATCTGGTTTTATAAAATAGCCCAGGATAACAGTGGCTCCATAATTTCTGTCATTAGCAATGAAGAGGAGTTTAACTAGTATGATAAATGGGGTCAGAGTGGGTGGAAGATAGCTGTACAATCTGAATTTTACAAAACGAGGAAGAGCGAATTGGGAAAATCTTTAAAGTTATGAGCTATACATATGAGTACATAAATTCTATTTTCTTCATTGACCTTCATTAACCTAAAGGAAAGATTATAATGATCCTTTTAATTGTCTCTGTATTTTCAGTAACTCAAACACAAAGATTTACATATTTTATTAATATCTAGAAAGTGAAATATGTCTTTATTTTCATATTTCTGTTGCTTCTTTTGTCATGTAAAAACATGGAGATAAAAGTTATATCCTACCTGCTATAAGTTTCATGTGATCTATCCAAAGCAATGTGTTCTGAGATTATTAAAGACAATATCCTGCTAGACACTGTAAATGTATTTTTGTTCCTTTGCATAAGTATCTAGCAATATTTATATGTAAATATTTTATGCATGTTGTATTTTAACTGTGAATATAAATCAATGGATTATAAATAAATCATCTAAGCATCTGATGAAACCATATGTAGTTTTGCTTGTATATTATATATTCTTGTTAGTTTACTAACAGTTATAATTTCTGAATGCATATTATGCAATATATTTTTCATGGGTTATTTTCAAAAAGAATATTTACTACTACGAATCAGTTAAATACTGATATTTGATATTCTTTCTCAATTAAATCAAAAAATAATATTTTTCTGTATTCTAAATCCTATGGGACCAAGTTTTAGCTTTGGACATTTAGAAGCACTTATACAAAATTTAAACATGTACTGTATTGTCATTGGTATTGGTTTTCCAACAGGGAAAATCTCCATTCCATTTGCCTACCTATTGTTAAATTCTAGTTCAGAGTCAGAAAAGAAAGTGTTGCATGGTTTGGCCAAATTAAAACTGAGATGTTGAGTCATTTTACTGAACATCAGATTAGAAATTAATCAGTTCTGATGTGTAAAGGCAATAAACTTATTTCAAGATTAGAACTCGAAGCTTCCTTTAATATCAGCTCATGGGGGAAAAGATAAAAAGATAATCCCTGCAAGTTATTTTTGTTCTATTTTATTCTTTCTCAAAAATATTGATTGAGATGATATGTTGCATTGCTATATCACAGTTACAGTTATTTTTTTTTATCTTGTTTTGTTATTCAGGACAGTGTTTCTCTGCATAGTCCTGGTTGCCCTGAAACTTGTTCTGCAGACTAGTCTGGCATCTAACTCAGAGAACCACCTGCCTCTGCCTCATAGTGCTGGGATTAAAAGCATGAGCTACCACTGCCCAATACAATCCTCGTCTTGACCTGTGGTAGTTCCAAGACATTTGGGGAACATGGGACTATAATGGCCTATTGGCCACCTTTAGTGATAAACAGCATCAGCACAGTATAGACCAAAGTTATTGTTATGGGAATGATTGAACTATATTCTCCCTAGCATCTAAGATTCCATATTAACCTCAAGTTAATTAACATACGTGAAGAAGCAGTAGAGGTCAGAGAAACGTGGAAAATGAAAAAATTAGAAAACACTAAGGCCAAGCGTTATACATTTTTAAAAATGATTGTCATATATCTCAAGAGAGTTTATTATACACTAATTTTACATAATTGGTATTGGCTATGAATCAGTGAACATATGACTCAGTGGCTCTTGCATGGGGACCAAGATTGTATTTCCAGCACTTGCATGACAACTTGTATAAGGCAAGTCTAGAGGATCTAGTGTTCTTTCCTGCTTCCATGGATATCAGGCACATGTGTGCTGCACATAAATAAATACATGGAGGAAAACATTTATACACATTTAAAATTTCTTGAAATAGAGAAGAAAGTATTTTTTGAAGTTACCTTTTTTTTCATAGCATAATTCTCTTTTCAATCTGATCCTTTCATAGTGTAGAAACTACAGTTTTGAAATTCCCTAAATTCCTAAGATTTCATGTACCACTGACTTCTTGGTATGTTAAAGAACCAGGCAGAAAGTGTCTATTTTTCAACCAACACTTACTGGAAATGAGTCTAAAAATGACCAAGAATAGGTCTCACCAATTGTGATTAAAAAGTTATTTTATCTTCCCAAGTTTGAGGCCATTATCTCCTTGTCAGAATCAATAGCGTTGTGTTGTTTTTCTTAAATAACTAAAAACTTGAAGCTTCTAGATTTCACAACCAACAATTACTTTTCTATTCTTTACTGTGGGTATATTGGAATTGAAAGAACAGTAAAAATTAAGACAAATTTCTTGGGTCGATAGTTAAAATTTTAAAGAGCCTGAGTCCAACACAAGAACTGAAAATTACTTTGGCAAAATAATATAAAGAAAAGCATAATTAAACCAATATTAATATCAATATTCTCCTAATTTAATTTCTACATTATGGTCTAGATCACATACTTTATAACTGTAATAACCGTAACTCTGTATAATGTTCATTGACATATTTTGTTCATTTTCACATTTCTAAAAAATGTAGCTCATTATTAACATATGAACATTCGGAATATGACTATTGATTGAGGCTACTTACAAAATAAATAAATTAGTAACATAAGTATACACAGTTGAACTACCTTAATGCATATTTCAGTTTAATTTAAATAACTCAAATTGGGAGATCTTTAGAAGTGTAAAATATTTAGAAGTTATATCTGAGAGAACACTAAGGTACATTGAGCCTCACTTTTTCTAAAATTTAGCAAGAGAGAGCTCTTTTCCTACACAAAGATAATCCTTGCATTAATGTTTGGAATTTTACACTCTGTATTGTCTATTATTTTCTTCAACAGTATTTTTTTAATGTGTAATGTGTAATGACTACTTTAAGGGAATTTTGGTTTTTATCTTTTCTCCATCTTTCTTGATGCAGGCTTTTTTCTCTTGCTTTTTAATTTGCTTGCCCTTTCACAATTTCACTGACTCTTCACTAGTTAAGCTGCATCAACATCTTGTGGTTGCTAAAAGCTAGGGTTACGTATGGTCCTTATCTGAATTCAGGTACCAGTGATAATCAAAATCAAAGTCCTTCTCAGGTGCCACGAAGTTACTGGTCATTTGTGCCTATCAAGGTATCTTTTCTCTCCTGGACTTTCTTATCCTTTTTCAGACTTCTCTGGTTCTTCAGAGTTAGGTTTTACTTTTTACCTTACAGTGTGTTGTTGAGCTTTTTCTTCTCCTGTCTTTCTTTCTTATCTGATGTTTGGCAACTTTGCAGTCAAATTGAAAGAGCTTTGGAATCAAGAACTCCAAGGAAATCTCCCACATAGCTTACAGATCTTACTGGTGTTACCTGGGTCAGTCTCTCTATATGGACATTTAATTGCAACCTCAAGCTTTTGCTCCCTGAGGAAGTCACAGCTCCATCACACCTATTTCACACCAGTTTTGGTAATATTTTTTTCATTACTAAGGTTATATTAATGAGAGATATTCAGCTAAATTTATTTCTCTTTCTTCAATATTAAATTGTTATCACCTATATTAATTTCCTTTTTTCTATATATTCATGTTTTTGGAGATAGATGATAGATACAGAGATAGATAATGGATAAAAAGATAGACAGGTGATAGAAAGATGATAGGTCCTTCAACAATCTTCCTCACATGGAATAAAAGGACTGAGTGAAAATCTACAGGTAGTTAAAAAGATGTTTGGCGAGTATTTGAAGAGAAAGCAATAACCATTAGGAACCAGCTTTGGCTCACAAAAATAACTTCTTTTTTGATGTAGGTGCTAGATTGGCAAATTAGATGAATTTTACGGACAAACATTGTTGATTTCAGTAAGCTACATTTGACCTCGGTAAGGTTGTTTCATTGATATTCTTGGAAGAAAATAGGAAAATATTAATTAGAAGGCAAACCGTAATACTAATGGATGATACATGATAATAAATGATCTGCATTGGTTTGTTCACATCTAAAAATAGAGGTATCTTTTAGACCCTTCTAGGAACTAGAATGCTCTAAAAATTATGTCACTTTGAAAGTGACATAATAAAGAAAATCATTCTTTTCTAATATTTGAGATTACCTAAAATGACAGGAAGTACAGTCAAACATATATCACTTTAAGCATATATAAAAGCTTAAAGATTAATAAATAAAACCAGATACAATATTGGAAATTTATACTTATATTAACTTAATGTTATTTTTTGTTTCTTAATGCATGGAAATACTTTGTCACACGAGAACATATTTTTAAAGAATGCATTTGACCAAAGTGTTTTAGGTAAAATTATACTGTGATAAAACATACTCATTATCAATATTAAAACAAAATTATTCTAGGAAATATATCTAATCATGAAAAAAGTATAAACAGATTATTGGGTTGTTAACATGCCTTCCAAAGTGGCAGACAACAGCTACTTGAAATGTGGCTAGAATTATTGAAAAACCAAATCTTGAACTGAATTGACGTAAATCAAGTTAAGTTAAATTTATACATCCATAAGAAGTTAGCACCGTGCATATTGTACGATAGAAACTGAGATATTTCCATTATAAAAGAAAGTTCTACTGAACAGTATTGATTTGATAAACATTAGTTTGTGATAAGCAAGGGATCTACAACTCAAACAGAAACAAAAATTAAAGGATCAATTGATAGCCCTTTGAAAACTAAGAAAAATCAGTTTGAATTAGGGAAGAAGCCATATAGTTGTAGGGCAAGATAAGATTTGAGGTGACAGATTTTAGAATGTACTCTTTGAAACTACTTGGCAGGAGGCAAAGGTAAAAATAAGATAAATTTTTTTCATTATGTGTAAGAGACAAATTTAGATCAGTAATAGCAAAATTTCATATTTACTCAATACTTTTTGCATTTATCTTACTACAGAAGAGTATGGTATATTTTCCAATTTAATTCTCACTTCAAATTCTGTGACACGGAACTAATTCAGTACACAACATTACTATCATTCTCATTTTACCTAGGTGTAAGTAAAAGCTTAGAAAAGTTAATATCATAAAATATTTCCCAGCCTGATAATGTCAAAGCAGGCATTTCAACCATCATTTTTCAGACACCAGCACCTAAATATTTAATTACTGAACTCCACTGCTTCTTGTTCTATGGAGTGCCTCTTGATTAGACTCAGCTAACACATTTTCATTTTGGCAAAGGCAATTTAAATACAGTCTTTAGAGATATGTGGCACTACAGTCATGTAATCAATTCAAAACCTTTGCTAATATGGTATCCTTCCTTCCTTCCTTCCTTCCTTCCTTCCTTCCTTCCTTCCTTCCTACCTACCTACCTACCTTCCTTCCTTTGGTTCTTCCTTCCTTCATTTTTTGACATAACACTTAACATGTAGTAAATAAAACACCAAATATACAAATAATGCTGCTATGAACATAGTTGAACAAATGCCCCTGTCATATGATCGGGCCTCTCTTGGGTATATTCCCAAGAGTGGCATTGCTGGGTCCAGGGGTAGGTTGATACCGAATTTCCTGAGAAACTGCCACACTGCTTTCCAAAGTGGTTGCACAAGTTTGCATTCCCACCAGCAATGGATGAGTGTACCCCTTTCTCCACAACCTCTCCAGCAAAGGATATCATTGGTGTTTTTGATTTTAGCCATTCTGACAGGTGTAAGATGATATCTCAAAGTTGTTTTGATTTGCATTTCCCTGATCGCTAAGGAGGTTGAGCATATCCTTAAGTGTCTTTTAGCCATTTGAATTTCATCTGTTGAGAATTCTCTGTTCAGGTCAGTGCCCCATTTTTTAATTGGGTTAAT
>NW_026067998.1:1434794-1441802 GCF_014885135.2 Alexandromys fortis
ACAGAAAGACAATTATCACATGTACTCGCTCATAGGTGGTGTTTAAACATAAAGCAAAGAAAGCCAGACTACAAACCACAATCCCAGAGAACTTAGACAACAATGAGGACACTAAGACAAACGTAAATAGATCTAATCTACATGGAAAGTAGAAAAAGACAAAATCTCCTGAGTAAATTGGTAGCGTGGGAACCTTGGGGGAGGGTAGAAGGAGGGAGGGGAGACGCAGGATGGGGAGCAGAGAAAAATGTAGAGCTCAATAAAAATCAATAAAAATATTCACAGATTTTCTTCTTATCGGGATTTATTTACTTTTTAATTAGTTGTATATGAGTGTCTCTCTATGTGGATTTTTTGCATGCGGGTATCAGTATCCTCAGAGGCCTTGGCTTTATTCTCTGAAGCTGAAGTTATAGGTGGTTATTAGTCACCCAGTGTGGGTCCCGTACAAGTTCTTGCATTAAGTACTCTTAACATGCTGTTTCACCATCCCCTACTATCAAATGTTCTGATTTTAAACTATGGAATTAAAGTTGCAAAAAATACACAAAATATCCTATTTTCATTGTTGTATTATCAACATAGAGTTATGACTGGGAGGAGTATCTGGTTTTATAAAATAGCCCAGGATAACAGTGGCTCCATAATTTCTGTCATTAGCAATGAAGAGGAGTTTAACTAGTATGATAAATGGGGTCAGAGTGGGTGGAAGATAGCTGTACAATCTGAATTTTACAAAACGAGGAAGAGCGAATTGGGAAAATCTTTAAAGTTATGAGCTATACATATGAGTACATAAATTCTATTTTCTTCATTGACCTTCATTAACCTAAAGGAAAGATTATAATGATCCTTTTAATTGTCTCTGTATTTTCAGTAACTCAAACACAAAGATTTACATATTTTATTAATATCTAGAAAGTGAAATATGTCTTTATTTTCATATTTCTGTTGCTTCTTTTGTCATGTAAAAACATGGAGATAAAAGTTATATCCTACCTGCTATAAGTTTCATGTGATCTATCCAAAGCAATGTGTTCTGAGATTATTAAAGACAATATCCTGCTAGACACTGTAAATGTATTTTTGTTCCTTTGCATAAGTATCTAGCAATATTTATATGTAAATATTTTATGCATGTTGTATTTTAACTGTGAATTATAAATAAATCATCTAAGCATCTGATGAAACCATATGTAGTTTTGCTTGTATATTATATATTCTTGTTAGTTTACTAACAGTTATAATTTCTGAATGCATATTATGCAATATATTTTTCATGGGTTATTTTCAAAAAGAATATTTACTACTACGAATCAGTTAAATACTGATATTTGATATTCTTTCTCAATTAAATCAAAAAATAATATTTTTCTGTATTCTAAATCCTATGGGACCAAGTTTTAGCTTTGGACATTTAGAAGCACTTATACAAAATTTAAACATGTACTGTATTGTCATTGGTATTGGTTTTCCAACAGGGAAAATCTCCATTCCATTTGCCTACCTATTGTTAAATTCTAGTTCAGAGTCAGAAAAGAAAGTGTTGCATGGTTTGGCCAAATTAAAACTGAGATGTTGAGTCATTTTACTGAACATCAGATTAGAAATTAATCAGTTCTGATGTGTAAAGGCAATAAACTTATTTCAAGATTAGAACTCGAAGCTTCCTTTAATATCAGCTCATGGGGGAAAAGATAAAAAGATAATCCCTGCAAGTTATTTTTGTTCTATTTTATTCTTTCTCAAAAATATTGATTGAGATGATATGTTGCATTGCTATATCACAGTTACAGTTATTTTTTTTTATCTTGTTTTGTTATTCAGGACAGTGTTTCTCTGCATAGTCCTGGTTGCCCTGAAACTTGTTCTGCAGACTAGTCTGGCATCTAACTCAGAGAACCACCTGCCTCTGCCTCATAGTGCTGGGATTAAAAGCATGAGCTACCACTGCCCAATACAATCCTCGTCTTGACCTGTGGTAGTTCCAAGACATTTGGGGAACATGGGACTATAATGGCCTATTGGCCACCTTTAGTGATAAACAGCATCAGCACAGTATAGACCAAAGTTATTGTTATGGGAATGATTGAACTATATTCTCCCTAGCATCTAAGATTCCATATTAACCTCAAGTTAATTAACATACGTGAAGAAGCAGTAGAGGTCAGAGAAACGTGGAAAATGAAAAAATTAGAAAACACTAAGGCCAAGCGTTATACATTTTTAAAAATGATTGTCATATATCTCAAGAGAGTTTATTATACACTAATTTTACATAATTGGTATTGGCTATGAATCAGTGAACATATGACTCAGTGGCTCTTGCATGGGGACCAAGATTGTATTTCCAGCACTTGCATGACAACTTGTATAAGGCAAGTCTAGAGGATCTAGTGTTCTTTCCTGCTTCCATGGATATCAGGCACATGTGTGCTGCACATAAATAAATACATGGAGGAAAACATTTATACACATTTAAAATTTCTTGAAATAGAGAAGAAAGTATTTTTTGAAGTTACCTTTTTTTTCATAGCATAATTCTCTTTTCAATCTGATCCTTTCATAGTGTAGAAACTACAGTTTTGAAATTCCCTAAATTCCTAAGATTTCATGTACCACTGACTTCTTGGTATGTTAAAGAACCAGGCAGAAAGTGTCTATTTTTCAACCAACACTTACTGGAAATGAGTCTAAAAATGACCAAGAATAGGTCTCACCAATTGTGATTAAAAAGTTATTTTATCTTCCCAAGTTTGAGGCCATTATCTCCTTGTCAGAATCAATAGCGTTGTGTTGTTTTTCTTAAATAACTAAAAACTTGAAGCTTCTAGATTTCACAACCAACAATTACTTTTCTATTCTTTACTGTGGGTATATTGGAATTGAAAGAACAGTAAAAATTAAGACAAATTTCTTGGGTCGATAGTTAAAATTTTAAAGAGCCTGAGTCCAACACAAGAACTGAAAATTACTTTGGCAAAATAATATAAAGAAAAGCATAATTAAACCAATATTAATATCAATATTCTCCTAATTTAATTTCTACATTATGGTCTAGATCACATACTTTATAACTGTAATAACCGTAACTCTGTATAATGTTCATTGACATATTTTGTTCATTTTCACATTTCTAAAAAATGTAGCTCATTATTAACATATGAACATTCGGAATATGACTATTGATTGAGGCTACTTACAAAATAAATAAATTAGTAACATAAGTATACACAGTTGAACTACCTTAATGCATATTTCAGTTTAATTTAAATAACTCAAATTGGGAGATCTTTAGAAGTGTAAAATATTTAGAAGTTATATCTGAGAGAACACTAAGGTACATTGAGCCTCACTTTTTCTAAAATTTAGCAAGAGAGAGCTCTTTTCCTACACAAAGATAATCCTTGCATTAATGTTTGGAATTTTACACTCTGTATTGTCTATTATTTTCTTCAACAGTATTTTTTTAATGTGTAATGTGTAATGACTACTTTAAGGGAATTTTGGTTTTTATCTTTTCTCCATCTTTCTTGATGCAGGCTTTTTTCTCTTGCTTTTTAATTTGCTTGCCCTTTCACAATTTCACTGACTCTTCACTAGTTAAGCTGCATCAACATCTTGTGGTTGCTAAAAGCTAGGGTTACGTATGGTCCTTATCTGAATTCAGGTACCAGTGATAATCAAAATCAAAGTCCTTCTCAGGTGCCACGAAGTTACTGGTCATTTGTGCCTATCAAGGTATCTTTTCTCTCCTGGACTTTCTTATCCTTTTTCAGACTTCTCTGGTTCTTCAGAGTTAGGTTTTACTTTTTACCTTACAGTGTGTTGTTGAGCTTTTTCTTCTCCTGTCTTTCTTTCTTATCTGATGTTTGGCAACTTTGCAGTCAAATTGAAAGAGCTTTGGAATCAAGAACTCCAAGGAAATCTCCCACATAGCTTACAGATCTTACTGGTGTTACCTGGGTCAGTCTCTCTATATGGACATTTAATTGCAACCTCAAGCTTTTGCTCCCTGAGGAAGTCACAGCTCCATCACACCTATTTCACACCAGTTTTGGTAATATTTTTTTCATTACTAAGGTTATATTAATGAGAGATATTCAGCTAAATTTATTTCTCTTTCTTCAATATTAAATTGTTATCACCTATATTAATTTCCTTTTTTCTATATATTCATGTTTTTGGAGATAGATGATAGATACAGAGATAGATAATGGATAAAAAGATAGACAGGTGATAGAAAGATGATAGGTCCTTCAACAATCTTCCTCACATGGAATAAAAGGACTGAGTGAAAATCTACAGGTAGTTAAAAAGATGTTTGGCGAGTATTTGAAGAGAAAGCAATAACCATTAGGAACCAGCTTTGGCTCACAAAAATAACTTCTTTTTTGATGTAGGTGCTAGATTGGCAAATTAGATGAATTTTACGGACAAACATTGTTGATTTCAGTAAGCTACATTTGACCTCGGTAAGGTTGTTTCATTGATATTCTTGGAAGAAAATAGGAAAATATTAATTAGAAGGCAAACCGTAATACTAATGGATGATACATGATAATAAATGATCTGCATTGGTTTGTTCACATCTAAAAATAGAGGTATCTTTTAGACCCTTCTAGGAACTAGAATGCTCTAAAAATTATGTCACTTTGAAAGTGACATAATAAAGAAAATCATTCTTTTCTAATATTTGAGATTACCTAAAATGACAGGAAGTACAGTCAAACATATATCACTTTAAGCATATATAAAAGCTTAAAGATTAATAAATAAAACCAGATACAATATTGGAAATTTATACTTATATTAACTTAATGTTATTTTTTGTTTCTTAATGCATGGAAATACTTTGTCACACGAGAACATATTTTTAAAGAATGCATTTGACCAAAGTGTTTTAGGTAAAATTATACTGTGATAAAACATACTCATTATCAATATTAAAACAAAATTATTCTAGGAAATATATCTAATCATGAAAAAAGTATAAACAGATTATTGGGTTGTTAACATGCCTTCCAAAGTGGCAGACAACAGCTACTTGAAATGTGGCTAGAATTATTGAAAAACCAAATCTTGAACTGAATTGACGTAAATCAAGTTAAGTTAAATTTATACATCCATAAGAAGTTAGCACCGTGCATATTGTACGATAGAAACTGAGATATTTCCATTATAAAAGAAAGTTCTACTGAACAGTATTGATTTGATAAACATTAGTTTGTGATAAGCAAGGGATCTACAACTCAAACAGAAACAAAAATTAAAGGATCAATTGATAGCCCTTTGAAAACTAAGAAAAATCAGTTTGAATTAGGGAAGAAGCCATATAGTTGTAGGGCAAGATAAGATTTGAGGTGACAGATTTTAGAATGTACTCTTTGAAACTACTTGGCAGGAGGCAAAGGTAAAAATAAGATAAATTTTTTTCATTATGTGTAAGAGACAAATTTAGATCAGTAATAGCAAAATTTCATATTTACTCAATACTTTTTGCATTTATCTTACTACAGAAGAGTATGGTATATTTTCCAATTTAATTCTCACTTCAAATTCTGTGACACGGAACTAATTCAGTACACAACATTACTATCATTCTCATTTTACCTAGGTGTAAGTAAAAGCTTAGAAAAGTTAATATCATAAAATATTTCCCAGCCTGATAATGTCAAAGCAGGCATTTCAACCATCATTTTTCAGACACCAGCACCTAAATATTTAATTACTGAACTCCACTGCTTCTTGTTCTATGGAGTGCCTCTTGATTAGACTCAGCTAACACATTTTCATTTTGGCAAAGGCAATTTAAATACAGTCTTTAGAGATATGTGGCACTACAGTCATGTAATCAATTCAAAACCTTTGCTAATATGGTATCCTTCCTTCGTTCCTTCGTTCCTTCGTTCCTTCGTTCCTTCGTTCCTTCCTTCCTTCCTTCCTTCCTTCCTTCCTTCCTTCCTTCCTTCCTTCCTACCTACCTTCCTTCCTTTGGTTCTTCCTTCCTTCATTTTTTGACATAACACTTAACATGTAGTAAATAAAACACCAAATATAAAAACGCAACATATTCTTCTTTCAAGTAGCTAACAATATCTTAAGTCACATTTGACTACTTGGCACTGAGAGAAAGACAAAGACATGAGAAAATTCTTTAGCAGAATAGCTTTAATCTGAGAAAACCTGCAGAAGGAAGGGATGTGTATAAATCATAAAAATCAGAGAGTTTTCTGTCATTTTACAAACTAGACACTTAGAAGGTAAAGAGAGAAGAAGGGATTTGGGACAGAGGTTAAAAAAAAGCTTCATTTTTTTTTGATGTGAGATTAGCCATTCCTAAGCATGAGAATGCCAGCTGATCGATAAACACCACCTATGTGCAGCCATTATGAAACCAATAAGGCAGTAGAGACTAACAAGAATCTAAAAAAACACATTGAGTTTTACAGAATGGTGTGTCCATGGCTTGCAACAGTCGAACAACTTTCTCATATGGGCGATCTGAAAAGCTTAAGGCTTATATATCAATGAAAGTGGCATCGTAATATGGAATTTGCATTTTAACTTTTTAATATACAGTCTCCTCATGCTCATGTTTGTTTAAATATATAACAATCTGTTCTCACAGTAACAGATTCACATGTACTCAAACAAAATTTGAATCAACAATTTATTACAAATTTAACTATATAAGAAAATTTCAAGTATGACAAACAGAAATGGGGAAGACCAAAATGCAATGGAAAGAAGTGGTATCTTAAAAGACATCAATGCACATTGCCTTTCCACGTTTGCTAGTAAATTGCTTGCAAATATTACAATATAATCTAAAGCTTTCTAACCCTTCAAAATGTTTGTGCAATGGGTCAACTAGCGTTGTATTAGTGAGAAAATCTGCTTTGGACACAAAAACTAGAATAGAAAAAGAAATTCATATTCAAATCAAAGAAACTATGTGTCATTGATGTCGTTAGAAACATTGGTGAATCTTGTTTTCCAAGACTT
>NW_026067998.1:1445740-1457928 GCF_014885135.2 Alexandromys fortis
AAAAAATGATTAAATAAAAGAAGGAAGAATTTAGTTCAGAGTGTTGAGAAGGAACACATTTTATGGGAAATTTTTCTACATTGAAGCATTCAATCCATGCCTCTCAAAGGCATGAAGAATATTCATAATATTAACAAACTTCAAACCATATACAACTCTTAGGAAGTTCAGAAATTCGTAAGAAAAACAAGTCTAGTCGAAAGATCATATATGGAATGAACACTAGCTGCTAGGAGGAGCATCTTTAGAGGCGTTGCCTTCAATTTGGGTAGAGATCTTTAAGAATGCAACTCTTTGTGTAGTCATTCAGGATAGGATTGACTTTTCAGTGATTAATATTCCTAATGGTCAACCCACGATCATATAATTAATCCCCAAAACTCCATTTGGATCAACAAGATATTTGAATGGAATAAATTCTTTGGTATTCCATCAATGCACCATCAAGGGTCAAGAGACTTGTGTTCATATTTCCCTCAGAAAACTTCACATATAGCACAAATACAGGTGGGATTCCTGTAAGGCACAAAGGCACTTGATGGTGGCCACTTCATTTATGTTACTATAGACCAAGTCAAGTAAGTGAGTAGGGGATGCATTTGGCTGTATATTTCCAGTTATGATCCAATCATAGAGTAAAGTCAGGAAGCTGGAGTGAAGAGGTGAAGTAGAAACCAGAGATGAACGCTGCTCAGTAGTTTGCTCTGCCTGTTTTCTTATACCATCCAGGACCATCTACCCAGGAGACACCATGCCCAGTGATCTGATTCCCTTCCATCGGTCATGAATCCACAACATGTATGACAGACTAGCCTACAGTAGGCACTTTCTCAACTGAGTTTCCTCTTCCCAGATAAGCCTCGGGACAAGGTGACAAGAAAGAACTAACGAGAACAGTGACATAAAGAGTAGAAGGCACAAGCAACCGCACTTCAGATGAGAAGAAGGAGAGATGAAATTCAGTGGTCTCAGAGCTGTGCATTTCAGAGACTTTGCAACAGGCACTGGCAACTTTAGCAGTGGGACTAAGTATCTTTTTTTTTTTTTCCAATCTGCCCACACAACTTTACTTGCAAATATTCATGGCAATGAGCCCTTAGTCTAGTTCAAGGCCTCTGGTTCTGCGACACCCTCAATTCTGGACTCTCATGGAGCCTTCGCTCGTATATACTGCTCTGGCCCTGAGTCGTGCAGATCCCGTGACTGCGTATCTGGAGGTCTACATGTGCTTCCGCAGCACATAGATGGGGTAGATGTTGGGGTGGGCCAGCTCGAAGCGCTGGATCTGGGCCTGGATGGCAGCTCAGTTGGTCCGGCTGCCAGCTCACTTGCACCCACGCCACCAGAGCCTGTTCACGCCCACCACCCTGGCAAGGCACGAGTCCAGCTCTTTCGACCCCATGCCATCGGAGTCTAGCACTCCTGCACCATTCTGGTGAGAGGTGGGGGTGTCACAGCTTCTTTATCTATAGATTTCCTGATCCATAGAAGAGTAATACTTGTTTCTTATGGTTGTTAAGACAATTAAATGAATAATATTGTCAGGAACTTAGCATAGGGAATATGGTAAATGAAAGACTGAAAAAAAGAAGTTTAAAATCATCCTTGGCTACATGTGAATTTGAGATCAGCCTGGATTATATGAGGACCCCCCCCCCCAAAAGAAAAACCAGCAAAAGTATACTATACAATTAAAAGAATTAAAGACAAAGTGTCTCACAACCACCATATGAATGATGTCTAATCCATTAATCCTTTTTAAAGGTAAGATCGAAAAAGAAAGGTAGCTTCCCAAGCTAGCAAAAGAAACACCAAACACAGCTTTTATAATTTCTAGGTAATTGGAAATCTTCTAATTCAAGCAGGTGATCACGATTCTCAAGAAATAGGCTCTGAACCTACAGAGATCTGGGCTCAATAGCAAGTAGGAAGCAGACCCCAAAGACAGCCTGCTCTTAGCAATGTGCTTGGGTTTCTGGGGCTTGGGACAGGGAGACCCTGGAATCTGATGCGCGCTCAGGGTTGTTGATGTGGCTATTAGCCATGAGACGTCTCTCTTACAAGGCGTCCATCTCTGTTTTTCTATTTCAACCTAATTGTCTCCTTCTCCTCCTCCTCCTCCAAGTTTCCCTCTTCCAATCCTATTTCGTGCTTCTGTCACGCATCACATTCTCTGCATGATGGTTTTAGTGTCTTTGGGGCATTAAAATCTATATTTCACTGTGTGGAAAAGGAGCAACTCTCAAGACGTCTCGTTGGAACTCCTTCCAGCCTTTCCCCTTTGATGTATGCAGTTTCATTTTGCTCTAATTGTCCCCACGGTGCAAATTGACAGGCATCAGCCTTTGCAAAGAGATGCTGAACCACCACCTTCTTCTCGTAGGAGGCAGAATAGTTCTTGGGGACAAAGTTTAGCCCCCCTTTCTTTCTTCCTTTCTTCCTTCCTTCCTTCCTTTCTTTCTTTCTTTGTTTCTTTCTTTCTTTCTTCCTTCCTTCCTTCCTTCCTTCCTTTCTTTATTTATTTTTATTTCTAATTTTTATTTTATTTTATTTTTAATATATTTTTATTGAAAAAAATTTCTGCCTCCTCCCTGTCTCGTATCTTAAAGCTTAAAGATGTTTGGTGTTTTCACAGGGACTTTGTTACTTGAAATGAAATTGTTCTCCTTAAGGCCAAGCTGCTGACACATGGAAAACAACCTGGTGGTCAGTACGTATTGCTACTCTATTCAGTCCAATAATCTTCCTAAGGTACATCAAGCTTCTATTTAAATCAGATCAAGTTGAGCAAGCCATGAAAATCCACCATTCTAATCAACCCGTGACCAACTATACACTGGTGTCAGGGGCATACCACATACAGTAGCACCTTTTCCATTTTCCTCTGGTCCATTGCAGATTGCCCCTTTATGTTCCAGTTCACACTGTTGAAGACAAGAGCACATTGCTGAGAAAACTTGCCCTGTACGCCATATTTTCAGTGCCCCCTGACCCTCCTGAATATCTTCTTTCTTTCTGTGTAGTTTCTAGCTTTATTGTCACACATAGGTCACTCAAACTCATAGGTTACAGCTAAAAAGAACTATAGGGAGAAAATATATTGAACACATCAGTGCCTAAGATCTGCATAGCTTTAATTTGGGAGAGAAGTGCCACCCAAAGCATTTCTTCAAGAGAAATCTGGATTCTCTCAATGCCAACATTTGAAAATCGAGGCAACCCCTGACCCAGATGTGTAAATTTCAGTATAATCTAAAGGCATTCAAAATATGGAAACAAGCAATTTAATGTGTCCAAAGCAATGCAATTGAAATAACATTTCAGCAAGTATTCTGACAAATAATTCAAAAGAAAGCCTATAAGGAAACTGAATGAAACCCAAGAAATAAAATGCAAACAATTCAGGGATATTAAGAAAACAATTCATACTATGAGTTTGAAGGAAAGAAGAGTGAGGGAGGGAAGAATGAAGGAAGAAAGGAAGGACAGAAGGAAAGAAGGAAAAGAAAATAAGAAAGAAACTGCTTCATACATCTTTATGATCAAATGTAATAAAACTTGAAACTGTTCAGAAAGGAAAATTTAGAAACCATACATGTACATGAAGAACAAACAAAATATTTTAAATAGACATTAAACAAATAAATTTAATTAATTAAACAAAATATTTTAAATATTGTTTATTGACAAAATAAAAAAGTAAAATATTTAACAAACAAATAAAAGTACAACAAAATAAAATATGTGGTGATATAAGACTAAAACAACAATATGAAGAAAATGATTCATAATGAACATTATCTGCACCAAAACAAAATTTAAAAAGCCAGACAAATTATATATTTTAATACAGACTAAAATAATCAAGATAAAGTTTAGAAAAGTAGTTATTTTGTGAAAGCATAAATGAGGTCAATAAAAATTAAACCAACTACTTCAAGAGCACCTTGTTTTAATTTAAAAAAGGAAGAAAACCAAATAGAAAATTGCAAATATTAAAGGAGAGTGCAGGTACAAATATTGCCAAGAAGATAATCAGGGAGTGCAATGAACACTTTCTCAACAGGCATGGCTGTGCACTCCTGCAATCACAGACTTGTCGAGGGGAGGCTTAAGTAGGAGTATCTCAATGTCAAGGTATTTCAATAGAATGATAGTTGTATATGGCAATTTCTTAGCAGCATAATATAATGGGATTAAACATTTCCTTTAAGATATAGGACAAGACAAATGTCCACCCTCACTGTTACTCAATATAGTACTAGAAATTCAAACATAACAGTTAGACAATTAAAGGAAATAAAATACATATAAACAGTAAAGAATACAGTCTATAATTACTATTTTTATATCATTATATTCTATGCATAGAAAAACCAATGACTATAAGAAAGATAACATAGAAAAACTGGTACAATTTAAAAATATAAAACTGACCACTCAACGTCAGTAGATTTTTAAATACCAGTGACAAAGACATCATAAAACATTCTCAGTAGCTGCATATTTTCTATAACAGGCAATTAATTTATCTAAGAAATGAAAGACCTCTGCAGTGAAAAGTAGGTGCATTGATCAAAGAAATTAAAGAACATTAACAAAAAAAAATAGATCCTAAGTTTGTCAGCTGGGAAAATTAATGATATTGAAATAGTACATATTACCCAAAGTTATCCACAGACACAACAATCCTCTTCAGTCCACCAATAACATTCTTTACAGTACTGGGGACACCAATCCTAAAATTTTTATCTAAGCAGAAAAGACCTCAAACAATTTGAAAATGAAGAATAAAGCTAAAAGTATTATAATTTCTAATTTTAAAACATAGCAGAAAACTGTAATGAAAATAACATGTTACTGATACATAAACCTATGAAATGAGCAGAAATACCAGGAAACAATAATCAGCAATAGCAAATAGTGGGCAGGAATAGTACAATTCACACTAAATATACATACATATATATATCAAAAAAGGACAAAATGACATGTTATGAATATGTGTGCTTAAAGAAACCACTTGTCATATACACAAAATTGAAATGAGACATGCATCTTTTTGCCTTGCTTTTCTAAATTTAAAATAGTTTTTCAGACAAAATATTTTGATCACATTCCTCCCCTCTCTCAATTTTTTCAGATCCTCCTGCCTCCCTATTCACTCAGCTTTATGTTTCTTCATCTTTCAGAATAAAGACTAAAACACAGAAACACCACCACCACCAAAATAAAATAAAACCCCAAGATGAAAATCAAAATGGAGACAAATAAGAACAATAGAAAAGGTCTCAGGTCAGGTTTCAGTCCAGATGCAGTCTAGGACTGTGCCCTGCTCGTCTGTGCTGGAAAGGCGTTTCCTGCATTTAGAGACTAATTCATGCATTGTGTTAGTTACTGTTCTATTGTTGTGAAGAGATACCATAGTCAAGGCAACTGTTATAAAAGAGCTCATTTAATTAATGGCTTGCTTACAGTTTCAGAGAGTAAGTCCATTGTCCTCCTGGCAAGTAAGGAGGCACTGAGAGCTTATTTTTCTGATATACATTCAGGCACAGGGCAGTACTGAGCCTGGTCTGGGCTTTTGACACCTCAGTGTCCCCCTGCCCCCAATGACATACCTCCTCCAACAAAACCACACATATTTGAACAAAGCTGTGCCTCCTAATTGTTCCCTAAAACGTATGGGAAGCATAAAAATAGGTAGCAGGCAGGACAGCAAAACCAATCTGCTCAGGCAAACTGGACGTGACACAAGGTTTTTAGGTCTCCAAGTCTTCACTCAGTAACATCCATTCTCCAACAATCCTGTACCACCTAAACTTTCCCAAATAGTGCCACAAACTTGGGGCCAAGTTTTCAAATATTTAGGAATATGGAAGGCATTTTTTCATTTAAACTACTACATTATATGAACTGAAATATGATAGACACAGAATAGCAAATTCTGTATAAGAATTAAAGTAAGCAATTTGAATTTAGAATATTAATTGCCAGGAAAGGGGAAGATGAAAAATACCTACCAAAGAAGAGTTATAGAGAAGGAGGGATTTGTGGTGTTTTTTTGCACAATGGGATCATTAAGTTTAAATAATCTTTTATATACTTCATGAAGATATAAAAGAGAGGAGCTTGGAGTTTCTAAATATAAGGAAATGATGCAGAGAGGTAAATACTAATTACCTTTATCTGATTAGTACACATTGTATGCATGTATTGAAATATCATGTAAAACTTTGTTACTCTTAACCACTAATATCTATTAATAAGACAGAAATGAAAAGAAAATGAAGTTCATATATCCCCATATACAAATAAATACAAAAATCCTGTATAGAGGAGTAAAATATATAATCATTGTTGCTTTACAAAAAAAAAAGCATTACATGTTTGAGTCTCTGTGAAAATTTGTACTGGGCAGGTGAAATTTTGAGTGTATGTGAAGTTTTTCAGGCTTTGTATGACTCATGTGACCCTACCATGGCAGAAACCCTAACACCCTCGACCCTTGGGAAACTGCTGAACCTTAGAGTATGAGTGCTGCTAATATGTGCAGGAAATGTCCACGGTAGCCTTCTCCTCTGATGTCAATGACCTGATGATGGTTCTTCTTCAGAGACTTGTCATATAGAGAGGGATATTAGCTTCACCTCCTTGATGAACTGGATATAATATTCTTTTCTTCCCAACTGTGTATAAACATTGTTCTATGCTTCCAAGGTTGGTGATTTGGATGAATAAGGCATAAGCTCATATTTTTTAATGTTTTATCCCCAGTTGGCACAACTGATTTTGAATGATTAGGAGATGAGGGCTTGTAGAAGGCGGTATATAGGCTTTGAGATTTGAGATTTGAGAAGACATATGCCCTCTTCACCAGAGAACCTTGGTGATGCAACTCCAGCATTTGTCTGTGTCTGTGTCTTTGCATCTGTCCCTCCTTCATTACCTTGCTACCCCTAGTCAGGTTTCCTGTGAGTCCTAGACCTAAAAAAAAAAATCGTAAAATAAGTAACTAGAATCAGAAGTGAAAATCATTGAAAAGGTGTTTTTCCTCTTTTTTCTTTAAGAAAAAGAGGGTAAGGGGTGTTACACAGTGAAAAGGACTTAAATGGGTCAGAAGACTAAGTCTGCTTCTGTTACAACTAAAAGTAGAACAAGGACTAAGTTTTGAACTTGTGTGCCCCAGATATCATATGAATTAAGATATCATATGAATGATAATTTCAGGATCTAAATCCTCATTACTCTTCTTTAGAAAAAAAGATATCATATGAGTGATAATTTCAGGATCTAAATCCTCATTACTCTTTAGAAAAAAAATAAAAATTGCTTTCTAAATCTGAGAAACAAAACTTCCATCAAGGTTTAGGACTTCATGAGTATTACATGGGAATTTTTATGGCAACTGCTTATGGAATGGATGAGAGCAACAAATTGGAGCCATCATCTTTAATATTTTCATTTATCTGACATTTGTTAGTACATCAACATGTCTTGTATAGCATGTGTGCTCAAGATTGTGGGGTAGGTATACTGTTATTTCATTTAGAAGAAAAGGGATTTTTTATATTTTTCTTAAAAAATTTACCTTGCCTTTACATTCCAACCACAGTTCCCGTCTCTCCCCTCTTTTACTCCTGACCCCTTCCCATTTCCCATCCACTCCTCAATGGAGGTAAGGCCTTCCTTGGGGAGTCAATAAGGTCTTGCACAGGGGTATTAAATTTTAATCTGATTAACATCTTCCAAAGCATCCTCAGATGATGACTCCAAGTTGTCCTGATTCTCCCTATTCCTCATCCTGATAAGGGCAGGGGAGTTTTCAATTCTTTAATGTAAATCAATATTTTGGATCTTGTGATCTTATGTGCTCCAATTCCATCATAGATCATTACCTCCTATTCTCATGGGCCTAGAATCATCTTATGATTTAGAATTCTTGCTGATTCCATAATTAGTACCAAATTTCTATTGGTAAAGTATTTGCCAGTTGTGCACAAGACCCCACTAAGACAAAACAAAACAAAACAGCAGCTTTCATAAATGCCTGAGCTCAATTTGTCTGAGACACTTGACTTAAAAAGGCATATTCAAATGGCTACAATAGTGACACCTTATAAGACATAAAATTATATGGATTTAAATAAAGCCATCCTGAGTTGATGTTTTCTTTCCTCTGATCATCTTTAAAAAATAAGCAATATTCTCCATTTTCTCCCAAACTTACTTTCTTCATTTTAAATCTGTAAAATAGTATTGCCCATATGAGAACTATGAAGAGTTTAACATAAGTAATATAGTCAACTCAATTTAGTGCTTGAATTATACTTTGTATGCAATTCAATTTACATGTTATTACAAGAGAGATAAGCAAACACAGCTATAAAATATAAATAAAATGATGTATCAACAATTTCTCTTTAAATATATATAGATGTCTACAAACAAACTAGACTTCTGCTTCATTTATCATATTATCATTTATACTTGGGTAGTGATACAGGGAGAAAAAATACTTTAAAATCATTGTTGCATGGATAAGTATACTTAGATAATTCAAATTGAGTCTATACAATCATGTTCTATACAAACAACTTATCTTCTTCCTCAGATTTTCAGAACTCACCTGTAGGCTGTGGAAATTGGTTCCTATGAATTTATATTTTAATTTATGTATTTCCTGTAGAGTTTTCCACGCCACATCTGTTGGTCTGATTGAGTTTCAGAGAGGTATTCCATAATGGAAAATAGAAAGCTTACCTGAAAATTAACTCTCAATTTATTATTTGAGGGAAATCATTTATTTCACTTTCAACCTTTCTTTTTATTTTACTTTCCATTTTGGGGGTTTATACCAACCTCATTCATATGTCTTTGTGATGATAGAAGTATCATTTCTCATTTTCAGATGAAGTAAAATCATCCACAAGGAAGAGATATAATTATTATGATTATACAATAAATTATGAGCAAATTATGCCTAAAACAATTGTTTTAATAACATAATTACCGATTTATTATTGATAAAATATTAGTGAAATGAAATAATTTCTTGCCTTCAAATTCTGACATTTAATGCTAATCTTGTCAGCATTTATGCATATGCTGGCCCTAATTCAGGAGCTAAAATCAACAAAAGACCTTCCCTTTTCACACCATCAGGAACTGACTTCCAAATTAAAGCTGCTTCATATATCACATCTTTCCCCAATAGGAATTGATGATCTATTATTTCATTTGGTTTGAGACTTTTGACAAGAGAAGTAAAATGATCTGGTAATTTGGAGAATTAAACTGTGTGGATGATCAAGATTAAATTCTGCACAAAGAAGAGAAAAAACTAGAGGGAAATTCATATTGATATCAGACAAATGTTTTGATGAAGGCTTAGAAAAAAGAATAGACACTAATCAAACCAAGTATCATTCATACACAAAGCACAATGAAACTGAGAACAGATGTGAAGGGCTGATGTTACAGCAGTAATGAATAATAAAGCTATTCAGTGCTAACCCCCATTTTACCTGATTATTGCTGGTTCTTTGCTTGGATTATATATGAGAAAAGTTCATTTGTAAAACACTAAATAAATCTTACTTATTGAATCCACTATCAATTCATCAACCCCAAATGACTGAGTGCAATAGCTTAAGTCACCTACACAGAGCCTGAATCAAGACACACTGGGTAGAGAAGTAAATCCAATGGCAACAAAAGCTGTGCTACTGAAATAATAATAATTACAATAATACTGAAAGAGTGTTATCTAAGTGTTCATCTGTCGCTTGTGCTCCCTTTTTTCTTTTCAGAAACACCAAGAACCAAATCATTGTCCCCATTTTGAAAATAAGAAATCGACCTCAAAGAAATTGACTAAATTATTCTATCGCACCTGACCAATAAGTAGACGGGACAGGATTCATGCAGGCCCTCTGACTCCAAAGCATCTATGCTACAGTCCCACTAATGATCTTTGTGTGACCACACATTGATCTCAACTATGCCAAGGCTTGAAGGTCCAATGAAGACTTGAGGGCTATTGTAATTCCAAATAAGGCATTTCAAATTTCTTAAAATAGAAAATCTGGAGATCCTACAGATATTATTATTACTGTGTACAATTGGCAACTTCAAGCTGTGAGACTGTTTAAAACAAACAATGATATTCATAGTAGAGTTTGACAGTTTAACATACAGCTAATAATTTATTTATTATGGCATGAAAACATCAAAAGATGTCACAGAACAGAGTTCACAGGTGACATCTGATGAAGGCAAGTAGCCAGCGAGGAGGTGAGGTTTGATATCAGATGAAAAAAATTAATCCAAGCACTTTAAGTTGACACTGCGACTTAAATGTTTAAGTTGAACAGAAACATGTAGGCATGTGCACTCGCTTCAGTGGGCTCAGTATAACATATATGACTGGGACAGCTTCAAATTTTCAATTACACAGCCTACATTTTTGTATGTAAAGTACAAGAGGTAAGAAGTAAGAGATGAATTAAAGTTCTATAGTTTTAATATAAAATGAACTTGTGTAAGATTAAATGTTATACTTTATGTGGAAATGCTAGCTCAGATCTGTCACTATGAACTCGTAGTTTGTCTAGCAAGTATTATTTTTCATTGAGAGAAACTTCTCATATATTAAAGTTTGGTCTAACTGAAAAATTTCAATTAATATTTTTTAGACTGTATGTACATTGACTTTTTTCCTGTGGAATGCATAATTCACATTGGCTTAGTTTTAGCATTTATAAATTCTTAGGGCTTTGGGGGATGAATAAGTGTGTGTGTGTGTGTGTGTGTGTGTGTGTGTATGGTCCAGCAGTCAACAAGAGCTGTCTTCCTTTGTTGTTTTTCACATTATTTTTTTGTATGGTGCTATGTTTGGTTTAGTTTTTATTTTTTACTTTTAGATATTGATTGACTAACTGGACAACTAGACTTAAAATATTGAGTTCTTGAGTTCTTAGATAAGTGAAAGACTGTCTAAAAATGTAAGACGGGGAAGAAATACTTGTGTCAAAATTTGGTTTTCACACTTACTATCATGGGTGAGTTCAAACATACACATACACACCAGATATATACACACAGAAAACACACAGATTTTACTTGACGTGTTATAGTAAATATAGTCATCAACATTCTTTATTTTCAGAGTTTTCATTTATAGTTGCTTAACTCATCATATAAACTTTCATTCAAATTTTATAGCTAGAATTTCTTATGAGTCTCTCGATTCATGCAAGTCAAGTAAAATGAATAACAGGAAACAGAAAAAGAAAAATCTATCTTTATTTGTCAAAACCCTTGTTTTCTAATAGCACATAAAATACACAATTAGAGTAACTAAAGTCTCCAGACATTTCTCCTTCTGCATTTGTGTCAATTACAACCAAACAAACTAGACCTTCTAGGCAGATCAGGAAGAGCCTAAGATTCAACTTGATTGGTCACTTAGGACCTGTGTAATGAAAAGAATCAAGTTCAAATTAACTGTCTGCTAGAGAGTAGAAAGAAAGATACCATGAACAGCCTATACCATCCAAGTAGCAGAGTTGGGCGAAGAAGGGAAAAATAGGCTTTGGGATCTATAGACTATGTATCCTGGGGGGAAAACAAGGAAGGCTTTCCAGGGAAGCAGACTAACCATAGAATCTTTGCTTGAATCCAAAGGATGAAACAGAAGACACACCCTGCCCCAGCTGTACCACTGAGATGAACAGAGAAAGTGACGCGGCAGGATGCAACACATTTTTCATCATACTCACAGTGAGCTTAGCATGCAACTGAACTCCCCCAGTCAATTGTCATTTACTGCCTGCCACCCACCTTCCACAAACTCTCTTTTCAGATACCTAGGAGTGTTTCTATCTGGTCCTTAAGACACACTCTGAAATATTTTAAAATTTAACAGATACAAGTTAAATAAGTGAAATGGGACGGTGTTCTGCTAAAATTGCATAATGAATTCTAACTATTAGAACTAATTATTATTTCTCATTAGCATGAGAAAACAGAGAAAAGGAAAAGACAAAAAGTCAGAGATTTGGAAAGGGAGGTGTGTGGGAAGCCAAACACAATAATTTTCCACTTGAATTTTCTTATTTTTAAACTATGTAGTCAGAGTAAAGACAAAACAATTTAGTTTTTCTTTTCCTTTTTTTTTTTTTTTT
>NW_026067998.1:1458086-1458692 GCF_014885135.2 Alexandromys fortis
ATATACATACATATATATGTATATGTATATTTCAGACAAAACTTTGGTTTCTGTTGCTAATGCACAGTTTCTTATTCATGTGTTCATTATGAGTGAACTTGACCATTGCAATAGTTACCATAATCGCTTCCCTACAGTTAGAACAATTTTTGATGATATCATCCTCATGCTTCACTTACTTAATTAGACCCCAGTGCATCAATGAGTCATTTTAACTCTCTTCTGCGAAGGCTTTTCATGCCCAGGGCTAACCCCTGTCTCTATGTTTTATGTGCTTCTTCTTACCCAAGGCTGTAGGATATTAGAGTGCAGTTTCTTCCTAGATAATTTCAGTAAGAATTTATTGAGAGCAGAATGAATTTGTAGCCATTTTTTTCTTTCTCTTCTGAGTATGTGACAGAGATAATGTTTACTGAATACTGCCATGTGTGAGGTACATATTATACATATCAAATTCTTGATTCCATTTAACATGGATATTTTCATTTTAGACACAGTAACTATTCAGTGTAAAATAAAAATTTATAAAATGGAAAACTAAGTTTTTGTTTCAAGTTTAGAAGTAAAGATTTTTAATATTTTGGCCGTGTCATGAATATAACTTTT